>NC_140931.1:54168831-54201369 GCF_014529385.1 Adiantum capillus-veneris
GGATTTTGAGAGATCTCGTCGGGTCCCCGCAGATCTCTCTTACCCTGCTTTTCGGCGCCTTAACTTTACCTCGCGGAGTTTCTTTATTGAAAGATAAGGCCAAGGGACTCTTTCATATGGTCAAACTTCAAATCGCACAATGAAGATTAAGGCCCATTACCCTGCCATCATCAGCAAGAGTTTCTATAAAAAACCGGTGCATCATACATATACATATATCAGGAATCACCCAGTTAAACCTAGAACTCTCTGTCCCAATAAACGCAGCGGTAATCGTAGGGGTCAAAGCCACCCTGCCCTCCGAACCGGACGTGGAAGTTTCCTCTTATCCAGCTCTCCACAGAACTTTAAATGGATTAATCAGTTATAGCTTATTTTAATTAACCTTGTACGCAATTACTAGATCTAAACAATCAAAGAAAACTAGACCCTTATACGTCTGGACACGATGGCGGTGACATAGAGAAAAGGGATCTGCTTTTAGTTCGGTGCCGACTAAATGGCAGCCAGGCCCAAAAGTATCTATTCCTTTTAAAGTTCACCGCTTCAACTTCACGAAAATGGTCGGGATGTATCACTAACTTACAGACGTGGTAAATTTCAATGTCCAAGTTTTTGCGTGCGTTCCAACACGGCACTGGCTAAGTTGGTCCAAAGTTGCTTAAGGAAGCGAATCCAGTCAAGGTTGAGAGACTTGAATTCACCGGCCGGCAATCTAAACTTTTACATCCATATCTTTTCTTGAGCTTCTGATCCCAGCTAAAGGCATCAACAAAATCTTTTTGCCTCTTTTATCTACATACTCCAAGTTCTTATTGAATCCTTGAATTATTCCCCGACTTGTGTTGTGCCCACCTGTCGAAACGGGAATGGCAGGCCATTGGATATAATAATCCACTTTTGCCTTTGCTGATTTTTGCGAATATGAGAATCGCAGGCAGCTGCGGCATTGCATCATCAGACAAGTAAATTGGATTTTCTGATTCTTCTGAGTAGGGTTGGCGATATGAGATCTATTTGCTTGCCTTGATTTGTGGTAGATTCGCTTTTCAGAGCTAGAACTGTAGTGAGACGTAATTGTCTATTTTTGTACCCTTTGAAAACGAGGCATGAGGCTTTTTCTTTCTTTAAGGGCCCGGAACCGGGACACATCTAGCCCAGATATCTCAGTTAATTTTACTACCCACTGCCTGGTCTGGTCTTGGGGATCCTGGTTATTGAATCTTGCGGCGCGGGCTATACAGCGGCGCTGTTCCTTTCTTTGCTTTAGAGGAACACTTGCTTAGAAAGGCCTAAAATAAATTGCATGCATGGAGAAGGGAAAGCTATGCTTTCCCCGTGTCTCCCTTCAAAAAGGGATGGGATCCAAGAACTAAAAAAAACAAGAATAAAGCGCTTCTTTCTTAGCTCCTGGCCGCTTTCCTGAACTGAGCCCCGGGAGACAAGACAAGTACAAAGTAGGCGCGGTGGATGTTTCTTCGCCTCATTCCATTCAGGCCTTATAAAACGAAGCACGCAAAAGCGCTTCTTTGGGCCAAGGATGGGATGAAGCGCTAAGTTGCTGGAGTTATCACTTCAACGTAACGAGAAGAGAACCTGGCCTAGGCCTCCTCTTTCCGGTCTCATGCATGGTGCTATTCTCCCTTTTTTATAGTTTCCTTTCGAAACTGTAGACGCTTCCTTGCCCTTCCTGTCCTCAAGTAATTCAATTGCAAAAAAACGCCAGGTTTCTAGTTTGAGAAGGGAGCAAGAAAGCTGACTAGCCGATTTCTCTGGGTCTCCAGACGCCTTCCGCAAAGCTCTTGCCAACATAGCCACAGCTCTCTTCTTGAAAGCTGCCCCGAGCCGCTTCCCATAGATTTCAGCCATATAGCGAGCCGTGTTTTTCACTCCCAGGCGCCACTCGCGTTGTTTTAAGGAGATTTAAGGCCAATTCTTAATCAAAGGCACCTTAATACGCATACCCAAAAAGGTAGCTTTTCCAAAAGCAATATGCTTTATCTTAGCTGCCATGTCTACCTCTAACCGTGGCTAATTTTACAGGAATTCAGTAATTCTGTCCCAAATCCCTCTCACCAAATTCGCGTAACCGGCAATTCCTGGCAATGAGTCATCCGCGTAACGCACGTATTTTATCTAAATGAATTTAGGGTCCCTGAACGAGAAGATGCCTGCCTTTATAACTGCCCTCTTGGCCATAACTGCGATTGATATTCTTTTTTGTTTCATAATAGGCTAATTGGCCTTAAAACAGAGATATGCCCTATTCCTTTTGCGGAGCCTACAGGCCTTAATAGTGCTATATTATCTAACCAATGAATCAATGAACATGTCTAGCTTCTGGGGGTAGATATTACATAGAGGGAGCGAAACGATACTCCCCTGCAGTACTCTTTTCTTTGGGCTAGGCTTTCTCCACTTACCCTCCATCAGACTTACCTTAGAAAGACAGTCTAACAGAAGCATGAACCCAAAATCTTCCATCCTTCGTTCAATGGAAGACTTAGAGATGTCTTAATCAATGGAATCGTAACCCTTCTCGATGTCAAGCTCTAACAACCAAGAAATGCCTGTCCATTCTTTTGTTATGAACTCCAGTCCCATGTAACACTCTCTGTTCGGCCCAGACTTACGCAAGTAATCCAAAAAGGTACTTTCATACACGCCTTTTAGAGCTATTCAAACAGCTTCCTACACGACCTCGTCTCTTGGTGAAGTTATGCGTTGCGGCCTTTTAGTTTTATCAGGCTCTAATGTCATGACACGTTAAGCGGGTTAACCTCCTTTGAAACTTTCATCCCAAATAGCTTAGCAAGTTTCATTAACCCATCGATCAAAGATTCAGGGGTTTATCCACTTTGGTTTTACTAGAAAACTCTAGAGTTCCCTTCCTTTGTCTCTGCTCGAAGCTAAATCCCTAGGGGTTGACCTGGGGCACTTAGAAGCCGCCCAAACGACATTGGGGTCACTTAAAATGCAACAAAGGTTTGTATGTTCCCTTGGCTTGTTTTTAACCCATCTAATCTCTATCCAAAAGTAAAAGCTTCTGCTTCCCTTAATACCTACCATACAACTAGTATCTGCTATACGATATTGGACATAGGGTTTGCAAAAGATCCCGGAGCCTTTAGGAAATCCCCAAAAGCTCTAGCGGAGATCGTTATTTTCCCGTGCTTCAGCCATTTCAGCCCCTAAACTCTTAACCGTATGTATGAATATGATGGCTACGCCACATCTTGAGGATGATAGGGGGCCGCTATCTCCTACCACGACAGGAACCTAACATACCATAATCCCAGTAGCTGCGCCCATGCATCTCTCGTGCATGCCCCGCTGCTGGAGGGGAGCCTGTAACAAGACTCATTGACTCACGCTTTGGCTAACACTACACCAACTTCGGTCTTCACGCCCTTACTGTCCTTTAGGTGGGTAAAGTTGGGTTTACTGCCTACCCACCATGGAGCTTAGGGCCAACAGGTCGTAACGTGCTCTTCGCGCGTGATAGCTGCCTTAAGGTTAATGCAAACTGCACTTTCTTTACAAATACTACCTGAAAAACAAATGAGCTCTTTCATGCGTTCCATTCCCGTTTGTGAGATTTCCTTTTGTATTCATAGCTTTCTAAACTGAACACACATCTTATGAAATGAAACAAATTAGTTCTAAATCAATGTTCTAAAGTATAGAGTATAAAAAAACTAGGGACGGAGTCGTTTGACGACGACAGAAGCTTTGTAATCTATTCTAATCCTACATTTTGATTAAATTCATCACTAGCTCTGTATGGAGAAGAAGAGGCCCCGAAAATGCAAACTCCCATATCGCGTCAAGACCGTAACGAACATACCTTTCAGGCCCAGATACTAAGTCCTTTTAAGGTTGAAAATGTACCTACTGAGCTAGGGACATTAAATAATGCTGAGGTAGGTACATTAAATAATGCTGAAGTAGGTGCAGTAAGTGAAAATGCAGAGCATGGGGATAATTAATGAAAAGAGTTACAATGAATGAATGTAGTTTAAAGACTTTAAAGTGTTTTTCTTATTATAAAAGAGCCCCTCCTGAAAGAAGAACTAAGTGCGTGCTGCTAAACCATGAATAAGCAATCTTGGCTGCACTACATGTAAAGGGTAGTATTAATTGTTGTAGTAGCTACGTAGAAGGTGGCTCTCGTGGTAAGGGATGATCGAATCTTTTGCTTATAAAGTCTTTGCTTTGCTTGTTAGAAAACGCGCTATTTCAATTTTAGTTAACACGTTTTGCACCTGCTGACTGGCTGGATCAATTCCTTCATTCTGGGAACTTCTGGCTGTAGCCGCGTCTTTGACGACCCACTTGAGATCGGGGATTTTATCGCAGGTTAAGTCTCTGCCAACACGTGTTAGCTCTGTGAGGCGGTTTTCTTTTCGCCCCTCAGGAGGAAGAGATTGATTTCGATGTAGCCACTTAGTCATCCTATCGTTCTGTTAAAGTTTCCGATTCAGAGCTAGAGCTTTCCCCCAAAGCTGATGCACTTTTCACGTAGCTCTTCGATTCGAAAAGACTGTTAGATGAATCTATCGTGTTGAATAATTATACTCAATTGTTCCTTAGAAAAAGATAATTGAGCTATCATGGTTCGGATTCACCAACCCATTCTTAGTATATTCTTTCCATTTATTAACAACTTAGCCTATGGCCTTGCGGCTAGGGTGGTTCGCGTGGTAATGGATCCAGTTGCCTCTAAACCTTGCCTTTAGTAAGGACGAAGTGTCGGGAAACGGTTACTTGGAAGAAAAATACGAAGTCGGCACTTCTTAGCTTGTTGAGTCGATATCTCTTTTCTTTTTATAGTGTCCTTTGCTCCCTTTCCCATTGTTGTTAATAAAATGGTTTTGCTTTGTTTCCAAAGGCTCTAAAGAGGTTTGCTAAAGGCATAACTGAACTGAACTTCGTAAAGTATCCGTTGTACCCGATCATTGCGTTGCATAGCTTCACTAAAGCCTGTATTCTTCGAATACACAGAGATCGCGGGTTCGGGGTCTTTTTGCCATGCATAGCTTGTACTTTATCTAAGAATAGTCGATGCTAACGTATCCTACGAAGATTAGTTAACCAAGCAAGTTCGAATCCTGCTGTATGATACTAAGAAATTCAATAAAGAGAAAGATTCAAAGTGCAAGGCAAGCGAAGCGCAAGGCTTCCCCCTGTGAAAGGGAAGCCTGAGCATAGCGATCATCTTTATAGCGTTGTAAAAAGAAGAGTGGGAGAGGTACACTGTAGCAATAAGCCATGATTCGGCTTTGAAGCTGATGCTTGTTTTCACGTACGAAGCCATGAAAAGACGTTGTTTCAACGGTTTGTTTTCATAACCCTACATAAGTAGTGACCCAGCTTGAGCTAAAGACTAAGGAAAAAACAAAGTGCAAGGCACATTTCAAAAGAAACTTAGTTTCAACTAATAAATCTAAGAACTAAAGTGTTTTTGGTTTTATCTTTTCTTTCCTGTTTTATCTTTTCTTTTTGGTTTTCTTTGGTTTCCTCGCTTTCGGATTCAGAGAAGCCTGAGCGTAGCAATCGCTACTTATTACCTTAGGTTTTTGTTCTTTTTCATGGAAAAAAGGCAAGGAAAGGAAAGGAAAAAAGCAAGCAAAGGGCAGGGAAGCCTGAGCGATCGCTACCCATGCGCACACGGCAATACAATATAAAGAGTGCACGGGCGCTTTGGCAAGCGTAACGAAAGGATTACCCTATTAAATCAATAGGGAAGCCTGAGCATAGCGATCATTGCCTATTTTATATTATAACTTGGTGCAAGGCAAGCGGAACGAAAGGATTCCCCTATTTGGGTTGGGAAGCCTAAGTGTAGCGATCATCTTTGTTTTCACTTTTTCTTTAGCGCATTTATTATTGCTTTAGCTGCGTATTATTCACTAAGTAGGCAAGGTTTGATAAGTTTATTTAGCGTAACACCCTATTCATCGTCATCGATAAAACATAATATTGATGCGCGACTTCGTGAATGAATGCTTCTTCCAAACTCCTTCTAACGAGCCCGCTTCTGAAAGCTGAAATCTCCCCGCCCCGGGCAGGGGGCTACAAAGTCACTCCGGCTGCAGGGTTGAAACTCCCGGGTTACACGGGCACGCTGCAAAGAATGCAGGATCGTCAGAACGAGGATGCCTCATCCATGATCTACTGGATGGATTCGATATGGGCCCTAAGAGTAGCTTATCTGCTGTGCAGATGTCGGCAGCCCGCATATGCCCGGATACACATGTATCCCTCGTATACTATAAAACCAAACCCTACGATCTATCTATCTATCACGGATTACCCCGTCGAGTGCCTTCAGTCTCGCTGGCATTCCACTCGTAGCGGGCGGGAGATAGGTCGTTGTTAGGGAGGTCGAGCTGGTGAGGTAGGTTAGGGTTCTTAATTCCTCTGCTCTGGGATCGTGCCCGTGAGCTTGTTCCGACATCGAGGCTTCCTTTTCAACTTGATCTTGGAGGGCCAGGGATGTAGTATGGCACGATATCGTTGTAGAGACGCTAAGGTTGCATCTCTGCTTTGCTCTGCTCTGCTCTGTAAGTTAGTTTAGTTAAGTTTGGAATTATGCTGAGCTAAACCCGAACTCTTCCCGTGGTAAGCACCGATCTTAAGCCATACTTTGTGCATCGATCGCCTAAAGATGCTTGAAAAAGGCTAAATGCAAGCTTTTATTACCTTTTCCGCTTGCTTGGCAAGCATTATGTGGGCCCTTTATTGCTGCTGCAGTTTGCGAGGGTGGGCGGCAAAAAACTTGTTTCGGAATCCCTAAACTAATTCGTGACTGGTGCTGGGATCGGGCAATTTGCTTGCAAAAAAGTTATGGATACGAAGAAACTAGTGAGAGTAACTACATCAACGCACTACCTGCGTAGCAAAAAGCAACCTTACATCATGAATAATGCGCAAATCTGGGCCAGAATCAGAAAGGAATATCCTGCGCTTCAAGATCTAGATAACGACCAATTTGAGATGCTTGCGTACAAAGCGAAAACCCACTCTGCAACCATTCGAACAATATTGGTGCAAGGCAAGCGCTCGTTGGAGCCAGTAGACCCGGCGAGAGCAAATGTATTCTTAACCTCTTTGGAATTACCTGAAGGTTGGGGCGATTATCTGCTTTATTTAACCGCTCCTCTCGTTCAAGGAATACCGACTGTCGACTTGATCTCTCAGGTTACCTGTGACCCGAGCCTGGTTTTGTTGATAAAACTGCTAATTGCATATGGCACATTTGCCATAGAAGAAGAAGAGGGAGAGAATATTGTTGCGAATAATGCCTACCTATGGTTTATCAGTTCGCAGATGCAAAACCTGTTTAACATTCTCAAACTGATGTCGTCGCTAAGGAACGGGGGACCCCGGCTCTTTCCGCGACTGCTTGCTTGCATTAACAATCCACCTCTTATTAAACGAAATGAATACCAGTCGAATAAGCTACAACTATTCTTTCGCTCCGCCTACTCTAGCTTTGCTTGATGCCTCTTTTTTAACCACTATATTATGGGATAGGTTTTGACTGAGTCCCTTTGACTGATGAAGAAATCTTATAGCGTGGGTGTCTGCCGCAGTGCAGTGTATTTCATGAAGTAAGTTATTGAATTTTAGGTAGGAAAACTTAAACTAGAGCACAAGATTGTAGAGGGTTACTTCTTAGCGCCTAAATGCTATGCTTTAGTCTTAGATGAATCTAATAACATAATTCGTAACAAGGGGTTAGCCAAAGACAAGGTCAACCTTTCATGGTTTATAGAACAGTATAAAAATCTTGGGCGAGTTATTAAAAGTACTTACGAGTCTTCTTTTAAGATTAATTGGCCAAAACTCAATATTTACCGAGCCTCAATTATGTTAAATCTAGGCATTGACCCATCAACCAAAAGAAACCTCGTGATTGATGAGAACAATATATGGGTTGATACCTTACCCTTGAAGGTATCTGAAAAGTCAGTGACAAGACCAAATAAGCCGACGAAATCTAACCTGCAGCCAGCTACGCAATTGTCAGAGTCTATGAAGCAAGCTGAGTCGTTGCTATCTACGCAATTGTCAGAGTCGTTGCAGGCTGAGTCGTTGCTATCTACGCAATTGTCAGAGTCTAAACCCTTTACACTGCATTCAGATTCGTTGCTCTCCATGCCGCAGTCAGAGTCTAAGCCCTCCATGCCGCAGTCAGAGTCTAAGCCCTCCATGCAGCAAGCTGACCAATCAAATGATGCCAGAACAATACTCTTTGAACAACTACAAATTGAACTACATCTTTTCTTTGAACAACTACAAATTGAACGTAAGGTAGTCTTTGAACAACGTAAAATTGAACGTAAGGTTGTCGAAGAACAACGTAAAAGTGAACGTAAGGTTGTCGAAGAACAACGTAAAAATGAACGTTTAACACGTGAGGTGCTCAAAGAACAATTACAAAATGAATGTCTAGCACGTAAGATGCTATTTGAACAATTACAAAATGAACGTCTAGCACGTGAAAGTATTGAAAAACAACTACGAATTGAACGTCTAGCACGTGAAGAGCTTAATGAAAGGCTTCAAGCTATAGAGCTTAGGAATCAAACTAGTGATTTAAAAGAAAAAGAAGGCAAGCACTTACCTAAAAAAGAGGACCAAGGGCACCACCCCAGACAAATCATTGTCTGCTAATAGCAATCTGCGGAGCGAAGGACCACAGATCTTGCCAGGAATACTTCCTGTGAAGGCATTTGCACTGAGGTCAAGTACCCTTAACCTACTGGAGTTGGGGAGGGATGCAGGAAGAGGCCCCGTGAACTTGTTGAAGCTCAATACAAGCTTATGCAGAGCCGGCAATTGGGATTATCTTGTTTCTTCTTGTTGCCGAAAGATCCAGCTTCTTAAGCTGGTGTAAAGAATCCCCAAAATCGGGTAGTATTGCGCCTGTGAGATTGTTTTTGGAGACGGAAAGCACCTCTAGGCTTACTAGCTGGTTGAAGATGGTGGGAATATGGAGTTCAAGGAGATGTTGACATGGCGCAAGCTTTGGCAGGAGCTGAGGGATGTGGGAATTGGGCCTGTTATAAAATTTTTAGAGAGATCTAACAGAGTTAGGTCTGAGCAACTACCAGCTATGGCAGTTGTGAGGTTCAAGGTAGATAATAAGAAGGCTTTAAGAGGTATTTCGCCAGTTCCTTGATTAAAGGAAATGTTAAGATGTTTAAGTGTCCTGCATTGGCCGATACCCATCGGGAGGCTGCCTGAAAGGCTGTTGTTTGAAACGCCATGAAAGAAAGGGCGCCGCAATGGAGGAGAGAGCGCCAGAGAAGTTGTTGTGCGAAAGCCTTGTCAAGCACGCAATCAAACCCTTCCCTTCCCCAAGATTACAAATCCACTCCCTGTCGTACTGCGCCTGTTCTGCCTCCGCCATTAAAAGAAAATAGCGGCTGGATGAACCGAACCCGGGTGGGGTACTTTTTAACGTTGATCGTCGATTTCTGTCAACAATTTGATGATGAATCATCGAACCCACTCTGCGAAGCTACCATACCAGTTATCGTGAAAGTGGAATGCTCAGGGCAGGACTGGAACTACTCTACTGGGTTTCTCCATCTTTCGAGATAGATCATCTAACCTATAGGTTAGGTGGTTTGCGGGAGGGGATGAATTGGCCTTTAGTCGACTCGACTTTTAGCGCGCGCAAGAAATCCCGCGGAATTCCTCCATTATTAGGTGCTCTCTCCCACGAGCTGCGGCTAATTCTTCAAGTAAGTGTCTTTTCTCTGCAGTTTCTGTCGATATAACCAAAGAAAAGAAGCCTGCACGCGATTTCGACGGTACATTCTTTGAGTCTGGAACAGGTACTTCGAGTGAACTAGCTTTAGTGGATGAAAGGTGCTGTTACTTCGAGCGAAGTACCTTTAGTGGATGAAGTCGTGGGTGAAGATGCAGGTGCTTCAGGTAAAGTACCTTTAGTAGATGAAGATGCGGGTGCTTTAAGTAAATTTGAAGTAGCTTGAGTAGATGAAGGATTCGTTTTATTTGCTTTCCGCCTTCTGAATCCTGTCACCCGCTATCCCTTTCACGGCAACCACAAGTCCTGCGAGCAAAACGCAACCTTAAACCTTACCGTGCCTTCTTTTCTTGTTAGGTAGTGTTGGTCAGGGGCAAGCCACTGTCTGGCCGTCTGGCTTATCTGAGTTAAGCTTATCGTGCTTATCCGAGTCAGGCTTATCTGAGTTGAGCTTATCGGGGTTAGGCGAGCCGGAGGTCATATAGTATATGAGGGGTTACGAGAGCTATCATTCAATAGTTTGTCGGTCGCTCCCGACGACCATGTTGGCTGCCTTTTTGTCATTAGCTCTGAAAACACCAACCACCCTGAAGCTGTGCACATTGCCTTTGTCTGTGCATTTGGGAGTCTGGTAGTACCGGCACATATCCAGGTGTCCCCTGCGCTCACAGCACAACACAATAAGATATGTGTCACATGCACTCACTAACCGCGCCATCTCGAAGTCGGCGACGTGAGCCTCTAGCGCCTCGTCAAGAAGCACATTCGCTGTCTTGAGGTCTCGATGTAGGATGTTTGGACGGCAATCATTATGGTTGAATAATAAACCTTTGGCTGTGCCCAGAGCGATCCTTTTCCCTAAGGTAACTTAAGTTGGAGAGCCGTGTGATGGGTAACCATTCAAGTTGAATGCCATAGTACTGATGCCTAAGGCGGTGAACCAGATACCTACCACGGGCCAAGCAGCTAAGAAGAAGTGTAGAGAACAAGAATTGTTGAAGCTAGCATATTGGAAGATCAAACGACCGAAGTAGCCGTGAGCAGCTACAATGTTGTAAGTTTCTTCTTCTTGACCAAACTTATAACCTGCATTGGCAGACTCATTCTCAGTAGTTTCTCTAATCAAACTAGAAGTTACCAAAGAACCATGCATAGCACTGAATAGAGAGCCGCCGAATACGCCAGCTACACCCAACATGTGGAAAGGATGCATAAGGATGTTGTGCTCAGCCGCCGAATACGATCATGAAGTTGAAAGTACCAGAAATGCCCAGAGGCATACCGTCAGAGAAACTTCCTTGACCAATTGGATAGATCAGGAAGACGGCGGCAGCAGCTGCGACTGGAGCTGAATAAGCGACAGCAATCCAAGGGCGCATACCTAAACGGAAGCTTAGTTCCCATTCGCGACCCATGTAGCAAGCTACACCAAGTAGGAAGTGAAGAACGATCAGTTCGTAGGGACCACCATTGTAAAGCCATTCATCGACGGAAGCTGCTTCCCAGATTGGGTAGAAGTGTAACCCAATAGCTGCAGAAGTAGGGATGATAGCGCCAGAGATAATGTTGTTACCGTATAGCAAAGAACCAGAAACGGGCTCGCGAATACCGTCAATATCTACGGGAGAAGCTGCGACGAAGGCGATGATAAATACAGAGGTTGCGGTTAGTAGGGTGGGAATCATCAAGACACCGAACCATCCGATGTAAAGACGGTTTTCAGTGCTGGTGATCCAGTCGCAGAAGCGACCCCATAGGCTTGCGCTTTCGCGTCGTTCTAAAGTTGCGGTCATGGGAATTTTTGGTTTTCGAAAAGGAATTAGTGATTCCCCAGGCTAGTAAGCCTGTTACTATGTAGCATATCACAAAAACCTATCCGTGTCAACCAAAATCGATTGAGTCTCTAGAATTCTTGGATACAGAGGCTTTTTCCCCGTATCTCAAAATTTTTTGTCACTTATTTCACAACCTGGATTCCCTAAAACAAGGGGAGAGGGAGAAATGAAATTTATCTCCTAGGTAATGCACGCCCCTAATCAATTTTGGTCTCTAAAAAAAGAATCCTGCGTCAAGCCTTTTCATGGACGAAGCACTCCGCAGCTTTGCATCGGCCAACGTATTGTAAATATTGGAATAATTGACGAACTAAGGAGGAAGTAGTCGTCAACCCCTCACTCATCCATCTCTGCGTAGTGTTTCTCGATTCCCCGATACTTGCGCCCCGATTCCAATCCACAACGAAAAGATTGTGGATTGGAACTAATCTCATCTAAGCAAAACTAACGGAAGTGGGCAAAAGCTTTGTTAGCTTCCGCAACTTTATGAGTCTCTTCCTTCTTCCGTATGGCACTCCCAGAATTTCTGGCGGCATCTATCAATTCATCACTCGACCTTAAAGCCATACTTCGACCTGAGCGTTTTCGACATGCGATCAATGACCACCGGATGGCCAAAGCTTTTCCTTTTGCAGGTACTACTTCAATGGGAACTCGATAAGTTGATCCACCCACACGTTTGGTTTCTGTGACTACATCGGGAGTTACCCCACGCACTGCCTGTCGCAGAACAGACAGTGGGTTCCTATTTGTCTTTTATCTAATCCGCTTCATAGCCTGATAAAAAATCTGATAAGCTAGTGATTTTTTGCCGTTTTTCAGGATACGATCAACTAGCATGTTTGCCAATCGATTGCGATAAATTGGATCCGATTCGATATTTATAATTTCGTTCGCTACACTGCTCCGATGTACCACGAGTTTACAACTACGTCAGACTTCAACCAATTTTTTTTTATGTCTTTTCCCGGCGCGGCGGTGTTTTAAGCTACTATTTCGGCTTCTTCACTCCATATTGTAGAGTGGATCCACCGGTTAGTGGGGGATCTCCCTCCAAACTGCACGTGCGACTTTCGTCGAATACAGCTTTCCATATGATTGGGTAATAACTATGGTTTCCAACCAATTTTTATTCATCACATAAATCATATTTACTCATTGCACATTGAGTATCCGTCTCCCTCTCTTCCACGGAGGAAGAAGAAATAGGCATGGAAAGGAAAAATCTTGCAATTCAGTTATCTCACCAGTAATGTCCGTAGGTTTCCCGATCCAATCGGTAGATGTAGGCAAAGTCTCCGTCAAATATTCGTAGTCTTAACCCGAACCTGTTCCGGAAGGAAAAGGCTTTTTTTTTTTTATCAGGTGGGAGTCCGGGTAAAACTCAACTTAACCTACTGAAGTAAAACACCTTAGACACCAAGTTGTTTCACACAAATAGACGGGTAATGGTCAATCTTTGCAGTAGCAGGCTTCGGTCCCCTGGCAATGTTGGGTCGGCTACACATTTAACATATCAGAACAATTGATACGGAATCGTTGCGATGATACGAGTTGCGACAATGCTCTGCAACGCACTGGAACGCCCTTTTTTACGATCTTTCACTCCTACAGCATCTAAGGCTCCTCTAACGATGTGATACCTAACGCCGGGTAGGTCTTTGACCCTTCTGCCTCTTACGAGGACCACCGAATGTTCCTGCAAATTGTGGCCAATACCTGGTATGTAAGCCGTTACCTCAAATTTGGAGGTTAATCGAACCCTGGCGACTTTACGTAGGGCAGAGTTGGGTTTTTTCGGTGTAGTTGTGAGATAGTCGACAGCTATAACGTCGCTATACAAAACCGTACGTGAGATTCGCATCTCATACGGCTCCTCGTCATTCAATTACTGTTGCTCTTCTCAATCGATTTCGACTACAAGTACAAAAAGAAATTTACGAAAAGAAATCTTACCCTTTTTCCTTGCAAATTCATTTTCAAAGTTTCGCCGTTGCGCCCCACCAATTTGCCAGATTGCAAAAAAGCGACGCAGATGGAAAAATGAAAAATATCCCAAATTGATGCGTGGGTTTACCGATACAACGAGTTTCCCGCCTTTGCGTCAATAATATGAGGCGGATTGAATATGGAGGAGATTGACGAGTCGGTATCAGCTTATCCACATGATTAATCATTTTCTGAGAAGGAATTCATTTTGAAATGAAGGCAGTTTCAACATCTCACTCTCGTTCTTCATTTCGTTCCGACGAGGCTACCTGAGGAGGATTCGGCAACCTAACGAACTACCCAATAAGAATAAGTAGGTGAACTAAACTATGGATCCATAGAAAATGGGAGGGATCTGATGATTATTTGTAGTTTACCATTGATGACGACGTGAACGTAGCAACGATAAAAAAAAAGGCTTAAAACCACAAGGAATTATGAAAAGGTTGGAAGATCTGGCCAAAGAAGGTGATAGCCCCGTAAATCTTTCCTAACAAGTTTGATTCCTATTGCAAAACGCGAATACCGTGTTTGAATAATGATCGCTTTGTAGTGACTAAGGGGGACCACCCTCGCGGCCTAAGTATTCCTCAATGACCAATAGCGTACCACAAGTACCGTGAGGGAAAGGTGAAAAGACCCCGCCGTATGCCGGGAGTGCAATAGAAAACCTGAAATCCGATGCAAACTATCAGTCGGAAGAGCAAAGCGTTGAAAACAAAAGCAAAGCCACTAATGTTTAATGGAACGCATACGCGAAGCTAAGAAAGCGCTGTAGCCAGGCAAAGCCACTAATGTTTGCCTTGAGCGAACCCTTGAGCGAAGCTTCGCGTTGTCGGCTCTTGCTTGGCGCACTTTCCACTTTAACGGCGTACCTTTTGCATAATGGGTCAGCGAGTAAATGGGAACAGCGGCTTAAGCCATTAGGTGTAGGCGTAATGAGGTTGAATCTTCGGCGTTGTTTCTATTTGACCCGAAACCGATTGATCTAGCCACGAGCAGGTTGAATCGAGCTCTCCACAGAGGCCTTAGAGGACCGAACTCACGTATGTGGCAAAATACGGGGATGACTTGTGGCTAGGGGTGAATCAAAGAGCTACGACTCCAAAAAGTGCCTTTGTTGAAGTCCTTTGGACCATAAGAACCTATAGGCAAGAAAAGGAGTCCTCCTTTGGCCTTTCGCCCCACAAGCGTGCGAACGCTTTTTCAATAACTGGCTCATAACGGTGAAACCAGCTGTTTCTGGAAGTAATGGCCACACCGTGGGAAGTCATGAAAGCTTCTCCCCCTTTGTTGCTTGCGGTTGAGTGCCCTTTTTTGCCCTCAACAAAAGATAAAGTTGTTTTGAAAAAACACCTTGTCCCTCTTTTCTTTTCTTTTCTCTACGCTACAAGCTAGCTCACTGACCCCGTAACGACTGATTTAAAAGATGAGAGCATGATTGTTAATGCTAACACGCCGGTTCTCACCCCGGCCGAATCCCTCTCGAACCTTTGGTTCTCTGGCCATATGCACCGGCGTATCGAGAGCTAAAAGAAAAAAAACTAAACAAAAGACCAACCACGAAAAGTTCGCTAGCATCTTTTCTATACGATATCCTAACAAGGTACGTTGTCAACAACGATGGTGTCAAGGCCACAAACAATGGTTACGAGGTTCATAATGATGGCGTTAAGGCCAATAACGATGGTAGACAGGAAGTGAAATATGATGGGGCAAGTGAAAAATCATTTCTAACAGGCAAATGCGTAAATAATGATAACGATTACGTAAGTGATGTTAAAAAAATCTCAACGACAATCCCGGTTATTCCTACGAAGATGATGCGGTTAATGCTTGAAATAAGAGAAATGATAGTTTTCCTTACTCGTTCGTTGCTGAGGAAAGGAAACAAAAGAACTTTTTTGCATTGTTTCATGGCCCGATGAAACCGGTGAGGGTTTCAGTTAGTAGCATAAGCTAGACAATTGCTAGCGGCGGATTGACGTGGCCGCAGTCATCCGACCTCTCCATGCTATCTGAGTGGATGCTTCCACTGGGCGGGGACTGGACCAATGTAATCTCGCCTTGACGTTGGCGGTTCCGCGGTTTCAGCCCTGCCCTCCAACTAGCAGGTCACAGGGGCGGCCTTCCTGCCCCTGTTCATTACTCAAGATTGTTTGTTCTGTCCGGGCATTATAGTAAGCGCGGAACACCCGATCCCATTCCGACCTCGATATGTGAAAAGCGTTTTCGGCCATATGTACTGATAGTTTTCGGGAGATGTGGTTGACAGCCCGGACCCTAAAGCGATAGCAAAAGCTAGACAATTGAAGAATGACGTGGCTGCAGTCATTCTAAACAATTACTAGCGGCGGATTGACGTGGCTGCAGTCATCCGACCTCCCCTTGCTATCCGCTTCCATCGAATGGTGGAAGACAAAACGGGGACTGGACCAATCTGATCTCGCCTTGACGTTGGCGGTCCAGCTTACGGTTGTTAGCCTAGGCTAATGACTTACCAAGAGATCCGAAACATTGATTCACATTGCCATGAATATCGGCCGGGTAGCAAAAGCTAGGCAATTGTTTGGTTACTTTGGCGGCAAAAGAAAAAGAGCAGGCAACATTATTTCCAAACCTTAGGTGTGAATCAACACGTTAAGGTAACGCTACTACACTGCGTTGATCAGCAACGACAGGTAACGCTACATAGCAAGTTAATTAACAACGACAGGTTTGGCGCCACGCCATTAGGAACTGCCATAAATGCAGGATACTACCCTAGCTAGGCGAACACCAAGGCAAGGGAATCAACGAAAAACATTCAATTAAATAATGCAAAAGAAATCATCGCAACAGTAGGTATAGGTATTGGAAACATATTTAGTTCTTTGACGGTAAGAAAGTTGCAATACAAGAAAGTTTAGTGGAATGGCCGGGCTACTAGAGGTCCAATCAACTTTTCTTCTTTGTTATCGTGCACTGATTGAAGCGTAATTCTGTCCGTTCTTCACGCACGTATTTCCTATTAAGCTTTCTTCAAAGAGCCTCGCGTCTGTTCCTTGGCTCGGAGAAGAAAGCACGCGATGATGAAAACTGGACCGGTAAAATGGCATGAGCTAGCTAAAGCACGCTACTAACCAAGTAACGAAATAATCAACAACACGCCTTTACAGGGATGCGAAAGGCTCAATTATGCAAAGGAAATTAGCCGAGAGAGATCAATTGCGGGGTGGAGTAAATGGCCAACTCGTCAGGCTCATGACCTGAAGACTGCGGGTTCGAACCCTGCCCCCGCACTACATGTTGTCAGCAGGCCCTACGTTGCTGTGCGCCTAACGCTTCTCCTTATCGACGCGTTGTAGGTAGTATAGTGGCTGAACTCAGTGCCTGGAGCAACTCGCTCCAGTCCTGGATTAGTGTTATTGCCGTCCTTCAACGAGCACACAGCTTGCTATCGGCGACCTGGCCTCTTAGTTTGGTGGTTTGCGTGGTAAAGGATGGCGTTGTCGCCGTGCAGACGCTGCGACAAGGATTCTCATGTAATAATCAAACGATTGAAAAAGCGTGGCTTTGCGCAGCAAGTGCTAAGCAACCTGCGCACCACGTTTCTGTCCTGCAAATCAGCCACTATCGCTACCTGGCTTACTTGGATCATTCCACCTTACAAATTATCGTATAATAAACGCTTATGTAGCTGCTACCTTTGGATAGAGCATTCCCATGTGAAACGGCACCGGTTCAAGTCCGGGGAAGTCGTGAGCGAAACTGGATCGGAGTATCTATCATTCAGTTGGGCACTGCTCTGTCGATCTGAGATTATTGGGGTTCCCCCTCAGGCCCCAATCCCGGGACGTAGGATGATCCGCCTTGCCGATGGCCGTTCCGCTCACGGTTATTGGCGAGAGCCGGTAACCAACCAAGAGATCATCAACGACAAAGATTGACCTTTAGCCTTATTTTACGTACTTATGCTGAGAAAGCTTTCCAAGGCCCGATGAAACCGGTGAGGGTTTCAGTTAGTAGCATAAGCTAGACAATTGCTAGCGGCGGATTGACGTGGCCGCAGTCATCCGACCTCCCCTTGCTATCTGAGTGGATGCACCTCATCCTTCCACTGGGCTAACGGGGACCGGACCAATGTGATCTCGCCTTGACGTTGGCGGTCCGGCTTACGGTTGTTAGCCTAGGCTAATGACTTACCGAGAGATCATCAACGAAACATTGATTCACAAAACCATGGCATATACATTCAGAACAAATAACACAAAAGGTTGGTAGCGATTGAACGATCCTTGTACCAGCTGTATTTGCACTTTCTCCGGCAGGTGCTTTTGTCGTTAGCACTCTTTTGTTCATCAATCAAGCGTGTTCGTTCCGTCCGGGCATCCTAGTAAAACGCGGAACACCCGATCCCACTCCGACCTCGATATGTGAAAAGCGTTTTCTGCCATATGTACTGAGAATTCTCGGGAGACGTGGTTGACAGCCCGGACCCACAAATCGTATATGCGATTGCCTTCAGATGCGAATCTGGTATCGGCCAGAAACAATGCAATGAAAGAGCTACGCCATTCATATTACTTTAGACAAGGAGCGAAGGGTTCAAATCCCATTTCCTCCTAATCGCGATTACCTGTTTGGTTAACGGCGACATAGGTTGGCTCATCAAAGCTTCGAAGAGGAAATACCTTGAAGAGGGTCTGTTTCGCTCGATTTCTGCCATCCTAGGACTCCATGTTTTGTGAAGGCAAAGAGGACTTGAACCTCTGGCAGCCCCGGTGCTATCGCCTCGCTTTTCCGCTCGCATTTTCAGGATCGGAAAGGAAACAAGCGACACCAAACGAATCACGGCTCTTTTGGTTTGGTTGAGATAATATTCTTCATCCTCAGACAAGTGAAAGCAAAGTTCCCGTTTTTCTTTCCTACTAGCCCATGACCGGACTCGAACCGGTGCCGTTTCCTAGTACATAGAAAGGCTCTATCCAAAGGTAGCAGCTACATTACATGAGCCGAAATAGCATAGCCGGCTCTTTTCGTTTTGTTTGGATAAAGGATATGCTAACTTTAGCAGCTTGGAGTGGCTCGCGCTCTCACGTGGGCAGCATTCCTTCCGAGCTGGGTCTCATGGCCGGAATCAACTATCTGCATCTCAATAACAATTCACTGTCTGGCACAATTCCTCCCACACTGGGGGACTGTAAGTATCTGGTGTGGGTGGATCTCAGCAGCAATGAACTGGAGGGCACCATCCCTAAGAGCTTGCCAAGCAAGCAGGGAAGGTGATAGAAGGGACACCAGCTTGCATTTAGCCTTTTTTAAGCATCTTTAGGCGATCAATGCACAAAGTATGGCTTGGGATCAGTGCTTACCAGTTCGCCCGGCTTAGCAGAATTCCTTCCAAAGGTACAACCTTAGCGTCTCTACTCGGATATCGTGGACCATGCACGTAAACGAATTTGTACAGGCAATGAGCGTGGGATACTTGAGGAAGAGCGTAGGATCGAACGCAACACAAGTAAAAAACTTGAAAAAGAGCTACAAGTCGTGCGTGAACAAAAGGAGAGACTATTTGACAGAATTAAAGCTTTAGAGCGTAGGATAGCAAATGCAAAGGACGACAGCTCCTTTGTTCATGACTTACGCGAAATGCCTAGTTGCTCTACACCCGATTTGTTAGCCTTACGCCAGCCTTCGAATCGTTGCGAAACGAATAACGAGAACTGGGGAAAAAAGGAGGCGTAGCGGATTTACACTCAACGGAAGGAGGAAGATGGCCAGAGGCATCGACAAATGAAAGATGGCGCGTTGCGAAACTAAAGTAGCAAACCGAAGACAGACTCTAACGGGTCAAATCCAAGACCGAACCACGATAAATCGAAGTTTTACTATCCATTACAACGTGAACCACCGATTCCCTGCAAGGCAAAGGATGGAACAAATAAGATATTTTACCTGATTTTGTACGCTTTGAGGCCGGAGTGGTCGCTGATTTTGTACGCGTATGCTTTGAGGCTGTATGCGGAGTGGTCACTGATTCTGTACGCTTTGAGGGCGAGGGATAAGAGAATAATTAAGTTACTGGCGCTGCAATGCCGGTGGTATCGAGGCAACTCCTAATGAGATGATATGTCTGCTTCAGAATAAAAAGTTATGGATACGACGCACGGAGAAAAAAAAAGGCTTAAAACCACTGCTCCAATTTATTTCATGCGTAGAAATCAATTCAAACACCTTTCCTTTGGCAAAGACACTCTGCTAGGCCAACACTGACACTGAGAGATGAAAGCGGGGAGCGAATGGGATTAGATACCCCTGTCCTAGCCGTAAACGATGGAGACTAATCGCTGCGCTGCGCGTATCAACCCCTAAGTGCTGTAGCTAACTTAGCGTTAAGTATCCCGCCTGGGGAGTATCGTTCCCCTTAGATCTTTAGGTGCTAGGCTAACGTAACCTCTCGGGACCGATGGTAGGCTAGGTGGTCCCTATGCTGGTGGGCAACCAACCCCAAACGCCAAGGCCAAGATTGCGGGGTGGAGTAAATGGCCAACTCGTCAGGCTCATGACCTGAAGACTGCAGGTTCGAATCCTGCCCCCGCACTACATGTTGTCAGCAGTTTTAAAGCAAAGAAAAACACCGTTTAAAAGAAAAGGAAAGCAAGCTGTAAGCAAAGAAAAAGATGCGATAGAGAAAGCAAACAAGCGAAAGCAGAAAAAGATGCGTTTGCTTTAAAAGAAAGCAAAATCGAAGCAAAGCAATCTTTGCCGGCCAACTGCTTTACTCCGTTCGACATTAGCTTTTTTGCGTGCTAGCTACACTACATAAAAGCATTTATGAAAATGTGTAAAAACAGATGTTAAAAGAAAAGCATTAATTGCACCATGCTCTTGTTTGGTTTAGGTTTCGTTGCGGGGCTTTCCGTAAGCGGAAGCTGTTTTTTTGTTTCTTTTGTGCGGGGCATGCTTTTGGAATTGGAGAGGCTCTGAAACCTTGCGGATTTGTATCGAGCACAGTTCAACTTTCTTTATTCACAAAACCAAGTAGGATAAAATCTCTTACTAAGACTGCGGAGAGCAGCTATGGCGTTAATTCAGTCTTCTTCTTTGGCTAACACGCTGCATAGGCATACAGAATTAGCTTTGCTGGAGCGCCCGCCCTGAAGCCAAACTATCCCTCAGGGATCCCGGACCAAGCGCAAGTGGGGACTTCTCAACATCGCAAGTCACCTCTTGATGATCTGTCCATTAACCACACAAATATTTACATTTGATTATTATAGTTTGACTATTATACGAGAACGCTAGAGAATCTTTGTCTTTAGGCTTTAGCCATCCTTTACGTAACAAACCACTAAACTAAGAGGCCAGGTCGTTGATAGCAAGCTGTGTACTTGTCGGCTATCAATCATAAGGTGGAGTGAAATTGGATAGCCAGAGTGTTGTGTTTTTGGGCACTCAACAAAAAGAGAGGCGCACAGGCGACAAAGTAACAGGGGGCTTGGGGTTGTTGGGCTTCCCCGTTTGGCTCACGTAGCTTAAGGGATAGAGCATTCCTATGTACCAGGAAAGGAAACGGCACCGGTTCAAGTCCGGTCGCTTTCCTGGATCGGAAAGGTCGCGGTAGTATCTATTATTTAGTTGAGCACTGCTTTGTTGATCTGAGATTATGCTTAACCCCCGCTCGGCCCCAATCCCGGGACGTAAGATGATTCGCCTTGCCGATGGCCGTTCCGCTTACGGTTATTGGCAAGAGCTGGTAACTAACCAAGAGATCATCAACGACAAAGATTGACCTTTTTTAACCAAAAAACCGAGTTTGATCCTGGCTCAGAATGAACGCTGGCGATATGCTTAACACATGCAAGTTGAACGTTGTTTTCTGTTTATAGAACAGTTGAAGACAAAGTGGCAAACGGGTGCGTAACGCGTGGGAATCTGCCAAACAGTTTGGGCCGAATCCCAAAGAAACGAAAGCAAAAAAGCAAGCTTCGATAAAGCTAAAAAGCGCTATTTGATGAGCCTGCGTAGTATTAGGTAGTTGGTTGGGTAAAGGCTGACCAAGCCGCAGATGCTTAGCTGATCTTTTCGGACGATCAGCCACACTGGGACTGAGACACGGCCCAGACTCCATAGGGAGGCAGCAGTGGGGAATATTGGACAATGGGCGAAAGCCCGATCCAGCAATATCGCGTGAGTGAGTGAAAAACGTCGCTAACGCGAGGAAGGGCAATGCCGCTTGTAAAGCTCTTTCGTCGAGTGACGATTATGACAAGACTCGAAAAAGAAGCCCCGGCTAATTCCGTGCCAGCAGCCGCGGTAAGACGGGAGGGGCTAGTGTTATTCGGAATGACTGGGCGTAAAGGGCACGTAGGCAGTGAATCAGGTTGAAAGTTAAAGGCGCCAGCTCAACTGGCGGAATGCTTTCAAAACCAATTCACTTGAGTGGGATAGAGGGGAGTGGAATTTCGTGTGGTAGGGATAAAATCCGGAGATATACGAAAGAACGCCGAAGTAGCGAAGGCAGCTTTCTGGGTTTCTACTGACGCTAGGGTGCGAAAGCTTGGGGAGCAAACAGGATTAGATACCCTGGTAGTCCATGCCGTAAACGATGAGTGTTCGTCCTTGGTCCGCGGATCGGGGCTCAGCTAACGCATTAAACACTCCGCCTGGGGAGTACGGTCGCAAGACTGAAACTCAAAGGAATTGACGGGGGCTTGCACAAGCGGTGGAGCATGTGGTTTAATTCGATACAACGCGCAAAACCTTACCAGCCCTTGACATATGAACACTTGACGTATGAACACTTGACATATGAACAAGTGTGCTTGTCCTTAACGGGATGAAACGAAAATTCATACAGGTGCTGCATGGCTGTCGTCAGCTCGTGTCGTGAGACGTTTTTGGTTAACTCCTATAACGAGCGAAACCCTTGTTTTGTGTTGCTAAGACATGCTGCTCTCAAAGGATCAATGTCATTATTTACTTGTCAGCGGGGCGGTACGGGATTGATGACACTTCCTCTGTGCCGATGTTGCACTCACAGGAGACTGCCTATAGTTCTACTATGGAGGAAGGTGGGGATGACGTCAAGTCCGCATGGCCCTTATGGGCTGGGCTACACACGTGCTACAATGGCAATTACAATAGGAAGCAGGGCCGTAAGGCGGAGCGAATCCATAAAGATTGCCTCAGTTCGGATTGTTCTCTGCAACTCGAGAACATGAAGTTGGAATCGCTAGTAATCGCGGATCAGCATGCCGCGGTGAATACGTACCCGGGCCCCGTACACACCGCCCGTCACACCCTGGGAATTGGTTTCGCCCAAAGCATCGACCAGAGATCACCTATTGCTAAAGTGTTTCATGCCGGCGTTGAGTGTGGCCCATTTTGGTATGGGTGGTCTCCTTGGCGCATATCACGGTTGGGTCAGTGACTGGGGTGAAGTCGTAACATGGTAGTCGTAGGGGAACCTGTGGCTGGAGGGAATCTTAAAGGGAGGCGCTAGCGTCTTTTTATTAACTGTACGTGAGTTGATAAAGTCAATTCGTTCGGGTAAGCTAACTGTGCGAGGGGGAAGTGTGGGGTTGGTAGCGATTAAATAATCAAAGGCTTGTACTAGCTGTATTTGCATTTTCTCTGGCAGGTGCTTTTGTCGTTAGCACTTTTTTGTTTCTTAATCAAGCGTGTTTGTTTTGTCCGGGCATCCTAGTAAAACGCGGAACACCTGATCCCATTCCGACCTCGATATGTGAAAAGCGTTTTCCGCTATATGTACTGAGAATTGTCGGGAGACATAGTTGACAGCCCGGACCCACTAAAGATGCGAAGAGGAGAAGAGAAAGGAACGCCATAACGGATAGCAAAAGCTAGGCAATTCTTCGAATTAACTGCAGTAATTCGACCACCAAAGCGATGACGTGGCTGCAGTCATTCTAAACAATTGCTAGCGGCGGATGCTGCAGTCATCTGACCTTTCCTTGCTATCCGAGTGGATGCTTCCACTGGGCGGGGACTGGACCAATGTGATCTCGCCTTGACGTTGGCGGTCCGGCTTATGGAGAAGAGACCAAGGCCTTCTTTGACCAAGAGTCACACCTTTATGAAAATATTGCATCGGCACTTGTACCCTAACGTTGACCTTAAATTAGAGATGAGAAAAATGTATAGTCTAATCTCAATCGAGAGATAGAGCGGCTTGGAAAGGCCGTGCGACTTGAGGAGCATAAGGCAATGGTTATGGCAGCCGCCAAACTCAAGACCAACGTTGTACTTACCGGCACTTTCCTTTCGGGAGCCTAAGGTCCCTCTCTTCCGCCGGGCAGGGTAAGTGCCTGCAGCGCCCACTTTTGCCGGGGGAAGTGCCTAACGGCACTAACTCTTTCTCAACATTCCATTCTTTTCAAATCGAAAAGAGAAAACTGTTTGAAAAGAAATGGCTGGCTGAAATGAGATTCCGCAGAATGCAAAATTGCTTGCGTTAGGGCAAACGTCACTCCGCTGGAGAGAGAGGGCCCTAAAAAAGCGCGCTTCTTTGGTTATCCCTTTCAAATCGCGCGCCCTGTCTCCTTTACAAGCAAGTGTCCGGGGAGACCCGATTGCCAAGGCTACTGTCATTTCAGCTTAGCGGGAGGCTCCTACCCCACCATGCGTTCCTTTGGGGAGGGTGTGAAGCTAACAAAACAATGCAAGAGGTGGCAGCATAGAACCCGCTAGGAGTGGCAAGACTACTGATCAACGCAAGTGAACTGTGCGACAACGCTTCGTAGAAACCATAAAGCTGCTGTATCATTACGGGCCAGCAGGCACTCTGTTGGCGAAGAATGAACCAGAATGTGATTTGGGACACGATGGGCCTCTGCGTGCCCCGATCGGCAAATGATCACCGGAGTATAGCACAGGATCGCTTTTCCTTGTAATAAAGTCAACATGTCGACAAGGTAAACCCAATGGGCTCCCCTCAGGAGGTCTGGTCGTAAGATCAGATACCGTCCAGTGGGCAGAAGACGATATGAAAAGCCACCAGCTTGCTTTACTGGGTAGGGTAAAATAGGCAGCGGAGGTAGATAGAGACATATCTATTCAATGAATCGCCGACCTGACCTTTTGAGTTGGGGGCCCGGTGCTAACTCGTATCATGAATGACGAAGCGCGCGCGAAAAGACCATTTATACGCACTTCGTGCCTTAAATGAATAACTGCGAGCAGTAACGCCACAAAGGTTATGCAAGGGTCGCTGGGCTTCCCCCGCTAGGGTTCCCCTGGCTGAGCCAGCTGCCCTTTCTTCTGGTTTCATGCATACTGGAAACCAAGGAAACTGAGTTGCGCTTTGCTTCTAGCTTCTCTCTAAACGCTCCGAGCGGTTCCTGAAACGCAGGAACCAAAAGCTGCCGGGGCCTAGACTTCCCATTCGTCATTTGAGCCGTATGCAAGGAAACTTGCACGTGCGGTTCAAAGAGGGGGGAAAGCTCTTCCGTTCCGGGCTTACCTATCTGAATAACCAAGATCGGATATAGCTGGTTTTCCGCGAAATCTATTGAAGTAGAGCGTATAACGTTTATGGCTTGAGGTAGAGCACTCAATGGGCTAGGGTAGCCCAAAGCTTGACCGACCCCAAGGAAACTCCGAATACAGGCCATGGGTTTGTACAGACAGACTTCGGGTGCTAAGATCCAAAGTCGAAAGGGAAACAGCCCAGATCGTACGCTAAGGTCCTTAAGCAATCACTTAGTGGAAAAGGAAGTGATCAAGCGATGACAACCAGGGGGTGGGCTTGGAAGCAGCCATCTTTCAAAGAAAGCGTAATAGCTCACTGGTCTAGCTTCATGGCACTGAAAATGTCTCGGGGCTCAAGTGACTCACCGAAGCGACGAGACCTTGAAAGAAGCTTTTTCAAGTGTCAGTAGCGGAACGTTCTGTCAATCAAGGAAAGTTGTTGGTGACAACACCTGGAGGTACCAGAAGTGAGAATGCTGACATGAGTAACGAGAAATCATGTGAAAAACATGATCGCCTGCCAGTTCCAGGGTTTCTGCGTTCAGTCAATCTACGCAGAGTGAATCGGTCCCTAAGGAACCCCGAAAGGGCAACGTCCGATGGGTACACGAAAGCGACGAAGTTGCTTTAACTACTGAACCATGCGTGTTTGTTAAACTCGTGAATTGGATGATTGGGCAGGGGGCTACAAAGTCACTCCGGCTGCAGGGTTGAAACTCCCGGGAAAAAACTTCGTGGAATTGGGAGGGCGATTCAACATTTAAAATGCAAAACCAACCGTACCCCAAACTGACACGGGTGAACAAGTAGAATATACTAAGGCGCTTGAGAGAACCATGTTGAAGGAACTCGGCAAAATGGCCCCGTAACTTCGGAAGAAGGGGTGCTCTCCTATTGAAGGATTGGGAAAGCGGCACATATTGGGGGTAGCGACTGTTTATTAAAAACACAGGACTCCGCTAAGTGGTAACACGATGTATAGAGTCTGACACCTGCCCGGTGCCGGAAGGTAAAAAGGAGAAGTGTTATAAGCTTTGAATGGAAGCCCCGGTAAACGGCGGCAGTAACTCTAACTGTCCTAAGGTAGCGAAATTCCCCGACAAAGGGGTGGTTTGACAGAGATGTTCGACAACATAATCGGGCAATATGCTGGGACATCCGCCCGAATTTCAGTATCCAATACTCATACAGAACAGGATAAAATCAAAAAAATCTGGCTGTCGACAGCGCGAAGCGCTTTCAACCAACCTACGGCCTATCCACGGCTGAATGGAAAATGTAGTTGGTGGCGCGGACCATCAGCAGGATAGCAAGTTGGAAATACATCGTCTTTCGAGCCCGCGGCTGACCATTTTCGTAGCCTCGCGCCGTGCGCCCGCGAACGTAGTTCCAAGATCTAAACTCGATCCCCAACGACCACACGCCAGACATCCTTCGAGATGATGATATAGTCCGAACTTATAGGCGACTATAAGGCCATAGGCGAGGATGGCATGGAACTGAATACCATCCATTGCCGTTTGATTAACTTTATTGTGTCGCATAAGTAGCGACCTGCATGAATGGTGTACACAGTAAGTTACGCCAGCCTTCTAAGTAATTATTAGGTTTTAGGCCACATTACATGCGGGAACACTTTAAAGATCTAAGTGCACTTGTCTTC
This sequence comes from Adiantum capillus-veneris, assembly GCF_014529385.1. Lineage (NCBI taxonomy): Eukaryota > Viridiplantae > Streptophyta > Polypodiopsida > Polypodiales > Pteridaceae > Adiantum > Adiantum capillus-veneris. The sequence continues at coordinate 54,195,578 of NC_140931.1, forward strand.
AAGGACTTAGATATGACACAATGGACGATCCGCAGGATTGGGGAATGGAAAAGCATGCACTTGCTCCAGAACATCCAGACTGGATAGCAGAGGTCCAATCCCCAGAGACTTTACATGAAGCGCCCAGGCTTACCGCTATGGCTTATTCTATTGGAACTGAGAAAAAGGCCTGGGTAAAGAGAAAGCCCAAGCTAAACCAAAAAGTTTAGCAAGACTTACAGGTAACGACTGCCCCGCTGTCTCCAACATGGACTCAGTGAAATTGAATTCTCCGTGAAGATGCGGAGTACTAACGGCTAGACGGTAAGACCCCGTGCACCTTTACTATACTTTTGCAGTGACATCCTTGATTTAATGTGTAGGATAGATGGGAGGTGATGGCAATGTCGCCACCAATCTTGAAATACCACTCTCTCGTCGTTGGATGCCTAACCGCCGCTGCTGTCAGAAGCGGGATATTGCAAGGTGGGTAGTTTATCTGGGGCGGATGCCTCCCAAAGAGTAACGGAGGTGTGCGAAGGTAGGCTCAAGCTAATATTATAACAGCTTATGAGCGTAATGGTAGAAGCCTGCCTGACTGTAAGACTTACTAGTCGGACAGAGACGAAGGTCGGCCATAGTGATCCGGGAGTCCCGTGTGGAAGGGCTCTCGCTCAACGGATCAAAGGTACGCCGGGGATAACAGGCTGATGACTCCCAAGAGCTCTTATCGACGGAGTCGTTTGGCACCTCGATGTCGACTCATCACATCCTGGGGTTGAATAAGGTCCCAAGGGTTCGGTTGTTCGCCGATGAAAGTGGTACGTGAGTTGGGTTTAGAACGTCGTGAGACAGTTCGGTTCCTATCTACCGTTGGTTTTAGAGAACTGCGAGAAGCTTGCCCTAGTACGAGAGGACTGGGTTAGGTCAACCTATGGTGTTCCGGTTGTTGTGCCAGTAACAGCGCCGGGTAGCTAAGTTGGTAGGGAAGAACCGCTGAAAGCATCTAAGCGGGAAATCCTTCTCTAGACAAGTTCTTCTACCGGGTGAAAGAACATCACTTTGATAGGCGAGAGGTAAAAGCGCCGCAAGGACAATGGGCTTCCTCGTACTAATCTCTTTTCAAGATTCCACTAACGATGTTGTATGGTTACCCCAGGTGGGGCAAGGGATGGCACGAAAGCGCGTACGACACACACCTTAGCATGAGCACGTATAGCCGGGTAAAAAAACGATCTAAAGAGATGGGTAGCTAAAGTAGTAACGAGTTGAAATCCTATACGGGTCGTAGTTATCAAGTATTTTGCTTGCGTAAGTCAGGAATGATATAATACGTAACGTGACGTATAGGATACGATATAGGCTTTGTTTTAAAGTGTTGTTATTAAACTAGATGAGAAGCCACGCTGCAAAATAACTCCTTTTCGCCATGCATAGACCAAGCCGACGATTAAGACAAATAGAAAAACAATTACTTCAACGAAAGCTAAAATAAGCCCAATTCCCGCTATAGCCCTAGAAAAATACGGTTTCGACTTTCGTGAAGAATTAAGAAAAGATGTAAACTCTTCGATCCTTGAGATACTCTTCGACAAGAAAACTTTTTCGTTTCTAAAACAGCAAGCAAACTGACCCTTATGAATGCCAGCGCTTGAGCTTTGGGTTTGGGCAGTCGAAATGTCTAGCCCATCAAAGGAATATGTACTCACATAGGGAAGGGACCCTGATATGTAGGCTTCCTATGTCTCGGGTGCTTTAGAGGGCCCGGCGTATATGCCAGTGTGGCAAGCCACCATGTCTACCTTGCTCAGGGAGAGTTCCTCTAAGAGGATTAAACGGTCAATTGCCGCCCTTAGAACCCCCTCAAGGTCGCGCCTTAGATTGGCTATGGTAGCAGCCCCCCGCCTGTTCTTCGGCTACAGCCTAAAGCGGGTAACCCACCGATTCTGTATAGGTGGTAGCGAACAGGTGCCGTACTGAGCTCTTTTGGTTAAAGTAGGTGCTTTCCCTTGGCCAGAAGAGCCTATAGAGCATGTAGCATGCATTAACTGCCGCTGTGCACTCGTCGTTGAGTCGCTTGACCAGGCCCCGGCAGCGACTCGGGGTGGCGGTTAGCCGGGTTTTCCCTAGCTTAAGGTGCCGTGCCAAGGGGTAAGGCGTCCCGGCCAATGTAGTGCTGGGCTCCAGGCAACAGGGAAGTTTTCATTACAATTTGAATTTCCTAGCCTAGTTATAAATTTAATGTGCTAATCTGTATACGAATGGAGACGATCGGACTTGAACCAATAACTTCATGCTTGCAAAACATGCGTTCTACCGATTAAACTACGCCCCCGCCCTCGTTTCATGTGCAACACGTATCATATAGGCAAACAAAACTTTTCTTTTAAAGCAAAGAATTTGTGTGGCTAGCGCCATGTAGTCCTTATTCCACTGATGCTCAGGCGGAAGAACCGAAGCTCTAAAAAAAGGTCGGCACGCGTAAATCGACTAACTGCTTCTCTCCGGACGAATCCAAAAAAACAAATTAAACGACTATTCTTTCGAAAGCTCTTTTAAGACGCTACGAATAGATAGGCATGGTCAAATGCTAAAAGGGTAATCCGTGATAGATAGATAGAAAAGGACGCGGTAAAGGGAGGAATCCTTGGGCCTGACCTAATCTCGTAGTCATAGTGCTATCGTTGGCTTCTGCATTTAAACGATTAATTTCACAACCCAGCATTCACGCATGCCAGGAAGGCATTGGCTAGATGCCCTTGCCAGCACCTGAGGTCAAATGGCATTTCATCTTAACATGATCCGGCCCCATAGCTTGTTAAGAGTCTATGTGCTTACTGAACCTGGGATGCTACGTAGCGGTTGCCAAGGCGGGACTTCAAGTTGCAACGAATTATCATGATTCGTTTACGTCGTAGAATCAATCGACATTCTTCTAGCAATTTCTTTGTTTTCAACGTTTATGGCATTTCTTTATGCACGGTTGACATAGCGAAGACAGCAGCTCTTGCCAAGGCAGTAGCTCTATGTCAATAAGGGCTAGCAACAGAGCCTCCTCCTCGCGTGTCCAAATCCCTAGCAAAAGGAGTAGGTAGCTGGGGGGAACCCACATACATCCATTGCATTCTAAGCTAGGGTCCCTTGTCATGTACCGTCATGCCACAGTGGGTTTACTTAAAAAAAACTGGGGATGGAGTCGAACCATCATTCTAGGACTGTAAGTCCAACGCATTACCATTATGTTACCTAGTTGGGGGGTGACCAAAGCAAAGGCCACCCCGAAGTAACCGTTATTTATCTAGACTTATCTTCAGGGTTGTTTATTGATTTCCTTAAAATACGAAGAATATCGAAAAGGCCATCATCAAAGCAAACAGGGCAATAGCTTTTGTTAAGGCAAAGCCTGGAGACCGAATAATTGTTTGGCTAATGATAGATTTCACGCCACAGGGCTTGTCAAAGGACTAAATACGTTTCCAATACCTACTGCTGCTCCTTTTCTCATTCTCGGGTTCATCCTTGCCATTCTCTTTTTCGGGAAGCAGGAAGGGGCAAAGCCAGGAAATTCCCCCCAGTGCTTCCTATTCTCCGGGTCATTATCGCCCGACCCAGTATCCTGACCGTTCCCTTCATTTCCGGAAGGAGTGTCTTCCTCCGGTTTTGGTCCCCTACAGAAACACAAAACCCGGTTCCACCAAGAACGTTTAGGCACTTGTGATTGTGCAAGGTGATCCAGCTTGGAAAGCAGCTCCTCTTCTTGTTGTCAAGAAAAGGGGCTCTGGCTCTTTGCCTCGCTAGTCTCGGGAGCCTCGCTAGTACCCTCCTCCTTCCTGTTCTTCGATGACGAAGGGCTTCCCTCAACTTCGCTTGACGGCCCTGAGCTCAATTCGTGTCCGGCCTTGTCTCCTTCTGGAGTGGAGTTGTCATCCTTGATTTCACGAGTATCCCCTCCAAACTCCTCTTCCCATAACGGCGCCCCCGAAGATGATGGAGGAGGAGGAAACGATAAATTCTCTGTCGGCGTCGAGCCTTGTTCGGCGGGCTGCTGGCTTGTTTCCGCTTCCGGCCTGTCTTCTGAACTGTCGGAATTGGAAGAATAGAAGTAACAAGTTAAAAAATTGCCCCCGCTTATTCCTTCCAAATTCGTACATTGAAATGGCGACCACTAAGAAAACACATTCGATATGAACTCCCGAGTCACTCTAGAGTGACACCGTACGGGTAACTCTTAACGAACAAACGAAAAGGGATTTTTCTTTTTGGTAGTTCACTGGAAACCCCCCGACGGCTAATCATCGAAAGAGTTAGACTTTTTGAAGTTTCGAATAGGTTATTTTTCATCATTTTTTGTTGATGATCTCTTAGTTAGTTACTGGCAAAGCCAATAACCGTAAGCGGAATGGCCACGGCAAGGCGGATCATCTTACATTCCGGAAAGGGTTGCCCCAATAATCTCCAGTCACCATACCAGTGCTCAACTTAATGACAGAGTAGTAGATGATCCTTCCGATCCAGTTTGGCTCATGACCGGGCTTGAACCGGTGCCGTTTCACAGACTCTCTCCTTTAAGTTACATGAGCTGCGAAAAACTAAACTACTGCCAAGCGAGGAAAGCAAAGCTCTTTTGAGATAGAATGTGGGCAGATTGATTCTTATTTGTAGGCAACTATGGCTCCTCGAAGCGAAGAACTGTACGAACTATAACGTAGGCTACCGCTCTACCCTTCGAAACTCAACCAACTAAACTCTCGGTGTCTACGGCGTTAGAGTGAACTTCGTGCCCAAACGAGCACGCAGACACGGGATTTCAAAATACCTTGATCAAATAGGGTGTCGTTTGCTTAATTTCCTCGTCCGAGCAATGAAACAACTCTCTATATTACGTAATTAATGGGAGGCAGGGAAACGTAATTAATTGTCCGTCCGAGCGGCAGGGAAAAGGTATTTTGAAATCCCTGCAACCAAGCAAGCACTGCCTGCGGCACTGCTTTAGTAGCAAGAAAGGCGGTCGACTGGTAAGCCTATCTGTCCATACGGTGGTCTACTTACTCGATTCTGCAGCTACCGCGGCTCTAGCCGGGCCAATTATGCCACTTTTTGCAAGGTGGAATGAAGTCTAATCATGAACCGTGATAGATTTCTATGACTGCTCGACCGAACTACGAATTAGTGAGGGATAGCTATACCGAAATACGTAATAGCTACTCGCTTATTCGGTCATGCAAAGGGAAGGGCCAGTATGAAAAAATTGAAGCCCGTAGACGTTAGTCCAACACTTTGCCCTTCAACCACCGAAGATACGTATTTTATAACTGTTTTGTCCAGTCAATGAACGTAGAGGCTTTGCTTTGTATTCTCGAAGCTGCTGCTTAGCGCTGATTGCTTCGTATCCCTGAACTGAAGAAGCTGCAACTGTTTGGCGTTGTCTATGGCTATGATTGCATCGCGGCGGTTCATGCACGGCACGGAGACCCTTCTCACAGTTGTCCTGACGTTAACTAACCGGGGCTAGGGAACTGAACTGTTGGTAGTGTATGTTTGTTAAATGTAAAGACGTATCCTTTAGCAGTAAAGGCCTGACACTGCCGCTGGGTGATCTAAGCGAGTCGCCCGTCTCGCCTCAACGTACCAAGCATTGCTAGACAATAAGGTGATGGACCAGGGCTTATACGACTTTACTTTAATAGTGAACTATTAAAGGCCATTAAAATTTAACGATTTAACCCTTAAACAAAGAATCTATTATGGTTAATAATTAAACCCTATTTACCCTTAGAAAACAAGTTGTTATTAACAATTGCACTAGCTCTTCC
>NC_140931.1:54201569-54236316 GCF_014529385.1 Adiantum capillus-veneris
AAACTTGAAATTATCGTTGGGTAAGTTAAGTTCCAACCCACACGAAAGGCATAACGATCTAAGCGCTGTCTCAGAGAAAGACTTAGTGAAATAGACATGTCTGTAAGAATGCGGACTACCCGCACCTAGACAAAAAGACCCGCTTCACTGTTCCCTGCAATTGGCTTCGGGCTCTTCTTACGCAGCTCGGATAAAAGGCAAAGCAAAAAAACCAACTTCTTTTTTTACGCTTTTATAAACAAAAGAAGTAGTCACACGATTCACTATTGTCTTTACTGATACAAATTTACGGCTATCAGTTAATTCTATATGTAACAATGTCAATAAAATAGAATTACGAAGACTACCTTTACTAGGATAGGAAATAACTTTAACCTTGAAGTTAAGTTATTATCCCAGACAAAGATATAATAACAAAAAACACCAATATAACACATAAAATGGACGATTCACCGTTGGAGGTGGAGGATTCATTAAGCCCCCATCCCAAAGTGCTGTAAACTCAAGCAAGCCAGCACCTATTTTGTCTTTCTTCATCAATGGTAATCGGCCAGCAGGCAACACTAGCATTATCAGTGATTATACTATTGCTTACTGATTAGATACCCATTCCAAATAATCCTTCTTAGAAACAACTTCTACGACAGCCAGCATAAATGCATAATTAGTTCCACGGATCTCGCTGCGCTAACCGTAGTAAACTCCCTCTCATTATGTAAAAATGGAAGTCTAATTCAAACAACCAAGTACAGCATCACATTTAGCACCTAAAGAAGGTACAGCCCGACTGTAAAGTACATCAGCCAGAGTTATAATCATACATAAATGAGTCTTGGCTAGTACAACTACTCAATTGTCTACTTCCGGTAAACGTGATTAACCCAATTCCGAATCATCCTCTGAAATCATATAACTGTCGAAAGTTAATGATTACTCATCAGAACTGTTATAGTCTGAATACTCATAAGGTTGGGTCGGCGGCTAGCCTTTTTCTAAGTTCATTTGCCTCCCTCCAAACTGTACTTGCAAGTTTCGTTTTCTTGCAAACAGCTTTCCACGCCTATTAACACTTACAGAATATACCTTTTGCCAGGTCCTTATTAAGCAAAGTATTTTAGGTCAGGGATAGACCGTCACACTCTGGTAGATTATATCGAATGGTGATCAGCAAGCTAGGAATCCGTTTCCCATTCAATTAAGCCATGATCCTAGTCCTTCTTGATCCGACCTTCTGAACTAATTTATCTTAATAAATACAACCATTTTTACTTACAGTTAATCGTGATTTATTGATAATTTCGTAACATTCCTTACTTTTACTGTAAGTGGTATTTAATTTGAAATAAAAAAAGGATAGAATATAAGCGCTGGTCCCTTTTAGTAAAGTGCTTATGCTTACTGTTATCTACCGTAGGGCCTCCGTCCCCGAAAAAGGCAAAGCAATAACAGTCAATTTTTCTTTGGCCTTGCTTCGCTTCTCTTTTAGTAATTTTGTAATGTAACCATTGTGGTTTGGTTGTTTCGCTGCTAACGCGTCGAGGATCCCTTATTCTAGAGATGACGGGGTCAGGCCTATTAGGTCCAAAGTTGTATGCCACTAGTTGTGGTGCTGATGGAATAAACTTACCACTTCAGCGTCGTCATTGAACATTACAAGCTGAGCATTTATTTCCTATATATTACCTACACCAGAAACAAAAATGTATACTTTTAATGGCTTTGAGCGAAAATGGAACCATAGGCTTTTCATTGGCTAGGGAAGCCTTATCAATGCATAGATAGCACTTTAACTCCCCGTTTCCGGCACGCTCTAGTCCCTTGAGTCCCGTCCCTTGACGTCAAATAAGAATTTTATTAAATTTCCGTCTCTTATTTAGTAAGCCAGATACTTTATGGACCATAGAAGCAGTCCAATGCATTTTGTTGCACTTCCATCACCTTTGTCAAAAAGCGCACTCCAATACCATTAATGTCCAATAGCTTTAATAGTAATGGCTGGATCTATTACCTAGTCCATCGAATATAATAAAGCAAAAGAAGGTATAGCAATAAACATCAAAACGAAACTAGGAAAAATGGTCCAAATGATCTCTATAGTAGTTCCGTGAACCATTCTTTCAGGAATGGAGTTTTTTCAATAATGGAGATGCCATAGAGTGCGGATCAATATCCGTAATACAAAAATCAAAATAATGATTAAGAAGACCGGAATATCGTGATGCGAATCAATTATTCCTTACATCATAGGTATAGCTGCATCCTAAAATCCCAATTACCAAGGTTCCGCGGCGTCACGAAGAGCAATTAAAACAAATAGCTACCAAAAAACCCTTATTATTATTAAAATGGAAATCATTTCCTCTTTTTTCCGTCAAATCTCAAACCTTGCCTTGGTGTTAATAATAACTCGCTTAGCTAGGGCAGTCTCCTGCATTCATGGCAGTTCCTATCCTAATGGTTAGCTATAGTGGCAGATTTGGCCTTTAGATGAAAGGGAATACGTAGAATGGCTGCCGCTTTTTGCACTGATTGACTTAGTGCGGCTTAGAATCGAGTTTAGAACCACAACTAAATCTTCGACGTTGCCTCTTCCCTTCTTTAACATGCGGCTTTAATCTCCTGAAACGATAACTTCCATGTATCAAAGTATTTGTCCGCCGTTAAAGAGAGAAGTAGGGGAGACTATAAAGGAATAGTTCTGTCCGGGAAACTGGGTAGAGGGAGAGGTTACCTGCCCTCGACCGGAGTTATAATAAAATATTAGAGGTAACTCTCAGAAAGGGGCATTGGGCTTTAAAATACTCTCTGCCCCCTAAGCAATAAACAAAGTAGCAGTTCGATTCAACTTAACTCCAGCTAAATAAAACCTTACTTTACGCTTAATGTGAACCTCATTAAAGTATCCCGCTTACCCTTGCGAACTGCAGCAGCTTGGAATGGCTCGCGTCTTCAAATAACCGCCTCACAGGCAGCATTCCTTTCGAGCTGGGTCTCATGGCCGAAATTAACTATCTGCATCTCAATAACAATTCACTGTCTAACACAATTCTTTTTGCACTGAGAAACTGTAAGCATCCAGTGTGAGTAGATCTCTTTGCAATGAATTGAAGGGCACCATCCCTAAGAGCTTGCCAAGCAGAGAAGGTGAAAAAAGGGACACTAGCTTGCATTTAGCCTTTTTCAAGCAGATTTTGTTAAAACTTAAAGAACACGCTATGGCGAAAGTAATTCCTAGAAGAACTATATTAGTTCAATTCATATCCGTTCATGATAAAGGTTATCTTCTTTTCTTTTACATATATTTATGGCATTTTCCTTTTACTTTAGAAAGGTTATTTTGATTACTATAGGATAGGCCTCGCAGTTTCCTAGTGGTCATAGCGTAGGTTATACCTGCTATTTGATATTTTATGCTTTTTTTCTTTCTGCACTTATTGCCATAAGGTTAGGAAGTGAATGACAGTTTCTCTTCTTTCATTAAGTCAATGTCAATGCGGGGAAAAGGCCTAACATCTACAATTCACTATTAGAGTAGTCGAAGGAAAAAACAAACCCAGCAAAAAATTAATGTTACTTGTTTGTTTGTGAAGTCAATAATTGGGCAACAATAAAGTAAGAGCCGTAGCTATGAGTGCCACAGATGGTTCAATGAGAGGTATGGGCGCTGTTGAGTTGATACAAGAGCCCTTTTTAGTGTTCCTGTTAGTGAAACTACGCCGAATAGATAATGTCCTCGGACATTAGCGGCGCAGCGCTTCGCTTTTTAAGAGCTAAGCCTAAGGGATCGTCATAATTTGTGATGCGGGCAGTAAGTCACGCTGCTTTCCTGGGAGAATTAAAATGTACAGTGGCAGCCTAATTGCTACGCTATCTAAGCTTTGCTCTGCCATTGGCTTGGCTTTATTTGGTCAACTGTGAAAAAGGGTTGGTTTTCCAACTCAATAAGAACATTTCGAAGTAAGAATCAATGTGCGGATATGATGGAATTGGCAGACATGCCAGGTTTAGGTTCTGGTGACCTTACTCAGTCGTGGGGGTTCAAATCCCTCTATCCGTATTCCTTGAAGTTATACAATCATTAGGCTTCTAGTAAGAAATCGAATAGACAAAAGCTATTTGCCTTAACTCTTGCTTGCCCTTGACAAATCTGTGCATGCTTCCGACAGACTTAGGTATCGATGACTTGTGGATTTCCTATCCTTAAGGCAGATTCCATGGCTAAAACCCATGATCCACTTAACTCTTATTTTCAATTAACTTTCTTTGTTGTTTAGTGATAGGTGCATGCTGGCTTAAGTTTGCAGCGCTTCAGGAGGAGGGTCCTCCTTCCCTTACCTTAGTGGATTTTGGCTGGTCGACCTTAGCGAAAGATACGCAAACTTTCGTACCTTGGAATGCCAGTCAGTGTGTGTTCCCTTCAGTCCACAGGTTACGATCAGGTGCCGGGGCTAGCGTTTCAGCAGCGGCAAGCCACTACCACTGCGATTTGATCTGCTGCCCACGTGTTAGATTCCTCGTAGCCTTGCGCCTGTCCTTGAGAACTTAATCCCTTGCCCGATCCATTGCTATTCCTGTAGAAGGAAAGAAGATAGTTGGACAGAGAGTCTGATTCAGACGAGCCATGAGAGCCCAGAAAGAAAGAGCAAGTCTGAAGCATCAGTAGTGACAGCCTACGAGTTCGGTATTTGACTCGTGCCTGCTTTCGTCTCCATGCTATCTGTCCTACGGCCTTATGCCCTGTTCTTTACGAAGATTAATTCGGTAAATAATAGTATAGACGTGTACACCGTAGAAGTTTTAGTCATATATGCATTAAGTCAAATGTTTAATGATATCCTTAGGGTAAATCCAGTATTGAAATGAAAGTGGCTACAGTAACGGATAAACAAACACCGGCATTAGCGTTCAACAACGTAATCTTTGCAGCCACCTCCTGCCGCTAACATTTTCATTTAATACGTTAGTAGTTATTAAACTATACGTTATGTTTTGGTTATCTGACGACATCCAACGTGTTTGGTAGGGTAGATAGGCTTTCTATTTGAGAAAAAGGAAAGTCCCTTTACATCATTTGTAAGGGAAATTTATGATGAAAGAAAGGAAGCTAAAAAGAAAGGAGATCAAGTTATCTCATCTTTACATAAATTAACCATGAATTCCCTATACGGGAGGTTCGGCATCAAACCTGATTGTAATATAACAGAAATCTGCAATCAAGAAAGAGTTAATAAACTAATCTTTATCAATTTCACATGGTAGAACAATTAAACAATACCCACTACGTATTAAGCTATACGGGAACCCTACAAAGATTGTCTGATGAGACTTTTATAGATGCAAAAGCCCATTGGCGGGATTCAATTAACAATAACAGTTCAGCTGCAGTGCAAATGTCAGCTGCAATTACATCTTATGCTAGGATACACATGTATCCCTATATTTCTTTACCAGGTTGCTACTACACAGATACTGATTCAGTAGTGTTGGACAAACCACTTCCTGACTTGGAGGTATCCTCAGTGGAATTAGGTAAACTTAAATTAGAGCATAAAGTTAAAGAGGGATACTTTTTAGTACCTAAATGCTATACATTAGTCTTAGAAAGCGAAGATGTAATAATTCGTAACAAAGGATTGGCTAAAAACGAAGTTAACCTTCAATGGTTCATTGATCAATAGAAAGATATAAGCTTTATAACGAACCGCACTGTTCAAGCAAACTTCTGCATAGATTGGAAAAAGTTAAATATTTATAAAACAACCATAATGTTAAATATGGGTATTAATCCATCAAGCAAGCAAAAGAGACCTTATAATAGACGAAAACAATAAATGGGTTGGTACCTCGAAAATTACCACTTTATAACCAAAAGCCAATTGATTCACTACAAAGCAAAGAGACACGCAGTGTACCACTTTATAACCAAAAGCCAATTGATTCTACGCATAACGATTCATTACAAAGTAAAGAGGCACGCACGCAGTGAAGCAATGAAGCTCTTTAAAGAACTACAAATTGAGCGTGAACATAGGGCTAAAAGAGAGAAAGAACTCTTTGATTTACTAACATATAATAAACAACTCTTTAAAGAACTACAAATTGAGCGTAAACATAGAGCTGAAATAACTAAAGAACAACAAAATTCAAATGAATACAATAAACAACTCTTTAAAAAATTGCAAATTAAATACAATGACCTTAAGGAAAGATTTAAAGCCTTGGAGTTAAGTATTTATAGCAAACATCCCACAAGGCTAAAGGATGAAAAACCTTGGGAAAAGGATGATTTATCAAGCCCACCTAAAGGTAAACATCAAATGAATGATTTACCAAGCAAAGACTTTATAAGCAAAAGAGTTTTTTTAACTAAACTAAAGAACTCCTTAATGAGTATTTAAAAGCTTCAAAGGCAAAGGAGGATAAAAATCAAGACTCTGAAACTACTTCAAGTGTAAGTTTCGGGGCTCCATTTATGTTAACTAAAACTAATTTAGAGAAGCATTTAGCAACGGATAATTTTTACAGTCTTTGCGTGCCTAAAATAACTGCTAGCTATCTATGGTACTTAGCAAGTGAGCTGCTTTTGATTCTTTCCCTATTTCTAGTAGTATGTGCACGCAGTCTAAGAAAATATTGGCATGTAAAAGTTAAAAAAAGCGAAACCCCATATCAATAAAGCAAGAGGCAAAGGACAAAGAGCGCATAAAGAGTGGGCAAAGTTAGTGGTCAGACATGTATAGTGGTCGAATAGTTAATACAGGTTATGGCTTGAAAGGACTAATTACTGTGATTCGTGGAGCTATCAATTGGTTTAGATCCGTTAGTCGACGCAAAAATGTTAACCCAAAAACTCCGTGACCGAGGAATCGTGTAATCATGCCTCTAATTCACGTATTGGCGAATCGTCTGCATGTGGGCGACGGAGATGCGGTTTATTCCTTGGCTTTAGATCTTTTCAATTTGTTCAGATCGCATCTAAAGCTTACTTTTCGTTGTAGATTTAACGCTGCCTTTGTTTTGTTTAGCTGTGGATTAATTGCTTTGCTTTTTGTCTTAATACTAATTGCATTCCTGCTTGTTTTTTCTTTTCTTGTGCTGCTTTACCTTGGTTAGCGTTCCGGAACGCGTTGTATGCCTGTCTCTGCGACTCAGCGGGTATTGACTAAAGCCAGCCCTGCAGGCGGGCAAAGACTGGATCCGACCGCACCGCGCCAAGTGTCCAGTGCTGAGTTGTATGTTCGCTATGGTCTTGAAGTAAGACGAAACAAAAAAGGTTATGAATACAAAAGATGAAAAACCCAATACGAAAAAAAAGATTAAACTAAAAAAGTTTATGGTAAACGCTTTATCTGTTTTTAAAAGCCAGTATCCCGCGTTCAACGAGATGGAAGACCAACGTTTTCTATCTATCGTTGGTTTTATGACAACAAATCTGGGAACCAGTCGGACCAGATTGTTACACAATAAAGGGGTTTTAACCCCTATCGCAGAATCTAAAGCAGCCTTAGACGCCTTCCGATTACCGGAAGGTTGGGGGCACTTTTTACGTTCTTTCACAGATCAGTTAGTTGAGGGAATACCCTTGGGTATGTCTCTTACCGCAATAGCTGATATTGCGGGGGATCCATATTTAACTTTATTACTTCAGATCGTGCGAATATATTCTTTATTTATCGAAAGTCGAAGTAATAAAGGTAAAACTAGCCTAGATCAAATTCTTACGCGGCAAGATGCCCGTGAAATAGTTAAAGAAAATGAACATTTAGGGGCTCTAATGTCAAATGCAGAAGAGCTGCTAAATTTATTGGGATTCCTAACTAAATTAAAAGGGGGAGAAACTAGGCTCCATAAGCGTATTTTCGACTGTGTCGAGAGATTGTTGGAAACACCCTGATAATCTAAAATGCCTTTAATCCCTTATTTTTACAATATACGGGTCAGGGCTCCGCCTACCCATTACTCTACTTTTTGAAACTTCATTTTGCTTTTCGTTTTTCATGGCTATACGCTATGCCAACGCCGTCTTAATGCCTGGATAGTATGGCTTTCCCTTTAGGGTCAAAAATACTCACCTTAAACCGGCCCCTTTTCGAAAGGAAAGGACTACTGGTATGGTTCCAGAGCTTGCTTGGTGTTGGTTAGCGTTGGCAGGGTCTGGATGTTTGTGTCCAGGCTGGCGGTGTTTTATTAAAATGTAAATTTGCTTACTTTTTGTAAAAAAAGTATAACATAGAACGAACACTGAGGGAATTATTCTCCTCCCGGAGGTATGGCTGAGCGGCTTAAGGCATTGGTTTGCTAAATCAACATACAATACATTGTATCATGGGTTCGAATCCCATTTCCTCCAAGCAGTAATTGTAGTTTTTCAATTTAATTTGATTAAATAATTCATTCCATTCATAAAACGTAGGTTACGGCAAGCGTAGCTCTGGATTCCGGGGGGAAGCCAGAGCGTAGCGATAGGGCTGTTCCTTAAGTCAAACTAACTCATGCAAAGCTAAAAGGTCTAAGTTACAGTTTCAGATTGATAGACCCCGAACATTCAGTTTACAAACTCAGTGTCGATGGACCTGGCGATTGAAATTAGGTTTGCCACCGGACTTTGCAATTGTTTGGTCTTGTCATTGATACTTTGCTTTGTAAATTGCCTGGAATGGCAAACATACCTTGCCCCCACATCAGATCAATAACGGGATGTTCATGCAGCAGGTCGCCAGTGCCTGGCGCAGCTCCCTGCCTTCTTCATACGCGTGGAGGAGTTTCGACCTACCGGCTTGGTCGAGCTTTTTTGTGTGTGTGGAGCAGGTTATCGGGTTGCGCCATTGGCGGGTCTGCCCTATGGGTCACTATGGCGCTTACCACGCCGATGGCTTTCCATTTGGTTGGTCTATTACTATCCTAGAGGTCACCATCCCATCCCCTGGATGTGATGGTTGTCAGCCGCTCGACGGCGCCTCGTTTCGTCAGAGGCAATTGGGGTCCTTCACCATCAATTATTGGAAGCTTGGTTTTCGTCACTTTCCGGTGAGGGATGGTATACGAAGGATTCTCAGTTTGACGACACGGTTTGGTGGGAGGAGGCTACTCGAGCCCCTTGGGTAGAGATTTACCTCAACCAACTCCGTGATACCTCTTTGAGGTTGATACAAGGTGAACCGATAGATCCTCTGCTGGATGCAGTTGAAGTGAAGAATGACCTGGAACGCCTGCCCCCTTGTGGGGCTTCAAGTGAGGCGCTCCGTAAGTGGTCTCGGAGCTTCCGACTGTATGATCGTATGAGTCGTATCTTGCCGCATCCGTTGCCGAAGCTACTGACTTCGGCGGGGAGCGCCTCTGAGCTGAGGAGGCGTCTCCTTAACCTTAGTGCGTGACTGAACTTGAGTCACGATCTATCCTACCATTACGTTGAATGTGGATGCATCTGAGCAATTATTGTTCTTTAAATCCTTTATTGATATGGGGCCCACAAATGCTTCTCTTGTATTGGCTTGACCGCTTGGGCTTTCCCCCGCCCTTCGCTTGCCATTACAGGGGCTAGCTTTATGTCGTAGGAACAAAGGTGCTACTAAAGCAAAGGAAGAGCTAGTGCAACTTGTTAATAACAACTTGTTTTCTAAGGGTAAATAGGGTTTAATTATTAACCATAATAGATTCTTTGTTTAAGGGTTAAATCGTTAATTTTAATGGCCTTTAATAGTTCACTATTAAAGTAAAGTCGTATAAGCCCTGGTCCATCACCTTATTGTCTAGCAATGCTTGGTACGTTGAGGCGAGACGGGCGACTCGCTTAGATCACCCAGCGGCAGTGTCAGGCCTTTACTGCTAAAGGATACGTCTTTACATTTAACAAACACTACACTACCAACAGTTCAGTTCCCTAGCCCCGGTTAGTTAACGTCAGGACAACTGTGAGAAGGGTCTCCGTGCCGTGCATGAACCGCCGCGATGCAATCATAGCCATAGACAACGCCAAACAGTTGCAGCTTCTTCAGTTCAGGGATACGAAGCAATCAGCGCTAAGCAGCAGCTTCGAGAATACAAAGCAAAGCCTCTACGTTCATTGACTGGACAAACAGTTATAAAATACGTATCTTCGGTGGTTGAAGGGCAAAGTGTTGACTAACGTCTACGGGCTTCAATTTTTTCATACTGGCCCTTCCCTTTTGCATGACCGAATAAGCGAGTAGCTATTACGTATTTCGGTATAGCTATCCCTCACTAATTCGTAGTTCGGTCGAGCAGTCATAGAAATCTATCACGGTTCATGATTAGACTTCATTCCACCTTGCAAAAAGTGGCATAATTGGCCCCGGCTAGAGCCGCGGTAGCTGCAGAATCGAGTAAGTAGACCACCGTATGGACAGATAGGCTTACCAGTCGACCGCCTTTCTTGCTACTAAAGCAGTGCCGCAGGCAGTGCTTGCTTGGTTGCAGGGATTTCAAAATACCTTTTCCCT
This sequence comes from Adiantum capillus-veneris, assembly GCF_014529385.1. Taxonomy (NCBI): domain Eukaryota; kingdom Viridiplantae; phylum Streptophyta; class Polypodiopsida; order Polypodiales; family Pteridaceae; genus Adiantum; species Adiantum capillus-veneris. The sequence continues at coordinate 54,212,030 of NC_140931.1, forward strand.
GCCGCTCGGACGGACAATTAATTACGTTTCCCTGCCTCCCATTAATTACGTAATATAGAGAGTTGTTTCATTGCTCGGACGAGGAAATTAAGCAAACGACACCCTATTTGATCAAGGTATTTTGAAATCCCCGTGTCTGCGTGCTCGTTTGGGCACGAAGTTCACTCTAACGCCGTAGACACCGAGAGTTTAGTTGGTTGAGTTTCGAAGGGTAGAGCGGTAGCCTACGTTATAGTTCGTACAGTTCTTCGCTTCGAGGAGCCATAGTTGCCTACAAATAAGAATCAATCTGCCCACATTCTATCTCAAAAGAGCTTTGCTTTCCTCGCTTGGCAGTAGTTTAGTTTTTCGCAGCTCATGTAACTTAAAGGAGAGAGTCTGTGAAACGGCACCGGTTCAAGCCCGGTCATGAGCCAAACTGGATCGGAAGGATCATCTACTACTCTGTCATTAAGTTGAGCACTGGTATGGTGACTGGAGATTATTGGGGCAACCCTTTTCCGGAATGTAAGATGATCCGCCTTGCCGTGGCCATTCCGCTTACGGTTATTGGCTTTGCCAGTAACTAACTAAGAGATCATCAACAAAAAATGATGAAAAATAACCTATTCGAAACTTCAAAAAGTCTAACTCTTTCGATGATTAGCCGTCGGGGGGTTTCCAGTGAACTACCAAAAAGAAAAATCCCTTTTCGTTTGTTCGTTAAGAGTTACCCGTACGGTGTCACTCTAGAGTGACTCGGGAGTTCATATCGAATGTGTTTTCTTAGTGGTCGCCATTTCAATGTACGAATTTGGAAGGAATAAGCGGGGGCAATTTTTTAACTTGTTACTTCTATTCTTCCAATTCCGACAGTTCAGAAGACAGGCCGGAAGCGGAAACAAGCCAGCAGCCCGCCGAACAAGGCTCGACGCCGACAGAGAATTTATCGTTTCCTCCTCCTCCATCATCTTCGGGGGCGCCGTTATGGGAAGAGGAGTTTGGAGGGGATACTCGTGAAATCAAGGATGACAACTCCACTCCAGAAGGAGACAAGGCCGGACACGAATTGAGCTCAGGGCCGTCAAGCGAAGTTGAGGGAAGCCCTTCGTCATCGAAGAACAGGAAGGAGGAGGGTACTAGCGAGGCTCCCGAGACTAGCGAGGCAAAGAGCCAGAGCCCCTTTTCTTGACAACAAGAAGAGGAGCTGCTTTCCAAGCTGGATCACCTTGCACAATCACAAGTGCCTAAACGTTCTTGGTGGAACCGGGTTTTGTGTTTCTGTAGGGGACCAAAACCGGAGGAAGACACTCCTTCCGGAAATGAAGGGAACGGTCAGGATACTGGGTCGGGCGATAATGACCCCGGAGAATAGGAAGCACTGGGGGGAATTTCCTGGCTTTGCCCCTTCCTGCTTCCCGAAAAAGAGAATGGCAAGGATGAACCCGAGAATGAGAAAAGGAGCAGCAGTAGGTATTGGAAACGTATTTAGTCCTTTGACAAGCCCTGTGGCGTGAAATCTATCATTAGCCAAACAATTATTCGGTCTCCAGGCTTTGCCTTAACAAAAGCTATTGCCCTGTTTGCTTTGATGATGGCCTTTTCGATATTCTTCGTATTTTAAGGAAATCAATAAACAACCCTGAAGATAAGTCTAGATAAATAACGGTTACTTCGGGGTGGCCTTTGCTTTGGTCACCCCCCAACTAGGTAACATAATGGTAATGCGTTGGACTTACAGTCCTAGAATGATGGTTCGACTCCATCCCCAGTTTTTTTTAAGTAAACCCACTGTGGCATGACGGTACATGACAAGGGACCCTAGCTTAGAATGCAATGGATGTATGTGGGTTCCCCCCAGCTACCTACTCCTTTTGCTAGGGATTTGGACACGCGAGGAGGAGGCTCTGTTGCTAGCCCTTATTGACATAGAGCTACTGCCTTGGCAAGAGCTGCTGTCTTCGCTATGTCAACCGTGCATAAAGAAATGCCATAAACGTTGAAAACAAAGAAATTGCTAGAAGAATGTCGATTGATTCTACGACGTAAACGAATCATGATAATTCGTTGCAACTTGAAGTCCCGCCTTGGCAACCGCTACGTAGCATCCCAGGTTCAGTAAGCACATAGACTCTTAACAAGCTATGGGGCCGGATCATGTTAAGATGAAATGCCATTTGACCTCAGGTGCTGGCAAGGGCATCTAGCCAATGCCTTCCTGGCATGCGTGAATGCTGGGTTGTGAAATTAATCGTTTAAATGCAGAAGCCAACGATAGCACTATGACTACGAGATTAGGTCAGGCCCAAGGATTCCTCCCTTTACCGCGTCCTTTTCTATCTATCTATCACGGATTACCCTTTTAGCATTTGACCATGCCTATCTATTCGTAGCGTCTTAAAAGAGCTTTCGAAAGAATAGTCGTTTAATTTGTTTTTTTGGATTCGTCCGGAGAGAAGCAGTTAGTCGATTTACGCGTGCCGACCTTTTTTTAGAGCTTCGGTTCTTCCGCCTGAGCATCAGTGGAATAAGGACTACATGGCGCTAGCCACACAAATTCTTTGCTTTAAAAGAAAAGTTTTGTTTGCCTATATGATACGTGTTGCACATGAAACGAGGGCGGGGGCGTAGTTTAATCGGTAGAACGCATGTTTTGCAAGCATGAAGTTATTGGTTCAAGTCCGATCGTCTCCATTCGTATACAGATTAGCACATTAAATTTATAACTAGGCTAGGAAATTCAAATTGTAATGAAAACTTCCCTGTTGCCTGGAGCCCAGCACTACATTGGCCGGGACGCCTTACCCCTTGGCACGGCACCTTAAGCTAGGGAAAACCCGGCTAACCGCCACCCCGAGTCGCTGCCGGGGCCTGGTCAAGCGACTCAACGACGAGTGCACAGCGGCAGTTAATGCATGCTACATGCTCTATAGGCTCTTCTGGCCAAGGGAAAGCACCTACTTTAACCAAAAGAGCTCAGTACGGCACCTGTTCGCTACCACCTATACAGAATCGGTGGGTTACCCGCTTTAGGCTGTAGCCGAAGAACAGGCGGGGGGCTGCTACCATAGCCAATCTAAGGCGCGACCTTGAGGGGGTTCTAAGGGCGGCAATTGACCGTTTAATCCTCTTAGAGGAACTCTCCCTGAGCAAGGTAGACATGGTGGCTTGCCACACTGGCATATACGCCGGGCCCTCTAAAGCACCCGAGACATAGGAAGCCTACATATCAGGGTCCCTTCCCTATGTGAGTACATATTCCTTTGATGGGCTAGACATTTCGACTGCCCAAACCCAAAGCTCAAGCGCTGGCATTCATAAGGGTCAGTTTGCTTGCTGTTTTAGAAACGAAAAAGTTTTCTTGTCGAAGAGTATCTCAAGGATCGAAGAGTTTACATCTTTTCTTAATTCTTCACGAAAGTCGAAACCGTATTTTTCTAGGGCTATAGCGGGAATTGGGCTTATTTTAGCTTTCGTTGAAGTAATTGTTTTTCTATTTGTCTTAATCGTCGGCTTGGTCTATGCATGGCGAAAAGGAGTTATTTTGCAGCGTGGCTTCTCATCTAGTTTAATAACAACACTTTAAAACAAAGCCTATATCGTATCCTATACGTCACGTTACGTATTATATCATTCCTGACTTACGCAAGCAAAATACTTGATAACTACGACCCGTATAGGATTTCAACTCGTTACTACTTTAGCTACCCATCTCTTTAGATCGTTTTTTTACCGGCTATACGTGCTCATGCTAAGGTGTGTGTCGTACGCGCTTTCGTGCCATCCCTTGCCCCACCTGGGGTAACCATACAACATCGTTAGTGGAATCTTGAAAAGAGATTAGTACGAGGAAGCCCATTGTCCTTGCGGCGCTTTTACCTCTCGCCTATCAAAGTGATGTTCTTTCACCCGGTAGAAGAACTTGTCTAGAGAAGGATTTCCCGCTTAGATGCTTTCAGCGGTTCTTCCCTACCAACTTAGCTACCCGGCGCTGTTACTGGCACAACAACCGGAACACCATAGGTTGACCTAACCCAGTCCTCTCGTACTAGGGCAAGCTTCTCGCAGTTCTCTAAAACCAACGGTAGATAGGAACCGAACTGTCTCACGACGTTCTAAACCCAACTCACGTACCACTTTCATCGGCGAACAACCGAACCCTTGGGACCTTATTCAACCCCAGGATGTGATGAGTCGACATCGAGGTGCCAAACGACTCCGTCGATAAGAGCTCTTGGGAGTCATCAGCCTGTTATCCCCGGCGTACCTTTGATCCGTTGAGCGAGAGCCCTTCCACACGGGACTCCCGGATCACTATGGCCGACCTTCGTCTCTGTCCGACTAGTAAGTCTTACAGTCAGGCAGGCTTCTACCATTACGCTCATAAGCTGTTATAATATTAGCTTGAGCCTACCTTCGCACACCTCCGTTACTCTTTGGGAGGCATCCGCCCCAGATAAACTACCCACCTTGCAATATCCCGCTTCTGACAGCAGCGGCGGTTAGGCATCCAACGACGAGAGAGTGGTATTTCAAGATTGGTGGCGACATTGCCATCACCTCCCATCTATCCTACACATTAAATCAAGGATGTCACTGCAAAAGTATAGTAAAGGTGCACGGGGTCTTACCGTCTAGCCGTTAGTACTCCGCATCTTCACGGAGAATTCAATTTCACTGAGTCCATGTTGGAGACAGCGGGGCAGTCGTTACCTGTAAGTCTTGCTAAACTTTTTGGTTTAGCTTGGGCTTTCTCTTTACCCAGGCCTTTTTCTCAGTTCCAATAGAATAAGCCATAGCGGTAAGCCTGGGCGCTTCATGTAAAGTCTCTGGGGATTGGACCTCTGCTATCCAGTCTGGATGTTCTGGAGCAAGTGCATGCTTTTCCATTCCCCAATCCTGCGGATCGTCCATTGTGTCATATCTAAGTCCTTGAAGACAAGTGCACTTAGATCTTTAAAGTGTTCCCGCATGTAATGTGGCCTAAAACCTAATAATTACTTAGAAGGCTGGCGTAACTTACTGTGTACACCATTCATGCAGGTCGCTACTTATGCGACACAATAAAGTTAATCAAACGGCAATGGATGGTATTCAGTTCCATGCCATCCTCGCCTATGGCCTTATAGTCGCCTATAAGTTCGGACTATATCATCATCTCGAAGGATGTCTGGCGTGTGGTCGTTGGGGATCGAGTTTAGATCTTGGAACTACGTTCGCGGGCGCACGGCGCGAGGCTACGAAAATGGTCAGCCGCGGGCTCGAAAGACGATGTATTTCCAACTTGCTATCCTGCTGATGGTCCGCGCCACCAACTACATTTTCCATTCAGCCGTGGATAGGCCGTAGGTTGGTTGAAAGCGCTTCGCGCTGTCGACAGCCAGATTTTTTTGATTTTATCCTGTTCTGTATGAGTATTGGATACTGAAATTCGGGCGGATGTCCCAGCATATTGCCCGATTATGTTGTCGAACATCTCTGTCAAACCACCCTTTGTCGGGGAATTTCGCTACCTTAGGACAGTTAGAGTTACTGCCGCCGTTTACCGGGGCTTCCATTCAAAGCTTATAACACTTCTCCTTTTTACCTTCCGGCACCGGGCAGGTGTCAGACTCTATACATCGTGTTACCACTTAGCGGAGTCCTGTGTTTTTAATAAACAGTCGCTACCCCCAATATGTGCCGCTTTCCCAATCCTTCAATAGGAGAGCACCCCTTCTTCCGAAGTTACGGGGCCATTTTGCCGAGTTCCTTCAACATGGTTCTCTCAAGCGCCTTAGTATATTCTACTTGTTCACCCGTGTCAGTTTGGGGTACGGTTGGTTTTGCATTTTAAATGTTGAATCGCCCTCCCAATTCCACGAAGTTTTTTCCGGGAGTTTCAACCCTGCAGCCGGAGTGACTTTGTAGCCCCCTGCCCAATCATCCAATTCACGAGTTTAACAAACACGCATGGTTCAGTAGTTAAAGCAACTTCGTCGCTTTCGTGTACCCATCGGACGTTGCCCTTTCGGGGTTCCTTAGGGACCGATTCACTCTGCGTAGATTGACTGAACGCAGAAACCCTGGAACTGGCAGGCGATCATGTTTTTCACATGATTTCTCGTTACTCATGTCAGCATTCTCACTTCTGGTACCTCCAGGTGTTGTCACCAACAACTTTCCTTGATTGACAGAACGTTCCGCTACTGACACTTGAAAAAGCTTCTTTCAAGGTCTCGTCGCTTCGGTGAGTCACTTGAGCCCCGAGACATTTTCAGTGCCATGAAGCTAGACCAGTGAGCTATTACGCTTTCTTTGAAAGATGGCTGCTTCCAAGCCCACCCCCTGGTTGTCATCGCTTGATCACTTCCTTTTCCACTAAGTGATTGCTTAAGGACCTTAGCGTACGATCTGGGCTGTTTCCCTTTCGACTTTGGATCTTAGCACCCGAAGTCTGTCTGTACAAACCCATGGCCTGTATTCGGAGTTTCCTTGGGGTCGGTCAAGCTTTGGGCTACCCTAGCCCATTGAGTGCTCTACCTCAAGCCATAAACGTTATACGCTCTACTTCAATAGATTTCGCGGAAAACCAGCTATATCCGATCTTGGTTATTCAGATAGGTAAGCCCGGAACGGAAGAGCTTTCCCCCCTCTTTGAACCGCACGTGCAAGTTTCCTTGCATACGGCTCAAATGACGAATGGGAAGTCTAGGCCCCGGCAGCTTTTGGTTCCTGCGTTTCAGGAACCGCTCGGAGCGTTTAGAGAGAAGCTAGAAGCAAAGCGCAACTCAGTTTCCTTGGTTTCCAGTATGCATGAAACCAGAAGAAAGGGCAGCTGGCTCAGCCAGGGGAACCTAGCGGGGGAAGCCCAGCGACCCTTGCATAACCTTTGTGGCGTTACTGCTCGCAGTTATTCATTTAAGGCACGAAGTGCGTATAAATGGTCTTTTCGCGCGCGCTTCGTCATTCATGATACGAGTTAGCACCGGGCCCCAACTCAAAAGGTCAGGTCGGCGATTCATTGAATAGATATGTCTCTATCTACCTCCGCTGCCTATTTTACCCTACCCAGTAAAGCAAGCTGGTGGCTTTTCATATCGTCTTCTGCCCACTGGACGGTATCTGATCTTACGACCAGACCTCCTGAGGGGAGCCCATTGGGTTTACCTTGTCGACATGTTGACTTTATTACAAGGAAAGCGATCCTGTGCTATACTCCGGTGATCATTTGCCGATCGGGGCACGCAGAGGCCCATCGTGTCCCAAATCACATTCTGGTTCATTCTTCGCCAACAGAGTGCCTGCTGGCCCGTAATGATACAGCAGCTTTATGGTTTCTACGAAGCGTTGTCGCACAGTTCACTTGCGTTGATCAGTAGTCTTGCCACTCCTAGCGGGTTCTATGCTGCCACCTCTTGCATTGTTTTGTTAGCTTCACACCCTCCCAAAGGAACGCATGGTGGGGTAGGAGCCTCCCGCTAAGCTGAAATGACAGTAGCCTTGGCAATCGGGTCTCCCCGGACACTTGCTTGTAAAGGAGACAGGGCGCGCGATTTGAAAGGGATAACCAAAGAAGCGCGCTTTTTTAGGGCCCTCTCTCTCCAGCGGAGTGACGTTTGCCCTAACGCAAGCAATTTTGCATTCTGCGGAATCTCATTTCAGCCAGCCATTTCTTTTCAAACAGTTTTCTCTTTTCGATTTGAAAAGAATGGAATGTTGAGAAAGAGTTAGTGCCGTTAGGCACTTCCCCCGGCAAAAGTGGGCGCTGCAGGCACTTACCCTGCCCGGCGGAGAGAGGGACCTTAGGCTCCGAAAGGAAAGTGCCGGTAAGTACAACGTTGGTCTTGAGTTTGGCGGCTGCCATAACCATTGCCTTATGCTCCTCAAGTCGCACGGCCTTTCCAAGCCGCTCTATCTCTCGATTGAGATTAGACTATACATTTTTCTCATCTCTAATTTAAGGTCAACGTTAGGGTACAAGTGCCGATGCAATATTTTCATAAAGGTGTGACTCTTGGTCAAAGAAGGCCTTGTCTCTTCTCCATAAGCCGGACCGCCAACGTCAAGGCGAGATCACATTGGGTCCAGTCCCGCCCAGTGGAAGCATCCACTCGGATAGCAAGGAAAAGGTCAGATGACTGCAGCATCCGCCGCTAGCAAATTGATTTTAGAATGCTGCAGCCCAGGGTCATCGCTTTGTTGGTCGAATTACTGCAGTTAATTCGAAGAATTGCCAGCTTTTGCTATCCGATTATGGCGTTCCTTCTCTTCTCTTTTCAGACTTAGATTGGGCTGGTTGTTTTGACACACGAGTGTCCACAAGTGGTTTTTGTTTCATGCTTGGTAGCTCATGGATATCATGGTTGAGTAAGAAGCAACCTATTGTGGCCACTTCCAGTTGTGAGACTGAGTATAGGGCAATCTTCACAGCTACGGTTGAGTGTGTATGGCTCAAACGCCTTATGACAGATTTGGGTGTGGACAGAACACTACCAAGACTATCTACACTGAAAATCATAGCGCATTGGCAATTGCGAGGAACCCACTTTTTCATGCTTGCACAAAGCACATTGAGGTGCATTACCACTATGTCAGGGAGAGGCTCTCAACAAGAGAGATCAGCTTGGCTTATGTGCCAACACGGGACAACCTTGCAGATTGTTTCACAAAGGCATGGTCTCGTGAGAAGTTTAAAGCTTTCCACAAAGCTTTGGGCTTACTCCCCTTTGTGGACTGATCATGTCTTCAGGGCATGGGACTTCCCTATACTCTTATGTGTTAGCTCTTGTTCATCCCATCACTCCGAGGGGGGATTTGTTACCATATACATGTGGTAGTGATGTGTGTGAACACAATTAAAACCGTCGGGGCATTTTTTCCCTCGCTAGGAGGTTTTTCTCCCCGTGCATTGTATATACACCCATCACTCTAGGGCTATCTATCTTTCCATTGCACACTAAGTACTAAACGCTCTCGGTTGTGTGCCTTGAGATTCCTTTGTCTTCTCCAAGATGTGTGTGCTTTCCTGCAACCCTAATTCCAACAGAGAATGCTTCTCTCATGCACCTAATTATCTCTTGATTGATGTCTCTCAAGTGCGCTTTGCTTTCTCTCTTGCTTTTGATTCTCATCTCTCAAGCATTATTGGCACTGCCTAGTGATATCAGCGTGCCTATCAAATCTTGTACACATTTTCTAGGATTCTTTAGGCTTTGTAATGAAAATAGCTTGCATAAAAAAGGCTCTTCCTTACATTCAAAGCACTCTCTCTCTCTCTCTCTCTCTCTCTCTCTCTCTCTCTCTCTCTCTCTCTAACAACAGACGATGCTACCATCTGTGTGTTTAGTAGTGATGGTCTTGCTATTTTATCGATTTGTAGCTCCACATGGAACATTGTGCTCTTAGTATTTAGAATCACACTCTTATAATTTATCGTAAAAAGGTGCAGCATGCATGCTACACACAGGCAAATGAAAAAAAAAACTTAGTATAACAATACAATTGCAGTAGTGAGCTTCACTAGGCTACATGGAAATGACTCCATATGTGACACATTTGAACCATTGAAGTCTCCTACATCAAACGTTTTGCAAGTTTACTCCACTAAGGGGCTCAGCCCTATCCAAGGCATCTGACACGATCAATCATGTTTTGCCATGTCACTTGAGTGCACACAATTGAGTGGACGTGTACATGTTGACATGAGCCTTAAAGTCAATTTTTGAGAAAATTCATTTTTTAAATTATATAGAGTTCCTATTGAGAAAAACCAAAATTTTGAACCATACCCAACTCCTTCATTAGAAAGGTCTAAGGGGGGCTCTTTATTTGCCATGGGATTAAAAAGGAGATTATGGAAGGGGCAAATGGGTGGATGCCATGGGGACTGAAATGGTGGGTATGGCAGGGCCTAAAAGTAAGTGGTCAAACTTGTACTCTTTTATAAAATATAAAGAGAAAATATTTTATAAATTCAAAAAATTGAACTTTTCTCTAAATACTTGAGTAAAAACCAATCCTTTCTCTCTCTAGTGACTGTCAGTTTCTCCCCCCTCTCTCTTAAACGGGGGTCCCTCCAAAACGTGTTGATCATTCCCTCCCTCTCCGTCTATTGTACCATCTCTCACTTCTCTTCACTTCACCTTGCAAGAGTTGCTTCTCTTTCCTTCCTTTCAATTTTCCCTCCTAAAAGCTCTGCAGCAAAAGTTTGAACCTCCTTTCCTCCTCAAGTGTAAATAATCTATATGAGGGACCAAACTGAGTTTTCCCTTGTGGACAGGAAGCATCATGACACCATGTAGTAATGTATATATTCTTACCAAAGGATTAGTAAATTTGTACTTTCTATAGGCAACTCAAGTTGAGGATAACCCAAATATAAATCTTCCATAGAGTAGCTATCTCTATTTGCAAAAGCCTATGAACGTCATGAAGAATGAACATGTTTCCACATTTCTGATAGTTACCTTATTCTATATATTTTATGAACCTCAATGTTCCATTTGTGGGTGGTTTGCCAGGCATCACCATATCTATGGTAACAAAGTGAGAACCACAAACACAAAATATGTCAATCTATCAGACATAGTTGTCCTGACAAATGCATGGAGGCTATAGAGGTAGCTAACCTCTCGAAAAACCCATTCTATTTTACTAATCCGTGGTGTGCTAATCTCAAGTGTCCATCAATCACCGAAAGCTAATCTAATTTCCTTATTAGGAAGAGAATGGGGTCTAAGAGAGCCTCTTTGTTTGGCAATTTAAGGGAGTCAAACCTTTAGTATTAAAAAGACAATAAAAGGATAGATTTTGAATTCAACTACGCAAAATGGCTAGTTTAGTTACACTCAAAATTTTCTCCCAAATGAAATTTAAATCTAGTAGGTAAAACCATATCAAGTAGCATATCTACGGAGAGAGCTCATTGCAATATATTGTAGATATATAATCTTTTCACAAAGTGGAGATCATATATAGGAGTTTTTCTTCCAAGAAAAAGATCCTTCTATTAGGTAATAAAATTGTCCATTGGGCTACAAACTATCCGAGAAGGGGGGGGGGGGGGCACATTAGCATGAGGGAGAATCTCCCAATGGAAATTTGAGATATGTATAATGACGACCATATCAAGATATGGGAGGGGAAAACAACCACACATGTGGCCGACCATGCCATCTAAGAGTACCATGGACCTGGCTGCCAGAGTCATAGAAAGGCCTCGAGATGGACCATGGTGTAGAAAGTCCTTGTCACACCAGAGTCAAAAAGGCCTCATAATGCTCTTGCATACAATTGGAGTTGCCTTGCAATCTCTTGAGCCGACCTCAAAAGTGTGTGAATCAGCTTCGTATAGTCTCCACTGGTGGAATGGGACGGATCGTGAAGATGTGGAAGCACCCATCTCTCCATATGAACCAAAGGGTCGGGGTATGGATAAGCTCCTAGCAAAACTCTATATCATTGCTCCACTGTTGGGGCGTAAGCTCTATGATAGGTTGGAGTGTGGGTCGGCCCTCCTATATCACAATCATCTTGCTAGCTGAGGACACCTCAAAACAAAGTGCTAAAGCCGTGAGAGTGGACCAAGCAGCAACACCCCAAGTGTACTAACTAGTTGACTTCAGGGCTGACATCAGTCGTAGAATCTAAAACCAAACTTGTTGTGCAATGGGACAGTCCCATAGATAGTGCCTCTATGACTCAAGTGGGTGGTCACATGTGGCACATCCAACCGGATCGCCACTATAGACCAACCAGATCCCCACTCCGGTAGCTCGATGGACGATAATCCACTAGAACATGGTGACTCTCCTTGACTATCTGCTACCCCAAAAGCGCTTCCAAAAGTCTATAAAGAACTCAACTATGAGACCCTCCTCTTACCTATCACCTATTGTAGCTGGGAGAGCCTCTCTCCAAGTAGTCAAAATGTGGCATCCCAATCGTGATGTGTACTAGGAAAAAGGAATCCATAGGTGATCATCTGAAGCATTCCATTACAGTACGATCGAGGGAAACTGTCCAAGCCCAGAGCCTTCAATGCCCCGTCTCAAGATCTGTCGGGTCGAGATCAAGTACATAAATCCTCCCTCTGATGTCCACGACTCACATCTATTGAATACAGAAGCATATTCCCTAGTCAACAATGTTAGCATTAGGCTATGGAGGGTGAAGTCTTAGCTTAACCATGGCATTAGGTTAGGGTTAGAGATATGGTGATTAGGGTTAGTTTATGCCAAGAGCAAGAGCACGCGCACGTGCGCGCGCGCACACACACACACACACACACACAGTATAGACATAATATAGAGTTCAAAGTGCAATGCTTCATTAGAAAATAGCCTATGGAATAGGCTTAGTGCTTTACAATTGTTGGCTAGAAAGGTTCCATCCTCTTGCTAATGGACCATGTCATCGTTTATCATTTCCTAGGTGGCTAGAGGGAATTCCGATATGGTGCCACAAGTTGGGCATGCCCTAACACCAATTGTGTAGCATGAGGGGTGTCAGGACATTGTTGAGGCTATACCAGCAGAGTGGCACATGCCTTTTGAGCCGGTAGCTCTGAGCTAGATGGGGGCCTTTACTTGCCTTTAAGTCCTCATCGTAGTTTAGGCATGCTCTGACTCAAGCCCTTGCATATTCTTTGAGTTTTAACGAGAGGGTTACCTCCACAAAGTTTCTACTGAGGCACCAGAGGTAGCAGAGAGCCGAAGGTTCATATGTAGGCCTTATTAATTTCTCTCTCTTATTAATCCCTATTGCATCAGTGATCTCAATAATCTCTCTAATCACCAATTGGGCACGAGGATGCTCCACCACCCTTTGGTAATTAGGTGAGGACAAGATTACACTTTGCATTTTTTTAATAGTGTGTCTTACATTGCATTTGCAGTTCTAATGGCATTTTATGATTGATTTTGCATGCTATTCTGCTTCATAAATAGTCTTAATACGAGCTTCAAATTATTTCGTTGTGCATGTGTGAGAAAAAGTCTCGTCAAGAGATTTTTGACGACTGTCCCCCAAAAGCCAATTCCTAGGTCTGTTTGGCAATTTTAGGCTTTGAATGACCTATGTCCTGTTTTGACCCACTTTTTGAAGTGTTTTGGTACCCTTGCTTTTTGATAATTTGTTCGTATTGGTATTTGCTACAAAATTGTATGGTTGTTGTTTGAAAAACCATTAGGGAGTCATGGATTGCAATCCATGTTCCATCATATCTGGACCCCAAATTTGGCTTGGTGATTATTGGCAGTCTATGCAACACACTCCATAACTTATTTTTGAATATAAAAAACTTTCTTTTTATCAAAAGAAAAAATGTGTATCTACTTTGCAGTTTTTTTTGACTTGCAACTAGTCTTTTGGTGATTTGGTCAATATTTTTTCTATGGTATTCTTTACACAAGTTGTCCCAGATGTTGTATGCTATTCCACTACTAAAATATCAGCTCCATATGATCAAGGGAGTCATGGATAGCGATCCATGTTTGACGACTTCTAAACATAAAATTTAGTCAGTTGTATACTTGCATCTTGTAAAGGTTAGATTTTCACTTATTTTTAGATTTGGATATCAAAAAATTAGAAAGCCCCAACTTTTGATCAACTTCCAAGGGCTTTAAAGGTTTTTCCTAATTTCTTAATTTGAGTGAGTTTTCTGTGTCAATTTTTCACCGAAAGTGTATATTTAATGATCTTGAACCACACTAGACCTAATGGTATTAGTTTCTTGTAAAAAAGTTACATGGGTCCATAGATTGTGATCAATGTTCTTGCACCAATTGGCCTGAAACTTTCCAGATTGACTGTTTTAAGTTAGTTTATCCTCTTTTTGCACTTTTTTTTGGATTTAGATCAGTTTGTGTTCTGACCATCAAATTTCAAAATCTCAAAGTTTATGATCTTTCCTATCAAAACATAGTTTTGATAGTTTTTTCCCTCATCTTTCCAGCCCAATTTGATGGTTCTTAGATATTTATACCATAGGGTGACCTTTTTGGATAGTTCTATTGCAATTTTCAGGACCTTTTTCATGATGAATTGTGATTTTGGTACCTTGTATGATTTTGACCAGACTTAGTAGGATACTGTCCCTAGGTGTCTTAGACCTCCTTCTAAAGTTTCGTTGCATTTTGAAACCGTTTGAGTACCAAAATGGCATGATGACCTAGAGTAGTGAGAGAAGGACATAGAAAGAGTCTCCGTGCCCTATCTGAATCACTTCCCTGTGTATTGACATTTTGCTAGTACCAGATAGCTATGCTACAGAAGTCCGTTGTGGTGACTCACTAACAAAATTCAAAAATTGAACTTTTCTCTAAAAAGTTGGGGCAAAAAACAATCCTTTCTCTCTCTAGTGGCTGCCATTTTCTCCCTCCTCTCTCCCAAAAGGGGGTCCCTCCAAAAACATGTTGGTCATTCTCTCCTCTCTCTCTATTGTACCATCTCTCACTTCTCTTCACTCCACCCTGCAAATTGCATCTCTTTCTTCAATGTCCCTTTTCCCTCCCAAAAATCTCTTGCAATAAAGGTTTGAGCCTCATTTCCCTCCTCAAGCTTGCTACATTCTCCTCAAGCTTACCACCTATTGAAGCTCTCCACTGCTCTATGAACCTCACTACACACCTCTCCCTAAAGCTTAAGATCTGCAGCTTATTCTACTCCTAGATATTCTCTATTGCATGGATTTTCTTTCCTCAATAGATGATGCAATAATTTTTTGATTACATGCAGCAACAAAAAGCCTCTCCACAGTAATTCCAAGAGGTGGCTATGCAAGCAGCAGATGATGCAATAATTTTTTGCTTACATGCATTAATTTTCTACTTACATGCACCAACAACAAGCCTCTCAGTAAAAATTCCATTGGAGTGAATACATTCCAAAAGCTCATCAAGAAGTAATAACAAAAAAGTTACAAAGATTTGAAGGCCGTGATATCTCAAATTTTTGCAGCATTTATGAGCAAGCTATGGAGGATAACGGAGTTAATGATCATGATACAATGGAAGGATTTCATTTGAAAATTGTTCCTGAGCCCAAAGCTTGAATTGGTGAAATTTAGGTTGCCCAAGGTGCAAATTGGCAAGAGTTTAAGAAGGCTTTACAAGAGAAATACTTTCTCAAAGATTCAAAGTGAGAGACCAAGCAGAGTTTCATGTGGTGGATATAGAAAAGAACAAAGGTTTATCTACAAGGGAGAGTTTAAAAAAAATTTGAACAATTGTCTACTACAAAACAATGAGCAATGAAGCCAAATAAGATGAAATTATTTACTAAATCAGCTGACCCATGCCTTCAAAAGTGTCTGGTGCAAATATGGTTTTTTTAGTCGTCAACATGATTGTTAAACAGGAAAAGAGGGTGGACAAGCTAATAGTGTTTGATCCTACTACGAATGTGCTTGAAGAAGAACCAATCGAGAAATAAAAGCCCAAGTTGGAGGAGGTGGTTCTTGATGAACTAGTAAAAGATATATACCTTCAAGTGTAATAGCCTTCAATTTGAACTTGAAAGCTGCTACACTTAAAAGTGGTTCTACATCAGAGCCCATGCAACACCCTCCATGTAGGGATTAGGATGGTCAATGCATGTGGTATGACAGTTGGATCATCAGTGTTAAGACTATGATGGTCCCAATGAAGCTCACAAGGAAAAATGTAGTTTTTTGGAAAGACAAGCGGATCTATGATAGAGAAATTGGTGAACCTCTTCATTTGAACTATGGAAAAGGCGGTATGAAGAAGCTCATAGAAGAGATTTAATTTAATGTTGCTCTGGTTGAAGTAAAAACTTTTGGATTATAGGTGTGTGGTAAGTACGATGATGAGAGTGTTAGAGCTAGGTGCAATTTGTGGCCTTATGTTCTAACGATAGCTGAGAAAGGTAAAATGACTCATAGAAAACTATATCAAAGTTGGGAATTGTATGCAAGAAATTACAAGGTGGTCAATTCCTATGGATTCTCATTCTATATATGCTTTCCTTGCTAAATCTTAGCTTAATGAAGCTATGATGGAAGAGAAGCGTAAGAGAGATGAAGACAATGTGGGATTGTCAAAGCGGGCTACGAGGTCTAGCAGTAAGAAGGATGAGAATTCTACTTCCAAGACAATATCTACACCTAAAGTGTTTGTGGAAGAGCTACCCAAGGATAAGAAACAAGGTAATCCTAGAGAACCTTCTAATAAATTAAAATCCAACATTGAATTGGCTATAAATTTGAAGAAGGTTTTTGAGGAATGCATCCTTAACAGCAAGGTGGAGCTCACATTGGGTGACATCTTGCGAAGGGTGTATGCATGATAAGGTGTACCCACTTTCAGCAGTTTCCCCAAAAACAGCCAAGAAACAACCTCTTTTTTGCCATTCCTATGTACATTTGACTTGCTTGCACTTACTTTGAAGAAGCAAGATTTGGTAGCCACACAAAGCACATAGTTGCAAACACAATGGAAAGCTTTGATCTTCATTTTTTCACATTTAAATGGTAATAATTATTGTGCAAGGACTAATCTGGTTCAGCCTGTCACACCCTGTCATAGCATTGTGACCTTGATGAAGAAATACTTATAACTTTTTTTGTTTATTACCCTCTTGCACATGAAATGTTCACTTGGCAAGCAATTTAACTTGATTTATTGCTATTTTTTTTGGATCTTTTCATAATTAATATTCATTTTTCTTTGTTAAAATTTTTATTTATGAAAACTTAATTTTTTTACACCAGATATCTAATGATGTAGAACTTAGTTTGCAAGATCCAACGGTCATTTGATAGATTATGACCCAAGGAATGTGACTATGCAAAACAAATTAAACTTCAACGGTTCATTTTTTAAACATCTAGCTTAGAAAATAACAAAGACTGCTTAGAGAACCTTTATATAGTTTTTTTTTAAATTCTAATAAATAATGTACATTGTCACTCATTTTGATTTTCATATATGTCATAACTCTTAGTGTAAGGTCCTCATAGAGAAAAAAATTGTCATAACTCTTAGTGTAAGGTCCTCATAGAAAAAAAAAATTGAGTCAATTTGAGTAAGGCAAAGACACGTTTTCATTGTTTTAAGTTTTTTCACTTGCACCATTCGCTTGAGGTGTGCCTTCTTAGGTTTAGTAAATACCAAACCTAGAAATTTTGACACTTGTCAACCAACCATGGCTTGATTCTACTCTCCCAATCCTAGTTGGCTAGTCCACCTCATACAAGGAGGTCACCACATCACCAAAGGTCCATGTCATCACCCCATCTTACCTTCCACATCACCGTAGTCAACACTTTGACCGTAACACTTGGCTTGCCATGTCACTCTAATTGCTAACTCATCCACCACCCTCCACTGCCACCTTGCATGCCACTTCATCTTAAGTGCCATGTCATCCACCACCTCACATGCCACATGTAAGTATTGCTTGCATGGCTTGCCACATCACTCGCCACCAAGCATGCCACATCGCCACCTTGCCAACTCATCACGTCCTTTTTTTTCCACCTAATCATTACATGTCACCATTTTGACACATCATCATATATGACATGGCAAAGCAGGGGATTCCATGTGCCACCTCATCTTTCCACCTATGCATTCCATGTCATCAATCATCCACATCAGCTTGCCACATGCATGACCATGTCATTCATGCATGGTCACCTCAATAGCCATGTCATTTTTAATTTTTATTTTAAAATAATATAAACAAATTAAAAATCAAGATATCTCAACCTAATTATTTACGTGGTAATTTAAGCAAAAAAATGTATATATTTTTATGTAATTTCTTATTTTTTAAAAGTGTAAATTAATAAAAAATTCTATTTATTTGAAACATCATTGGATCACAAAAAGAAAGTTTTTTTTAAAAAAAATAGTGTTTGGTTTACTTATGCACACGGGTTCGGGACCTTCCGTATTGCTCGCGACAGAAAAAGCATCCACCGTGCTCCTTGATCACACCGCGGCCCGCCGGCGGGAGCTTACCATAGTTGGTGCCTCGCCCCTGGACAAGGTCCGTCATCACTCTTCGCCTGTCGAGCCTCGTCGGCCACCTTGAGCGCGTTGAGCCCCGCTAGACCTGAAAACGGCCCGGAAGTAGCCGAGCCCGTCGGTGGAAGGTAGCCTTGGCACTCGCCCGGGGGGGGGGGGGGGGTGCATCCCAACATCACAAGAGGGGTGTGGGAAACTCGTTCCCTTATGTCACCCGTCCTTCACGCCGCGGTCTGTTCTGTTTTCGTCTCAACCGAGCACCACTATCTTATAGTTGTACACAATCCGGTGTGGGCCAACAAACCACCCAAGAACCATGACCTACAGGCCGGCAAACTAGGGAACGAGACAGATCGCGATGGCCATGAAACTTTGCAAGGGTAGAGATTTAGGTGCTTTCCCAACCCCTACAATGTTTCATGGCCATCCGCTCCCGTCTCGTCGGTCTAGGGTGTCAGAATCGCCAATTTTTTCATTTTGGCTTCACTAAGGGCCCAATGGTTAAAAAAAAGATGATTGTGCCATAATAGACCGTCAAGACGGATTGTGTTGCCCATAAAACTTTGCAGAGGCGGGAATTTAAGTGCTTTCTCTATCCCTAAAAATTTTCATGGCCATCCGCTTTCGTCTCGTTGGTCTAGGGTGGCACAATCGCCATTTTTTTCGTTTTGGCTTCACTCAGAGCCCAATGGTAAAAAAAACTGGTGATTCTGCCACCGTATACCGTCGAGACGGATTACGATGCCCATGAAACTTTGAAAGGGTAGGGATTTGAGTGCTTTTCCTGCTCTTGCAAAGTTTTATGGCCATCCACTCTCGTATCGTCGGTCTAGGGTGGCACAATCGCCAATTTTTTTGTTTTGGCTTCGCTAAGGGCCCAATGGTCAAAAAATTGGCGATTGTGCCACCGTGGACCATCGAGATGGATTGTGATGCCCATGAAACTTTGCAGGGATGGGGACTTAGGTGCTTTCCCTACCCCTACAAAGTTTTATGGCCATCCGTTTCCATCTCGCCAGTTTAGGGTGGCACAATCGCTAATTTTTTCGTTTTGGCTTCGAACCACTGGTCAAAAACTGACAATTGTGCCATAGTAGACTGCCGAGACGGATTGTGTTGCCCATGAAACTTTTCAAGGGTGGGTATTTAAGTGCTTTCCCTGCGCTTGCAAAGTTTCATGGCCATCCGCTCCCGTCTCATTGGTTTAGGGTGGCACAATCACCAATTTTTTCGTTTTGGTTTCGCTAAGGGCCCAATGATAAAAAAATTGGCGATTGTGCCACAGTAGACCGTCAAGACGGATTGCATTGCCCATGATAATTTGCAAGGATGGGGATTAAGTGCAAGTAATGGCACCTAGTATTAAAAAAAAAGTATTACCCTCCGCTCTAAGAATTAAATATTTGTAGGTGAAGACTATTTAAATGTACTTGAGAAGGGCCTCCTATATTGGATGGCCACAAGACTTTGCACGAGTGGGAGAGAGTATAATTTTTTCACCCTTATAAATTTTCCCAGCCATCCGATATGGTATGGGCAGTCAAGGCCCATACTATGTGCTAAAATGAGACATATGACTCATACAACGAATTTTAGCACATAGTATGGATCAAGACCTCTGAAACCATATTGTACGGCCATAAGACTTTGCATGGACAGTTTGAGTACTATTTCCTCACTCATGCAAAGTCTCACAGCTATTTGATACGGTTTGCGTGGTCAAAGCCCATACTATGAACTAAAATGGACCGTATGAGCCACACGACCCATTCTAGCGCATAGTATGGTTTGAGACCACCTAAACCATATTGAATGGCCACAAGAGTTTATAAGGTTGGTATGATAACTATTTTTTCATCCCTGCAAATTTTCATAGCCATTCGATATGGCATGGGCGATTAGGACTCATAATATGTGCTAAAATAGACATATGGTCCATTTTAGCACATAGTATGGTTAGGGACCATGGTTAGGGACCGCCCAAAACATATTGGATGGCAACAAGACTCTGCAAAGATAGGGGTGATCAATGGTACTTCACCCCTGCAATGCTACACAACCATCCGATATGGTATAGGCGGTCAAGGCTAATATTATGCGCTAAAATTGGGACGTATTAGTGCATAGTATGGGTCGGGATTGCCCAAACTATATTGGATGACCACAAGAATTTTCACAAGTAGGGGAGAGTAATTTTTCCACCCCTGCAAATTTTCCTAGGCATCTGATATGGTATGGGCAGTGAAGGCCCATACTATGTGCTAAAATGAGATATATGGCTGATACAACAAATTTTAGCACATAGTATGGGTTGAGACCTCTCAAACCATATTGGATGGCCTTAAGAATTTGCATGGGCTAGGTTAATTACTATTTATCACTTGTGAAAAGTCTCATAGCTATTCAATATGCTTTGGGTGGTCAAAGCCCATACTATGGGCTAAAATGAACCATATAAACCATACGACCCATTCTTGCGCATAGTATGGTTCGAGACCACCCAAACCATATTGGATTTCCACAAGACTTTGCATGGGTGGGGGGTGAGCTCTATTCTCCCATCCCTAGAATTCCTCATAGCCATCTGATATGGTATGGTCTATCAAGGCCCATAATATGTGCTAAAATGGGCCGTATGAGACATGCGGTCCATTTTAGCACATAGTATGGTTTGGAGCCGCCCAAACCAGCCACAAGACTTTTCACGGGTGGGGGTGAGAACCATTAGTTCACCCCTATAATGTTACACAACTATCCGATATGATATGGCAGTTAAAGCGCATACTATGTGCTAAAATGGGATATATTGCTCATACAACCCATTTTAGCGCATAGTATGGGACTTGACCACCCATACCATATCGGATGAATGTGCAACTTTGCACGGGTGGTATAATAGTGCTCACTCCCATCCGTACAAGTTTTCATCGCCATCCAATATGGTTTGGGCGTGTGCGCATCTGTTGCACGTGTCAATGCAAGGAATACACTGTGTGCGAGCCACAAATGGTTCCAAGCACGCAACTAGCCTAAACTAGTAAGCTCAAAGATGACGATGGTGTGTCACTCACCGCTCTACGCTTGCTGTCGTGGAGGATTTCTCACCGTGAAGAAGAAGAAGAAGCCGCCGCTATGCCGTGCTCAACCGCTTCGCCCCCACCGTGCCGTTGTCGCAATGCTCGATCGCACTCTCTCTCTCTCTCTCACGTATACACACACACACACACACACACACACAACACACACACACACACACACACACACACACACACACACACACACAAGGAGATGATGAAGAAGAAGATGGAGATGGAGCAAGAGCACTCTTTAATTGCACAAATGAGAGAATGAGTGAATTTTAGGTTTAGTTGACTTTTATATGAGCTCGCCCCATTCACACTTGGGCGCCCATGCTTAGCCAACTAATCCCTTGAATGTTCCAGTTAGAGTGCACCTCTCATCGGCGATCACTCTTACCCTTTTCTTATTGGACCGACAAGCCCGGTACCTGACTCTACCAAATAAATAATACGGTGTTCGTCTTAGGTGATAGGAATGTGCGTGAGGGTTAACATGCCCCCCTTCCTGATGTAGATTCCGTCCTCGGAACCTATTGAGTTGAAGCTCGTTCGTTGAGGTGGAAGAGCATTTGAGATGAATGTCCTTGGCCTTCTTTAGTCACTGCAAAATCAAACAAAATTGGCACAATAATTGCATTCTCATATACAATTAAAAAGCATATGCAGTTGTAGGCAGAAAATTTGATTGGTAACAGAATTTTAAACCATTTATCAACAATAAACATTAAATTGCAATAAAATCAAACGCATAAACAATTGTAAAGGTAAAAAATTAAACAAGTATGGGGTCGCTAATTGACTATTAATACCATGGGCAAGCTTCTCAATTTTCTTTGGTCAATTAAGTTGTTTAATCGCGAGAGCCAAGTATTTCATGTCCGAGGGCTGACTAGAGGCTATACCTAGAAGACCTTGTAGTTAAGCTACGATAAAAGGAATTGCTCATGAAATCATCGCCTGACTTATTTCCTTTTCTTTGACCCCCCAAAGTATTTTCACATTGTTTCAATTTTGATGTGTGTGCTTATTTTGTATGCCTTGGGTTTATTGCTTTTCAAGGAAAAGCGCCCACACTGGGAATCTCTAGGGCTCTAGTACCATAGGTGATACATGTGAGTGAAGTACCAAATCAAGCTGGATTTCTCTTCCAACTTAAGATTTTACATTGTGGCACTTTGATTTTTTTGTTTGTTTGTTTGTTTCCAGTATTTTTAATTTTGTAACTTTGGGGGGGTCATATAACACTGTTATCCTCCCCAGGCTCATCACATTAGTAAATCCCTTTATAATACTTAAGCTAAAGGTCAATAGGGACTAAGCCCACTAGAAAGCCCTAGTACATTTCACACAATGCTGCCTAAATCGGATTAAGAACCTAAGTAACCATTGATTATTAGGAAGGCATTCCCCATGGTATTAAGAGAAGATCTCTAACACCTACCTTGGTCAAACTAGCTTAATCAGACTGCTTGATTTTTAAACCTAGACAAGTGATTATGATAAAAAATTACATTGAATTTAATGTTTGATACTAAGAAAATGTGTTGAATATTATGCTACCAATCACAATTAAAGCAGACAAACATGTATGCAAAAAAGATAAGGGGCAATGTTAATGGACAAGAAACACTTGTTTGTGTTGATGATCATGCTTGGTTTGAAGAGTAAACGAGAGAAAGATTCCATGAAGGTCCAAATCCTAACCATAGCAACACGTTCCTGTACACACGAGGAAACACAAAGAATACCTCTAGGAGGCACATCAGTGGGAAGAAAGAACTTTGCTAATCACTAAACTCTAAAACAGAAACACTCCTATTGTACTAATCCTATCTATCCTCCATCACTCGAGTGATGAGGATCAAAGGTGTTTGATGAAATAGGTTTCTATTTCAGTGTACCGAATGTGAATGTGTAGGTCTGGTCAATGTTTTAACTCTTATTGTGCATACTCGTTTGTTAATTTCTCTTGCTCTTTATTATTTTTGTTTTTTGTGAGTATAAGGCTTTATATATACATTCCCTAAGATTGGGAGATTGAGAGGTCAGGGAGGAAGGTAAGAGGGAAATAATTCAATGATGGATGTCAGCAAACACTCCCCCTTCCTTGGGTAGATCATACCTTTTGGAATGATGTCGTCACCTTTTGAAACCAATTGTTCCAGTTGGTAATAGGTGATGATTTTTGCCAGTAGTTTCCTATTATCTTAGGCACCTCATTGAGTTACAAGGGTGGTAAGGTACTCTCCCAGGATCGAACTTGAAGTGGTTCATCAGGTGATTCTTGAACACTGGGAGGTAAGGATTCATTTGTAGCTTTATGGAGGTCCACTAGTGTAGGTGGAGGATGTGGAGAAGCTTTTACCTCTATGGATGCATTACATGAGGAGCTAGAAACTTCATGATACTCCCCCCTTCCTGAGCTAGGTAGAACAAATCGTTCTTTCTTCGGTACCCAAACTAGCTTTGGAGCGGGTGTGTAGCATTTTGTGATTTTCTTCTTTCCACGATCGTTGATCCATTTTGGAGCTACGGGATTGGTCTCACATGGGTCAGGTGACAAGTAATAACACAATCTACGTTTTGACACCCAGATTTGATCATTTCCTTGATAATAGCCTTGGGCTTCCAATAGTCGTTTAGGAATCCACCGCCACGTTTCCTTACATTTCTTGGAGCGAGTGGGACGTTCCTTACAAGGCTTCTGTTTTTTAGCACTAGCAATGGTCGCTAAAGAAGATTTAGGGACCCACTTGTATGTTTTCTTCGTTATATTAGGATGAGTCTTGTCAGAAGCTATATGCATTGCTTGTAGAATATTAAAGGGTACGGGCATTTCATCCCCCTCAGGTGTTACCAGGTCGTCCCCCTCTTTCCCCAAGTGTCTATGGTTGTTGCTAGGTGGACCCAATCCAAATTTTCCAACTCAGTCATCCCAGGTAGTACATCCATATAAAGAGAATCTTCCCCAACATCAGTGTCTTCCCCAACATATTCACTATGGTTGTGGTTGCAAGGTGAGGTCTTCCCATAGTTTCCATCAATTTTTAGTGACAATGCTAACCCTAGCACCACCATCAAGGATTACCTTCACAGTTAATCCCTTAGTAGTGATTGGTATGGTTGCATTGGATTCATCACCCTCAAAGTATTGTCCCAACTTGTTAATAGGTATTTCTATAACAAGGTTCTCATCTAGGTTGGGTTGTGGATCTAAGTGTTTCTCCTCTATTGTCATCTCCCAGCCCCA
>NC_140931.1:54236516-54285163 GCF_014529385.1 Adiantum capillus-veneris
TTTACCGGTCCAGTTTTCATCATCGCGTGCTTTCTCTCCGAGCCAAGGAAAAAGACGCGAGGCTCTTTGAAGAAAGCTTAATAGGAAATACGTGCGTGAAGAACGGACAGAATTACGCTTCAATCAGTGCACGATAACAAAGAAGAAAAGTTGATTGGACCTCTAGTAGCCCGGCCATTCCACTAAACTTTCTTGTATTGCAACTTTCTTACCGTCAAAGAACTAAATATGTTTCCAATACTATACCTACTGTTGCGATGATTTCTTTTGCATTATTTAATTGAATGTTTTTCGTTGATTCCCTTGCCTTGGTGTTCGCCTAGCTAGGGTAGTATCCTGCATTTATGGCAGTTCCTAATGGCGTGGCGCCAAACCTGTCGTTGTTAATTAACTTGCTATGTAGCGTTACCTGTCGTTGCTGATCAACGCAGTGTAGTAGCGTTACCTTAACGTGTTGATTCACACCTAAGGTTTGGAAATAATGTTGCCTGCTCTTTTCTTTTTGCCGCCAAAGTAACCAAACAATTGCCTAGCTTTTGCTACCCGGCCGATATTCATGGCAATGTGAATCAATGTTTCGGATCTCTTGGTAAGTCATTAGCCTAGGCTAACAACCGTAAGCTGGACCGCCAACGTCAAGGCGAGATCAGATTGGTCCAGTCCCCGTTTTGTCTTCCACCATTCGATGGAAGCGGATAGCAAGGGGAGGTCGGATGACTGCAGCCACGTCAATCCGCCGCTAGTAATTGTTTAGAATGACTGCAGCCACGTCATTCTTCAATTGTCTAGCTTTTGCTATCGCTTTAGGGTCCGGGCTGTCAACCACATCTCCCGAAAACTATCAGTACATATGGCCGAAAACGCTTTTCACATATCGAGGTCGGAATGGGATCGGGTGTTCCGCGCTTACTATAATGCCCGGACAGAACAAACAATCTTGAGTAATGAACAGGGCAGGAAGGCCGCCCCTGTGACCTGCTAGTTGGAGGGCAGGGCTGAAACCGCGGAACCGCCAACGTCAAGGCGAGATTACATTGGTCCAGTCCCCGCCCAGTGGAAGCATCCACTCAGATAGCATGGAGAGGTCGGATGACTGCGGCCACGTCAATCCGCCGCTAGCAATTGTCTAGCTTATGCTACTAACTGAAACCCTCACCGGTTTCATCGGGCCATGAAACAATGCAAAAAAGTTCTTTTGTTTCCTTTCCTCAGCAACGAACGAGTAAGGAAAACTATCATTTCTCTTATTTCAAGCATTAACCGCATCATCTTCGTAGGAATAACCGGGATTGTCGTTGAGATTTTTTTAACATCACTTACGTAATCGTTATCATTATTTACGCATTTGCCTGTTAGAAATGATTTTTCACTTGCCCCATCATATTTCACTTCCTGTCTACCATCGTTATTGGCCTTAACGCCATCATTATGAACCTCGTAACCATTGTTTGTGGCCTTGACACCATCGTTGTTGACAACGTACCTTGTTAGGATATCGTATAGAAAAGATGCTAGCGAACTTTTCGTGGTTGGTCTTTTGTTTAGTTTTTTTTCTTTTAGCTCTCGATACGCCGGTGCATATGGCCAGAGAACCAAAGGTTCGAGAGGGATTCGGCCGGGGTGAGAACCGGCGTGTTAGCATTAACAATCATGCTCTCATCTTTTAAATCAGTCGTTACGGGGTCAGTGAGCTAGCTTGTAGCGTAGAGAAAAGAAAAGAAAAGAGGGACAAGGTGTTTTTTCAAAACAACTTTATCTTTTGTTGAGGGCAAAAAAGGGCACTCAACCGCAAGCAACAAAGGGGGAGAAGCTTTCATGACTTCCCACGGTGTGGCCATTACTTCCAGAAACAGCTGGTTTCACCGTTATGAGCCAGTTATTGAAAAAGCGTTCGCACGCTTGTGGGGCGAAAGGCCAAAGGAGGACTCCTTTTCTTGCCTATAGGTTCTTATGGTCCAAAGGACTTCAACAAAGGCACTTTTTGGAGTCGTAGCTCTTTGATTCACCCCTAGCCACAAGTCATCCCCGTATTTTGCCACATACGTGAGTTCGGTCCTCTAAGGCCTCTGTGGAGAGCTCGATTCAACCTGCTCGTGGCTAGATCAATCGGTTTCGGGTCAAATAGAAACAACGCCGAAGATTCAACCTCATTACGCCTACACCTAATGGCTTAAGCCGCTGTCCCATTTACTCGCTGACCCATTATGCAAAAGGTACGCCGTTAAAGTGGAAAGTGCGCCAAGCAAGAGCCGACAACGCGAAGCTTCGCTCAAGGGTTCGCTCAAGGCAAACATTAGTGGCTTTGCCTGGCTACAGCGCTTTCTTAGCTTCGCGTATGCGTTCCATTAAACATTAGTGGCTTTGCTTTTGTTTTCAACGCTTTGCTCTTCCGACTGATAGTTTGCATCGGATTTCAGGTTTTCTATTGCACTCCCGGCATACGGCGGGGTCTTTTCACCTTTCCCTCACGGTACTTGTGGTACGCTATTGGTCATTGAGGAATACTTAGGCCGCGAGGGTGGTCCCCCTTAGTCACTACAAAGCGATCATTATTCAAACACGGTATTCGCGTTTTGCAATAGGAATCAAACTTGTTAGGAAAGATTTACGGGGCTATCACCTTCTTTGGCCAGATCTTCCAACCTTTTCATAATTCCTTGAGGAAGGGGCGAAGACACCGGGTGTCTTCGCCTTCCCCCTACTACAAGTTCTCCCCTGCACAGGGCCAGGGAAAGCGGAGGTCCCTTTCTCGGGGCCCCTTCCCCTTTCTTTGCCTAATCCGCTTTCGCTCGCTGCTACTAACGGAGTCTCAGTTGATTTCCTTTCCTTTAGCTACAATGATGTTTCAGTTCGCTAAGTCTCTCAAGTCCGAGGCAGAGCCGCAGCACACGGCATGCCCGGCAAGCTTGGATACGGTTTCCCGATTGGAAACCCATGGATCACAGACGGTATCTCCCCATGGCCTTTCGCCTTTGGAAGCGTCCTTTTTTCTCAATGCCCAGGCATCCATCCAATGCATTCTTTTCGATGCTGTAGGAATTGAACCTACCGAACACCGTACAAAATCTTAATGAGTGTTCGATTTACAATCGCGCAACACTCAACCTGTGGCTGCGTCTTTATTGTATTGGTGAACTGAAAATTGGAGACTCAATTGGCTCAGGATTCATTTTTGTCTTAAATCTAAGAGCCGCAAGCAGCCCTAGATGCATGCTAGGTAGCCTTAATCCTGATTCCGAGGACAGCAAGGGCCAAAGTAGTCAAATCTGCTACTTATGGTTTGATAGACCAAGATCCAGCCATTTCAACGAATGCGCAAGGAAACCGAACCGCTGCGCTAATCCCAAGTCGAACTGCTGCAAGCAAGAGGCGAAACAGCAGTTGCCTTGCTTATTTTTAATTGTTAGTATAGTCTATAAAGACTAAGAAGCATGTCTTAACTCAGTACAGATACAGAATCGCCCTACGCGGGGCAAGGGATAATAAATTGTTATGCAAAAACCTTACCTCACATCAAGAAACAAGCTTCAATCTAAGCTTCAAAAGAGAAAGGCAGACAGGCCATCTAATCTCCTAAAGATCTGCGCCTCCCACGAACCAATGGATGCAAACAAATGGCGCGTCCTTCTATTAAGATGGGCTGAAACAAAAGCCTGTATACTCAACCTATGCGAAGTAGGTACAGTATGGGATGATTTTGCATAACTTCGAACTTTCCATACCATATGATGGGGTCTCTCTTTCGTATTATGCTCTTAGCAGCTCTACAATTACGAGCTATTACAGTGTCATTCAATCAAGTTACGAATGGCGAAAGGCTTAGTTTAATTGACATTTATCAATCCACATTTATGTAATAAAAGAAATGAACCTACGACAATAACGAAACGACCGTTGCAATCGACCCTTTCAATTCAAAATCATCTGTCCCTTCTTGCTTGCCCTAAGAAAATGACTTATAGAGCCTGGCCTGTTATTAATATCTCTCATAACGCGTATACCACTATCAATAAAAGCATCTATAGCTTCTTAAATAACGATTCCAACATTAATAACTTTTGATTCCCTTGTTTCCATGCCATGTAGAGGTCATTACTTTTACGTGTACATTTTCCTACCCCACCAGATATAGATACACCTTTATGCCATGAGCTTTCGCAATATTATTGATCGATTCCATGATAAGAACCGTCTTCTTAACTCCAAATAAACCAATTTTTCTACCTTGACGATACGGCGAGTTAACGACTAATTGACACTCCCAGGGAGCCAACTGGTTACTTCACGAACGGCAAAATTAATTCAACTAATTCATTACTTTATTCGCACTAATGCCACTTTTGCTTTCACTATTACTAGATCCACTATTGTTGTTATCTACGTCTTTTACTTTACTTATTAGTAAATATTGTTAATGGAAGCAAGCTACATGCTCTACTTGGAGGGCAAAGGTAGTCAGGCTTCCTTTCCATCGATATCATCAACTCTGACTTTTAAAACAAACCTAGCTAATATAATGCTAACAGGGAAAACTTTGAACCCTAATAGAAGAAAAGAGCCAATACTCGAATGTTCATAGCGTGCCACGCCACCCCTATTTATGATCGACATAGCCACGCGTTCATGCTAATTCTAGTATCGGCGTCCCATGCCACTTGGTTTTTTTCTTTATCCTAGTATCGTTTGCATTAGTAGTCCCAAAGCAAGCAAGTAAAAGCAGTCTTTGTTACTACATTCTAGTGACCCTATCACATATAGAGTTAACTGATAGGTGTAGATTGTCAATAGAGACAATAATTAAACGCTTAAGCACTACCTTTATTTATAAAAGTATAGTGATAAGTAAAGAAAACTATACGTCGTCGTCATCTGTCTCTAGCAGTTTTCACTATCATATAGGTGTATGAAACGAAAGTGCTAGCAAGTATACCGCTGTTTCAATTCTAATTACGCTATTTGTTCCTTGAATTCGAAAGTCATCAAGTAAGCTAGCTTTCAGGTTGGCGATAAAAAGGATTAAAAAAAGGTTTAACACGCACAGTTTAAGTTTACCTTAAGTTTGCGTCAGGGTGCAAGCAAGCAAGCAAGAATTGGCTGTTTACCATACCATTATGAGGGCAGGGCATTTTTAATAAATCATCCCTATCCCCGTTGTTTGCCCCCGTTCATTGAAGTTAGCAAAGTCATGCAAATAGATGGCAGACTGGATACCTTACACTCCAAGGCGGCTTTTCGTTAAGGTTGTTACGTTTTAATTCTTTGAAACGAGCTTAGTTTCTTGCTAGCACAGTGCTGTTATAACTGTTTTCATCCATTCCTTTGCATGTGGCTCTGTTTAATTGGCGTTATCGTGTCTTATGAAGCTTTAGATAAAATATCAAATTGAACGAAGAAAAGAAAAAATGATGCATTGGATTTACAAGCATCCGGAAGTTAAAACAATTGCTTTAGCGGTCCTAGCTGCGGGAGCCGCGGCCCTTAGCTGTTAGCTAAGTTATAAAATTTACATTAAAGCAAACAAAGAAGCTAACTCTTTCAAGGGAAATAGAAGCCTATTGGCAATGTATAAAGAGCACGACGCTTTCTATGAATTACAAGTACAGCAGCAGGCATCTGACATTGATTTATTTGAAGCAGGGAATGTTATACAAACATAAAAGAGCAAGCACATAATAGTTCTCCTCAGGGTTGCTTGCCCCTTTACCTTGGCTGACATGACGCGTTTAACGACTACATCTTTGCACCTTAGCTAACTCATTTAATACGTTAGTGGTTATGTTATTATACGTTATGTCTTAGTTATCGTCAGACATCCAATGTGAAAGGTAAGATAGGCATGCAAACTCTATCTTTCTGCAAAAGCAAGCACATAACCTTGCTAGAGGCACAAAAGACTTAAGCTGGAAATGCAATCATCACACGAGGCCGCTTAGGATTAAAATGATGCTTAAAAGAGAACGTGATTTGAAAGCATTTATTCTCTTCCTCTACCTTTGCCTTTCATGAAAATGTTGTTTCAAGTTCACTATCAAAATCATAATCTTTTCCATGAATCATTGGTTCACTCGGCGAATGCAGACTCTTTTGTAGACTCGGCTACCTGGCCGCGGAGCTAGCTTCGAGTGCTTGGACATAACCCTATTGGTACAGCTGTAGATTTTGTTTCGCATTGGGTCGGGGAAGACCCAACCTCTCAGGAATTAAAGAAGACAGTGTTTATTTATTTCATCCCTATAGGGATGTTTCAGATAATTATGGTGAGGTTCAGAAAATACCACAACATTGAGTTTATCATGCTCGACCTCTAAATAATATGGGTAAAAATAATCTAGTGTTCCATACGTATAGATCGTGTCATAATTTAATTTGTTTTTTCTTTTCCGCTCAATTATAGAGAACAAAAAACAAGCAAAAGTCTTTGATGGCAACTAATAGGAAGATTCTAAGGAGAATTAAAATCCAATTTCATATGACTTCGTGGTGAACATGATCTGCCAAGGTCTCTTCCATTCCCGTGTGAATATACCAAAATAACAAAAAATTCAATGAAATCATAATAAAAACATTGGTTATGAGAAAGAGAAAAACTAAACAGGCTGCAGTACTTCTTTAGGTAAGCCAATAATTTAAGGTTTCTTTATGAGCTTTCGTTGCTTTTGCGTTGGAAATATTCGTTTATTTATTTTCGCTCGTTTTCGTTAAAATGAACTTTAAAGCGAATAGATTAAATTAAATAAAAAATGGCGTTGTCGAAAGGTAAGACAAAGATTCTCGTGGATTCTCGTTGTAGCTTTGTCTACACCTGCTTGCACTGGCGCTTCTATTTGTATTTTCCCTTACTGCTCTTGCGCCACAGCTTCGACAGACCGCTTAGTCCCGCTCATCTTCAGCGCAAGCGCGCTTGATCAGATCAGTGAGCTATTACGCACTCTTGCCTTTGTAGTTTGGTTGTTTTTTTCCTTCTTTTTAGGTAGCGTGGCCTTTATTGAGGTTACCTCTTAACAAGGTAACATAATAGTAATGCGTTGGACTTACAGTCCTGGAATGATGGTTTGACTCCATCCCCAGTTTTTCTTACAAAAGTGTGGTTTGGTCGAGGGTCTGCCTTCCTTCCTTTCCCTTCACCTCGGCAGTGGAAAAGGGCAAAGTGAACCCACTGTGACATGACAGTACATAGCAGGGGACCCTACCTTAGAATGCAATGGGTGTATGTAGGTTCCCTCCAGCTACCTATTTATTTTATTAGGGACTTGGACATGCAAAAAGGATGCTCTGTTGCTAGCCAAAGTTGGCATGGAGCTGCTGCCTTAATAGGAGCTGCCGCCAAAGCTACTTTAACTAACTCCACCCTAGCATTTGCCACCAGTTTGTGTCTCCTCACGCTTCATCTTGTAGGCACATGCTGTCTTTGGCAATCAATGGTCTAAGATTGCCTCTTTTCTTTTCTATTATGGCAATGAACAAAAAACATAGAAAAAACAAACAGTTTTTCTTTTTTTCTTCTTCTAATCTAGTTCTACCTTTGGCTAGATGAATAAATCTTAAATGTTAGTATAGTAATAGCTGGTTCATTTCAAAAAGAAGACTCTTCTTCTGTAGTAATTACTAAGGTAAGGCTACTGGAGGTGTTTGTAATGCGCAGCATCCTTAGCTCAGTCGGATAGAGCAACAACCTTCTAAGTTGAAGGTCACAGGTTCAAGTCCTGTAGGATGCGAAAAGTACACATTAAATCATATACCTACGGGAATGCTTTGCCTGCCCTTGTTTAGGGCTAGCGGGTTTTTTCTTCTAACTGAACCTGCATCATGCTTTGGTCACTTTTCGCTATAGTGGTATATGGGGTTACTTGCCTTTCCTTCACTTCGCTTAAATTGAAAGAAAACAGCCATGATTATTAAGAGAAGAACTAATACAAAAAAATACTTCTTATTTTATTACGGATCTGGTTAAATATTTAACATTTTCCATGATTCTCTCTCTTTCAGGTATTCGGGGAATTCTTTTGAACAGAAGAAATATTACTATTATGCTGACGCTAATTGAGTCAATGCTATTGGCTGTCAATTTGAACTTTCCGGTATTTCCCGTCTATTCAGATGATATGATGGGTTAATCACTCGCTTCACTAGTGTTAACAGTGGCAGCTGTGGAATTCGCAATTGGGCTGGCCATTTTGGTGGTAACTTTTTGAATTCGCGGGACCATTGCCGTGGAATTTCCTAATCGCATGAAAGGTCGAGCGCTATTAAACTTGTTGCACTCTGCTTTCCTCTCCTGAATACGAAGTATACTTTGGCATTAAATTAAGAGAAGGGAAATACAATTCAAATCTCTCTTCCGGGCTGCGGATTTACTGAAATCAAACGCTTCTTTTATTTGGCCACTTCCCGCTTCGACTTTTTGAGCCAAGATTAGGGTTAGTTTCTTTTAATACATAAACCCATACATATTACTGGATCGGAAAATGTAGTTGGGGCTTGAGATCGGATCAGCAGCTAAAGGGGGATCTTGAAAGGAAAGAAACACATTTCCTAGGCATGCAATTTACAAAAATGGACCAAAACTTTTCATGGCTTGTCATCCATAACCTCACGAGGTAAACCATATGACCTGCCGTCTGTAACCTCACTTACAAAGTAGGCCAGGAACAATTGAATTGGTGCGACGACGGAACAGATTCTCTCCGAATCGACCCTAAACAGACGTGCTTCATATCATCGAGTTGCACGAATTCACACGCGACTCAAAATCGCCATTTACTTTTGTTTTGCTTGGGACGACGTGTCTTTGGCGAGTAACGGGATTCGAACCCGTGTTTTCAAATTCACAATCTGACACTCTGACCCATTGAGTTATACCCGCCCTCGGGGCTAGCTCCCCGCCCCTTCAGCTTTAGAGGCTTAAAATCAATTCAAACACGTCTGTACCTGCTATCAGATTCGAACCGATAACCTAGAGCAGATTCAAAAAAAGTATGTCGCGTTTACCAATTCCACCGAGGTTAACAGGTATGCTCACTATCGGACTCGAACCGATAACCCTTGAAACGGAACAGATTTTAAGTCTGTCGTGTTTACCTTTTTCACCAAGTGAGCTTTGAAAGCAAAGAAAAAAAACAAAAAGGTTATGCATAAAATGTATTCATGAAAGGGTAAAGTGAAGAAAAAACGTCAAAGCAAACAATCAGACGCGCCTTCCAAGCTATCAGCACCTTTAGAAACAGGAATTATAGAGGATACGGCGGGGTCTTTTAAAGCTTCCTCTATGCCAAGGCAGGTAAGATTGAAACCGTAGGCCAATCAGTTAACAGCTGCTGAGCTACCGAAGGGAGATGCAAGGAATTTAGTTTAGTCCCATATACATTCAAATACTTTCCTTTTAAGGGGAACCGCCTCATGACCTGTAAGACGTTAACTATTTGAAGCGAAGACCCTTTGCTTTATTTAAGCAGCCATGCAACAAAGACATAAGACTTTCTTTCTAGTAGCCGGCAGCCAAAGGAAAGGCTGCCCCCTTCGTCCCTGAGATTGAGTGAGAAAAGATCAGGTACCAAGCGCTAATTGATTGCTATAGCCAACTCTCAACCATTACTGGGGATGGCCCACGAGGTGTAGCGCAGTCTGGTAGCGCATCTGTTTTGGGTACAGAGGGCCATAGGTTCGAATCCTGTCACCTCGATTATTGCCTAACTGGGCATTTTGTCTTTTTTTCACGATCTTTCTTTGCGCTAAGGCGGCTTCTTATGGCATAACTCTGTCCACGAATCAAACAAGCATTGTAACTTTAAATTGAAGACATGGCCCTTTGAGTCGAGTCATCTAGGCATTTTGAAACCGGAAATTTCGTATATGGAGTTGTATTGTAAAGGCTATGTCTCTCATATACGAAAATGGTTAACCCAAAGGGATTGAGAGGAGATACTACAGACCGTAGGTCTTCAACCTTTTGCCATAAGCATTTGGCTGGGTGTAGAGTTAGTTTAAGCACGTCTGGTTTCGGTTATAAAATGATAAAGCCAAGTCAAGCAATTTCATTCCTGCCAAGTCCCTTTCGTCTAGTGGTTAGGACATCGTCTTTTCATGTCGAAGAAACGGGTTCGATTCCCGTAAGGGATAACCTTCTTGGAGAGGCTGGCAAAGGGCGGGCCTCCTCGTTAGAGGGTTAGGCAAGAGGTCCACGGGACCGTCCCGTAGCCCCCATGATGAGTAAGGGCTGGTTCCTTGTGGTTCAGGTTCTTTTCCCCCTAACCCTAGCCAGCCACCATTTCCCCAGTAAACGGCAAGACAATCTGTTCATTGATCGAAGTCTTGAGCGATTAGGGGGTTCAGCCAGCCTAGCCAAAGCCCAAACAGAGTAACTAGAATCGTAACCCCAGGTGCCTCGTCGGTAATCGATGATACGTCAAAGACGGACAGAATTTTGTAGAGAAAGCCCGTATATCCGAACCAAGAATTGACAGGAACCTTGCCCATCATCGCAAAACGATAACAGAGAAAAACTAATCTAAGAAATCCCCTAGCACGCAAGCAAGAAAGAGAGACACATGGCATGTTAAAGTTTATAGCTAATCAGCTTTATGTATGCTAAGGCCTGGTACAATTGTAAGCAGCATGGCATATTTTAAGGTATGTCGCTGTGTACAAAGGCCCTTTAGCACAATAAAGGGCATACACATGCCTAGCCATGTGCGTTGCAAACAACGCTTGCTCTTTTTTGCATACACCAGCCACTGTAACCAATTAAAAATAGATTTGGTTACAGTGGAAGGGCTTTCAACCTACGCCAGGATCGGCACCTGAGATCATTTTACATGTCAAACATTGTATTATGGTCTAATCTTAAGTTTTTCTTAAGGCCAAGGATGAGATCCATTCTTATAATCCGTCCCCCCTTTCGAAAGAGGGGGTGGCGCCTCTTGGGTCTTGCTTCTTGGTTATGCGGGGATTCTTCGGCGTTATCTGTCTTTTGACCGCCTTACAGGTAACACAGTGAACCATAAGGCTTAAATGCGTCACACCGGCCGGTACCTACCCATCTCCCTCTCCATACGATCGGTTACATAAATAGACAAATGCTCCTGCCCATTCTATTCTGTTATAGACGGCAATAATGTAACTGATCATAATAGGTACTATTGCAGAAGCATGAGACTAAGTCGAGTTATTTCTTCCTAGCTTTTATTGTTTTTTCTTTGCTTTTCCCTTCAGCAATAGCATGTGTTAGATTTTTCAATTGTCACCAGTAGCTAAAGAATACACGACATTTGTTTGTTTGTTCACCCTCGCGTTGCGTTCTTTAGTTAAAAAAAATCTACCAAGAATCAAAAGCACACTACTGCAAGCACCAAATAAGTAATAAACAGTAATAAAATCCCCGGCAGACTACACCTCCGAGTGTAGACCGACCAACTGCAAACAACCCGTCGTTAAGTGAAGACCGTTTGCAAGGCCTAAATGAAAATTAAAATGTAAACGACGTACTATATAAAGAAAAGCTAGCGGCAAGCGACGTTCCTCGTTCGCAAGGCCTGGATTAAGATTAAAAGGTAAACAACGTACTATATGGGTAAAAGCGGCTGAAGCGTTATTGTCCTTTTCCCCGCTTCTATTTGTCTAGCCGTAACCTAAGCAGATTCAAGGGCAGGTAAATGAAACTACGCTTTTTCTTTTGGTTTTTTATTAAAAAAGATCTACACCTAAGCGGTATCTATTTTACACAACACAAGATTAGGTATCTATGATTCTTCAAGTTTTAGTTTAAAAGCTAAAAGAAATCAGCCAGACGCTTAGTCTTATCAAAAAAAACAGGAAGTAAAAAGAAAAACCAAATTAGCCTTGGTATCCTGGAGTAAAAGGATTCGAACCTTTGCGTGTCGGTACCAAAAACCGATGCCTTACCGCTTGGCTATACTCCATACAGTGATAACCAAGGGAAAGAAGCAAAGCTCAGAGAACAGGCAAGTTAAACCTTTGCTGGGCGCAGCAAAGCAAAAGACTGGCAAGTTAAATATGGCAAGTAAATAGGCTTAGTAGGACTTGAACCTACAATATTACCGTTATGAGCGGTACGTTTCAACCAATTAAACTATAAGCCCACTATTGGCCCTCTCAGGTAATGGAGTCAATAGATTTGTTAAGGCAAAAAAACAAACACCTTAACATGATCCGTGATACCGACTATGCAACCCCCAGCGATGACCTAGTAATAGGTAACGCAAAGGTCGCTAAGCAGTGCCATGAAAGACTTAAAGAGTGGTCAGTAGACATCTCAGAAGGGAAGTCGTTAATATCTGACAGTGAAAACTTGAAATTATCGTTGGGTAAGTTAAGTTCCAACCCACACGAAAGGCATAACGATCTAAGCGCTGTCTCAGAGAAAGACTTAGTGAAATAGACATGTCTGTAAGAATGCGGACTACCCGCACCTAGACAAAAAGACCCGCTTCACTGTTCCCTGCAATTGGCTTCGGGCTCTTCTTACGCAGCTCGGATAAAAGGCAAAGCAAAAAAACCAACTTCTTTTTCAAAACAAAAATACCGGCACACTTTTGCTTTAGGGTCATTATCCTCATGGGCAGCATTTGCAGGTGAAGGATGGACCCGAGATGAGATTAGGATTCTAAGCCGACTAAGTGAGTGCATGCGAGGCTTGATTGGCAAATAGGACCAATCAAGCGGTCTCGATTGTCATACGTAGCCTTGTTACTTACAATTAATATCGACTTAACCTGCCTCTGACTTTGAAAAAAGTCCATGAAAATCCGAGATGTTATGATAATTGGTTTAGGCGACTAGGTTTTTAGGATTAAATATTAATGTACGATTGTCTAAACGGTATGATTATAGCCAACTAATAAATAGACACGCAATAGCACCACACCAGGCCATTATCCTCGGCCTTACGGCCAAGGGCCCACGTAAGTGCCTCTGGGTATCTATTTTTCAAGTAGCACGCATGCAGGATATCAACCCAGTCACCCACCCGATTCTCCTTTTATAAAGGGGGGTCGGGGAAGACCCAACCTCTCGGGAAGGGAATTAAAGAAGACAGTGTTTATTTATTTCATCTAGGAGGTAAGGTTTCGGAGAATTATAGTGGGGTTCGGAAAATCAAGCAAGGGTTTGTTTTTTAGACTCAACTTCCAAATAATATAGGTAATAGTAGTCTAGACAATGGAAGGAAAAAAGAAGAGGTATCCACTCTTGATACTAGACTAACTGGCTTGCTTTTTAAACTAAGCCCCTTCCACCTACTATAGTGCTTCTTTGTCTATTACTTTACCTCAGTGCTTTTTTATCCGCAAAACATTACGAAAACAGCAACGGCGACGGTATAGCAAGGGAAAGCGTTGTAGCGTTTGGGACTCCTTTCGTTAAAAGAGAAAGTGTTGATTGTCTATTCTTTAGGCACTCATAAGAAACTAATCTCTCCTAGAGGACACGTATGGGAAGTATTCATCTCTAGCAATCCCAAAGTATTTAAGGTTTTAACCATTCTGTGTAACCATTAGGATGCTCCAAAAACACTGGAGTATAGAAAGGATACACTAGTATCAAAGCATTCTTTAAAAACCACATCTTATTCTTCTCAGGTGGATGATTCGCTCCATTCAACGCTGTCGTGTGAAAGTTCCTTTCATAATTTAAGAATTCAACTGATTTTAGGTAATCCATCCCTATGTAGCACGACATAAAAGGTGCTATGAAAAACACGTAACCAACCGAATTACGTGAAATAGATAAATCGATCTGGTTAGGGCATTCTTTAAAACTTACTTCAGAAAGGGAAGAATCATCCGAGACTAGACTGCGGGTTTTTCATCTTTTGTATCCATAACCTTTCCGAAAGCCAAAGCGTAGCTTACCTTTCTTTTTACGATTTGATTGCTAGCCACGAAAAGGGAAGATAAAGCCCTTGACCTGACAAGTACTCAACGCCTATGCCTATGCAAGAGGGCACCAGCTCTAAAGTTCATAACAAGAGCTTAGCTTTCTTTTAGAGCCTACAGGGCAGGGCTGTGTTTTTTTTTACTTCTAACGCGGGCGGCTAATGTTTTCCTAACATACACTCTTCCGTTCACTACGCAAGCGGGGCGATAAGAGCCCGCTTGTGAGGCGAATGGAAAAGAAAAAGTGCTTTTGTCGAAGAAAAAATGATTAATTCTTTGTTATACGATCCCTCATTTTCCAACTTTATCTTGGAAGTAGCCTTTCAAGACAAGATTTACCCTTGCTTTAAAAAGAGTCGCAAGCCATCTTCTTTAAAAAGAGCTGCAGTTGCTCCTTAATCGTGGTTTCTTAACCTCGTGATTGATGAAAACAATATATGGGTTCCCATAATACTAATGTTTTTATAAGTAACTACGTAGATTGCTTGATTTAGGGCTGCATGCAAACCACAAAAACTCGATTACCTTACCCATGAGCATCCCCGACTACAGCGCCCCTTTTCAGTTTCTTAGAAGATATGCTAAAAACGAATAATTTAACCTACAACTATGATAAAAATTGGGTTCATTACTTAGAAGCCTCTGTTGCTAAAAGGAGTAGACTAGGTAAATTGTTAACCGAATATTCGAATTTATATAGCTTGTTGACCCGATAATAGGTGTTTGAAACTAAGGTTTACAATCACCCATATGAAATTGAATAAAATGTTATTGTCCCGGTTACTTCGTGATGTAAGAAAACGGTGCAGTTTGCACTTAGATTTACTCTCAAAACAAAGTGATGGTAATTCTGTGCATCAAGCTCGATTAATGGGGTTGTTGAAATAAATTGATCTTTTACTCAAGAAACTAGTGTGTATGCTTTATTAAAAGGTGCTATCGATAACTATTAGGTAACCTCAGAGGTTCATTCAGTAGAAAAGACTTTATATACAATTGAAGAAGATAAAAAATGTAAACTTTTATGGACTAGGGCCTTCTCTTTAAAGGAGAAGTTGATGTTTTATAGTATTTTAACGCACGCAAGAATACAAGGATGATGACTTAAATAAACCAGTTCCCGTGCTTCCCATTGTAGATACAACACCTGACAAAGTAGACCCTGTGGATTCGAAACCTAATGGCTCGACAAAGCCAGCCCCAGATAGTGTAGACTTGAGCCCAACAACCGCAACGACATCAGATTCAATTGAGATCAGCAAGGAAATCGCGACATACCCATGGTACTTATTAGATGAGTTACTCTTAATCCTGTCTCTATTCATAGCAGGTTGCGCTGCTTATTTACTATTCAATAGGTGGAAAAGAAGGCAAAACGAATCGAACCAATCAATTTCACCGACTGAAATAAGCATATGCGCGACCGTGGTAATTCAACTTACAGAACGGTGTAAAATATATGACTATTACTACTATCAAAGCAACACAACCAGGCAAGAAAAGAAAAACTGATGTGGCTCTGCAGGTACTTAAAGAAAGGCTGAGTATAGGCTGCGAGCCAAACATAATTACGTAAAACAGCTTGATAGATGGGATGCTAAAGGCCAATCAAAGTATCAAAGTCCTATGTATGCTAGCTCAAATGGAAGAGAAAGAAGGCAGTCTTTTTCTTTCTGTTACAGTACGTGCTTTGCTGAAGAGGCGAACAAAATTCAACCATTCCCAAAATTCTTACACCCTACGCGGCGCTTATATTACGCGCTACCTCCGAATAAAGCAAAGAAGCGCTACCCCATCTCCTTGCTTGACGTTCGCTATGCCCAGCAAAGCAGGGCTCGTAAGTAATTATTCGATTTTGGGAGAATAGTTCCAATAGTAGAACAATGGTCTCCAAAACCTTTGGTTAAGGGTTCGAAATGAAAAAGAAATGAGAAGGGTCTAAGGAAGGGTGGCTGAGTGGTTTAAAGTGTAGCACTGGAAATGCTATGTAGACTCCTGTTTACCGAGGGTTCGAATCCCTCCCCTTCCTTGCCATGAATGCGTGAGAGAAAGATAATTTGGTTTAGTCTACTTCAATCAATTAACCTGCTTCCAAGTCCGATTCAATTCTATGGATTTCCAGGGGCAAGCCTAGCGTGCTCTTAAGGGTTAACAAAAATGAAATGACCTACAAGTCGGGATCACCTTTCTCATTTACCGGGCGACCCTTTCCTTTCCTCTGTATAGTGAAATTA
The DNA here is from genome assembly GCF_014529385.1 of Adiantum capillus-veneris. Classification (NCBI taxonomy): domain Eukaryota; kingdom Viridiplantae; phylum Streptophyta; class Polypodiopsida; order Polypodiales; family Pteridaceae; genus Adiantum; species Adiantum capillus-veneris. The sequence continues at coordinate 54,252,640 of NC_140931.1, forward strand.
AGTAGTATTTCATGGATGACGTCTGGGTATTGAAGTGTTAATATCTGCATGTTGGTGGTGTCTAAGGCTACTTAGGGCTTACGTGGATCCGGCTACCTCTTTTCTGCTTTTTTCTATTAAACACGGGGTTCGACCTGAATGTATCATAGAGCTCTTCCCCGGGTCATGCCTCCTGCGCCATGCGCTTGGTTTAGTGAAGTGGTAGGGTATAGTTTCGCTGATTGCGCAGTAAGCAGCGGCAGAAGGATGGCCTTAAGGAAATCGATTCGAATACGCCCGGCCAATAAGAGTTTGGAAAGAGTTAACGATGGTTTAGATTTTTATTAAAAAGGATATCGAGATCGATGGAACTGAAATCAAGTTTCTAAAATTAGCTTGCTTTTGCGGGGTCGCGGCTCTCTGTTTTGGCTATTGTAGCATATGTGTTGCCTAGGGCTACAGGGGCATGCTGACTTGACATCATCCCTACCTTCTTCTGACTTGTTACCGGCAGTCTGTTGCTGGGTTCCAAACTTGACTCAATAGTGGCAACTAAACACGAGGGTTGCGCTTAGGACTTAACCCAACACCTTACAGCATGAGCTGACGACGGCCATGCATTACCTGTGTCTGCGTTTTCAAAGGCGCTCTTCTCTATTCAAAAGGATTCACAGCATGTCAAGCCCTAGTAAGATTCTTCGCGCCAGCATCTAAACTACATGCTTCACTGCCTGTCCGGGGTTAAGGGATTTGACAGCAGACTTAACTTAAGGAGCCACCTACAGACGCTTTACGCCCAATCATTCCGGATAACGCTTGCATCCCCTGTCTTACCGCGGCTGCTGGCACAGAGTTAGCCGATGTTTATTTCTTAGATACCGTCATTGCTTGTTTTTTGAGTTTACGACCCGTAGGCCTTCTGCCTTCACGCGGCATTGCTTTGTCAGGCTTTTGTCTATTCGATTTCTTACTAGAAGCCTAATGATTGTATAATTTCAATAAATACGGATGGAGAGGGATTTGAACCCCGGTATTTTATACTTCGGTTTTCAAGACCGACTCTTTAAACCGCTCAGACATCCATCCCTTTCCCGACAGGATCATAAGCCATCGAGAATTAACAAAAAAGCATGCCAAGCTTACAGGTCAAATTGCACGTCTTCAGAGAACAAATAGGGCAGGGATGGGGGCTTAATGAATCCTCCCAACTAAAAGGGTTAAGCTAATTGATCATTCCATTTCAAATTGATAGAAACTAAGGCTGGGCAATAACGGACTTGAACCGCTGACTATCTCGGTGTAAACGAGGCACTCTACCAACTAAGCTAATTGCCCTTACTACTTAAGCTAATTGAACAAAGGGGGATAGATTTATCCATCTCGCTTTCATGCCCAAAAGAGTGACCGGCGCAGCGAAGATCTCGCCGGTGTTACCTGCAGATGGTTGCTGGTTGATTCTTCGTTTTCGGTTCGACGCTACGCTAATGTTCATTTCTTTTTTAACACACACTCTACTGCGCGAGCGGAGCGATAAGAGCTTGCTTATGAGGCAAGGCAAAAAAGGCTTTCCTTTTGTTTTGCTGCCTATTCTCAAAAACAAAAGCATAGACTTAACCGACTGTAAATACTTTGAACAACAAGCAATTCCCTTTTTTTTGCTTAGAGGCAGAAAAGGCCTTGAACAAAGAAAAGAGCCAAAAAACAAACCTTTATTACTTCGCACGCAGTTAAACAAACACAAGGAGCGGAGCGCACTTTGTAATAAAGCCTTACGTAATCTATCTCATTACTATTACACTGTAGACTTGTCCTTTGCCTTACGGCCTTTATTGGACAAAATTGGCTTTAAACGGAAACGTGAATGACGAATTGCCCATATAACAATAGTATTTAGATAAGAGCCCTGCCTTTGTCGTATCTTCTCGGCCTTTTTCTTTTCCGCTGCCACATTAAGATAAGAGGATTCTGAAAGTCCGGATATGGGGGTCTTCTTTAGAGAAATTGAAGCCAATTTTTACGGAAGCAAAAGAAAAAAGACTAAACTTTAGCTTTACGGCCCCGGAAACTCGTGAACACCCAGAGTCACTTAAGGAAAGTGTATGGGAGATTGTCAAAGACGTGGAATCTTCTGGCATAGAAGACGCTTTGCCTTGTGCATTGCCGCTAGTTACAGCCTTCACTTCTGTCCTTGTTTTAAAACCCCTTGTCTCAATGTCAGACCCCGTAGGTTCCATTGGGCACTGGGCTAACATGTCTAACCCCGGCCGCTACATAGCAGCTTGCCAGATAAGGAGAAAGCTGCATTCATAAGTGGAGATATTGAAACTATATGTATAAACGACTTGTTTTTGAAAACAAAAGGATGTATAATACTTAGAGCTCTGGGTGACAAGAGCAACTTTCAATTTGTTATAAGCCCAAACTATAGATTCAATAAGTTATTATCAATAGCCGCAACCACTGAATAGAAACATTAGACTAAAGGCCCGGACAAAATGAGCCCCTAAGAAGAAAAGAAAAGCCCATATGCAGATAATGAAGAACCATATGACTGAATAACTTGAGAAGCCTGTGCCCACATCTTGCAGCCATCCATTGATTGTCGTTGAACTTTGTGCTTTGTTTCCTCCAGTAATGTGACTCACTGCTCCCTTTTCACTTACACTTCCCCATACATCCGATTGCATCTTCCAGCTGAAATGGAATATAACTATTGAAATGGAGTTGTACATCTAGAACAGCCCCAAGAATACGTGATCCCAAGCAGATACCTAGCAGGTGCCCCCCCTTTCGGGGCCGTCGCAAGGAAAGCGAAACCCGAGATTTGCTTTGTCAAGTATTAGTCGAAAGCTGCGTGCAAAGCAAATAAGATGCCTTTCAATAATATTAGTGCAGTAACATGAATCGTGAATGCGTAGATGTAGTGCACTAAAAAATCTGCCTAATGGAATCGAGGCTAAGGCCACCTTGCCGGCCACTGCTACTAAGTCGCTTCCACCCCAGGCTAAGCTGGTGCCTGCTGCCGCATTAGGTGCAGTCGATCCGGGAGCCAAAGCGTAAGTATTCTGGATTTACTAGGCAAATATTGGTTGCAGTTGAATAGCGGTATCCGAAAACATATCTTGAGGACGCCCCAAGGCGCTCATGGTATCGTTATAGATATACAAACCGAAGCTATGAAAACCGAGGAAGATGCAGACCCAGTTGAGATATGAAATTCTTGTATCACGGTGACGAATGACACGATCCAACAAGTTGTTGTATTGAGTAGTTGGATCGTAATCCCTTACCACGAAAATGCATGTGCAGTTGCTCCTTAATCTAAGAAACCTCCTATCTACATTACATGCGTAAACAGGGTTTGTTGTGTTGCATAGTCAGTGGCTAAATAGGGATAAGGAAAGGGTACTTACTTGGGATGCAATCTTCGACCATTGATTGCCAAACCTAGTGCATACCTTGTGATCCCTGAAGTCCAAACAGCTTTACTCCAAGACAGCCAAGGCCAAACAAAGAAAAAAGAAGCAAAGAAAATGCTCCATTCTGTCCAATTGTAGCTTCTAAGTGCATACCTTTAGTCCCTGGCTAAAGATGCTAGGGACAAGCAAAGAAAAAAGAAGCAAGGGAAAAGGAGGGGGAACAAACCTGGGGACTCACCTGGCATTCAATCTTAGACCAACCTTTCTATGATTATCGTGAAAGACAGAGAGTTCCACTTGTCTAGGCAAAGTAACCCTGGCTTGGGTAGCTAGTTGGGTTCAAGTCAACTTCGCTTCGGTGCACGCTTTTGACCAATCTATCATGGTGAATGATTAACCTTTAATTTAGGAAAAAGTGGCATAAAACGTATGGTTTAAACGTATTTAGCCAATGCTAAACGTTAATCTGTCTTCTCTGCGCGCATGCGTACGTATGCAGTTGGCCAGACTTGCTAATCACAAGTTAAGTGTTGCGTAATCAAACACAGTGCTCGGTAGGCGTTCAATAAACCAGCCTACAGCCTCAACGTTAGGATAGTAAAAAAGAAACGTTCTTACCATACCAAAAGATGATAATTCTATCACAGGAGTCAATGAAATGCCATCAAACCTTGCATTTCATGCAATTATTTCACTATACCATTACTTAGCGCTTTTTAGGCCTGTGATATGCGCATTTGTGTAAAGGTAGGGAACATAATCATTGTTTTATTGTTATTAAATAACTGCTTTAATAGAATCACTTTTGTATAGATTGCTTTTTTCTTGTTAAAGAAAGGGAATCTCGTTTCTATGTAACATTTTGCCCAGCACCAATGCAGCGAAAGAACACAAAGCATCACAATTATGTGTTAGCAAACAAAAGATAGAACGCATAATAATAATAAAGTCGCTAATACGTTACTACGCAAGAACAGCAGGCTCGTTGTGGTATTTGTGTTAAACATAAGGAGGCGCTCTCTTATGAAACAACTAAAAAGTTGTTTCGAAATACGGAGAACACTTATTTTGCTCTACAAAAAAACAAAAAAACAACAATGTGCATCATGAATAAATCGACTGAAAATAGCATTACAAGTTTAGAGCAAATGATAACAAAAGGCAAATTGGTTTATGATTTTGACATAACAGTAGCTATCCAGCAAAAATATAAAAAAAGAACAAACAGTGTAGAGACCCGAAATCGAATTAGCATTATGATGCGCGATTATTGATCTTAGGACTGCCCGGCACACAAAAGACACTGTTGGTTCATTGCCTAAGTAAGTTTCTTTTAGTCTACTTTGTACCTAGGCGTCCGAATGATTTTACAGGTGGTAACAAACATTATAGCGTATGGGTGATAGATGAGTTTAATGGCTATGAAACCGATGCCTCTTTATTAAACATGATATTAGACGGTCAAGGGGTGGCATTGGATACGAAGTACGGAAAGATCTTTACGAAAGATCATAATGTGCCTATTATGTTATTAGGAAATAATGTCCCTCCTATGTACAACTCAGAGGCTTTTCATAGTCGCGTAGTAGAGGTCCATTTTTTTAGTGAAAAGGAGCCCTTAGAGGCAGGTCGATTAGCTTCCACGCTATTACGGTATTGTATTTGGTACAGTACTTGCAATAAAGCCAACGGGGAAGGTTTGAAATTTGGGTTACCACTTGCTAACAGAGAGCGATCTTTCTCAGCTAAGCGAGCGTGCAGGCTTTCGCTTACACTCGATAGATGTTTTAAAGAAAGTGTATGATAGACTACCTACCGTGTCTCGGCAACGGTATCTCAAGGGGTTTGGGAGGTTCGACAACGCAGCCAAGGCTCAACTTTGTCTTCCGCGCAATGAAGCAGAGTATGTTAAAAAGGTGGCAAAGTCTAACCCGGGAGACCCTGAAGTAAAACTAATCGAATTGGCACTACAGGTAGAGAAAGAAGTAGGGGATAAAGAACCAGAACAAGAGCAAAGAACCTTAAGTGTAGGTAAACTCAAACAGGAGCAACAAGAACTAAGCGAACAAGTATGCTTTGAAAAAACAAACCCTTAGTGACTCCGAACAGGAGCAACAAGAACTAAGCAAACAAGTATGCTTTGAAAAAACAAACCCTTAGTGACTCCGAACAGGAGGGCGGCGATCTTGACGATCCTTGGGCCGAAGCTCATAGAAAATTAATATTAGAAAACCAGAAAGAAAAAAAATTAAAAAGGAAAGCAAAGATTGAGAGATGAAAAATAACCCCTGCTGTGCCCTGCCCGTTAGGAAAGATAGTAAGTAATCTAAAAGAAGGAAGTAACAAGTAGCTTAACTATTCGCTTTTTGTCTTAGTCGCGCCGACACCGAGGAAAGGAAAGTCCGACCCTTTCCTTTCCGCACGTATGTCATATGACTTTCTACGCGTAGATTTCGCTTTAGGTTTCATTTCTTTTAACATCAGCTATATGGCATATTACATGCTTTTTTTCTGGCGGGGTGAAAACAATGCAAAAGAGGTTTTGTTTCCTTGCCTGCATCTAATGAACCGCAAGGTTCACTTAAGTGTGCGTTATACCTTATGCAGTTAGCAAAGATGATGCCAACTCCAAATGTAGAGTTGGGTAAGATGGGACTCAAATTAGAGGCCGCTAGTAAAGTAAGATTATTCGCTATCCTGGATTCCATTTCCCAAAGACTCTTGCAACCATTCTTTTCTTTTGTCTCTCTTTTGTAGTTTTCTTTCGTGTAGGCATCAGTGTTTAACTTAGTCATCTCTGCAGCTACCTCCTCAGTTACCAGTTAATTTTCCAAACCTACATATGTATTAATAAGTCGGCCCCTAGTTAATAGTTTATTTTCCAAACCTACGTCCGGGTGACTACGACCAATACAAAAGTCCCACTAATTATGGCCACTTTTGCTACGTTTCTTGTCACTAGCTTCTTGTTTTAGTTTCTCTAAAAGATCAACTACACGCACGTAGACCACTGCCATGAATGTCAAAACCTCAAGCCAATATCCTATAATATCCTATGATTAGTTCAATGTTATATGACCCATCATTTTCCAACTTTCTTTGCTTTGTCAAAGTAGCCTTTCAAGATTTACTAAAGGTATAAAAAGAACATATCGCCAGAATGTCCACACTAATCGCTCAGGTAGGAAATATCGATCAAACGTTTTGTGAAACCATACGCCCGGTTATTCCAACAGAACACTGGTAAAATGATCAACATAGCGCCCTTTATTACGGCTACATCTTTTGGCTGCATAGACTCTGATGGCAACATGGACTCTGAAAGCGTGGACTCCGCAAGAAGTATTAATACGCACAAAGGATTCTTACTTTTTAAAGAAAGAAAAGCAAAAAGGAGGATCGGGATAGGTTTTACTCCGCCTCCTAAGTGCTAAAGAAAAAGGGAGCTTTCTACATAGTTCGGTAGTGGTAGCTACCGTGCCATGGCATGATAGCGGCAAAAGAAACAAAAAAACATCAACATCATAATTATTACCAATAAAGCCAGGACTCCAAAAGACAAGCTAAATTCCATTTCTCCAGACCAGAGCGTAATGGCACTTGGGTTTTCTCTTCTTAATCTCGTACCTTGTGTTACCTGCCCACTTGGCGATAGTCAAAGCGAAAGTTAGGGTTTTTTTGTTTATAGGAAATTTGAGATCCCCGGGAAATCCAAACACCTCAAAGGGCTGAACACAAAACAATTATAAACTGTGGAAACAGGGCTTGTAGCTCAGGGGATTAGAGCACGTGGCTACGAACCACGGTGTCGGGGGTTCGAATCCTCCCTCGCCCATCAAAAAAGGTTATGGATACAAGAGATGAAAAACCCAATACAAAAAGTCACCTTTCAATTTATCATGACCTGCAGTCTGCCAGAATCATTCGCTATTGTTCTATTGGTTTCCAAACGGATATATAGATTTGAAATCTCAAAGAAAGAAAGCATATTATACGTTACTCCGGATTATCTATATGAAATATTATTATTCTTCAGATGCCATATTAATACACGTTTCGGTATTTTGATTGATATTTGCGGAGTCGATTACCCTTCCCAAAAAAAAAGAATCAGAGTTATCTATTAATTACCGACTACTTAATATAAATCATGCATTCGTATCAAAATCAGTGTAAACGAGATCACTCTTGTAAGTTCAGTAATCAGTATATCTTCATTAGCTGGTCGGTGGGAGTGAGAAGTGTGGGACATGTATGGAGTGCGCTTTTGCCATTATCATGAGTTACGCTGTATATTAACGGATTATGGGTTCAAAGGTCACCTATTAAGGAAAGACTTTCCCTTAAGTGGATACGTGGAAGTACGTTACGATGATTTGGAAAAATGTGTAGTTTCCGAATTAATAGAAATGGCTTAAGAATTTCGCTATTTTAATTTGGCTAATCCGTGGCGTGGCGACTAATGCCATCTAGATATTTAAGTAGCGAAAACCGCAGCAATACCAGCACTAGCAACAGAGGCAGAAACAACAGTAGGCGCCTTCCATTAATGCCTCGTATTAAAAGGGAAGGCAACGAAAGTAACAAGGACGTCATCGAGGGCAAGAGGCCGTGAAAGGAACTGTTAAAAGCCATGCTTCTACTTAAAGACTTCTTCGATTGGTTGAAACGTAAGTCCCTGTAGCCGCAATTGAGTCATGCTAATGTAGTTCGTTTTTGTCATCTCCACCATCAAGTTATTAAAAAACTTGTAATGCGAATTATTTCTCTTTTTTTAGGAGTCCCCTCTTTTTTGTTAATTCCCTTTTTATCCTTCTGGGAGCCTCAAATCGCCTATTGTGAGGAGACGAGAAAGACCCTTCTCAGGGAACTCTATCATAGAGAGATTTCTGGGAGGCAATTGCCACTGTCAATTTGTAATAGATTGACAGATGAACACGGGCCCACCCCTATAGAACGTCAGATTCAAAACTTTGCCCAGGTTCCGGAGGAAGATGCGCGATCTTATCTCCTAGAGGCCTGGAAAGATATCGAAAATATCAGAAGAGGTTGTTCGACAGGGGAATTGCCCAAGGCAACTATCGCATATGAAGCGATTGCCTCCATGCAGCCGGGAGCGTTAACTCCCTTGCTTAATACCATAATCTTACGGTTGCGGATTTTCTCAGCAGACTTCGAGGGGGGAGATGAGATGATCGAGGAGGAAAACCGGCGACCCCTTGAGCCAGAGTTAAGCCTAACTGTCCAGCAAAAAAGTTGGATTTCTTCGATCATCCCTGGCATCAAGCAAACCACGGCCAAATTGCTACATATATTTAGTCTCCTAGCCCTTGATTTGAAGGAAGCCGCTAGTGCTGCGGAGCTAAGAATCTTGCGAGTGCCAGAGGAAGCGCCGCTTGAAGAAAGAGTAGAGGCTATACTCAAAATTTAAACGTTTGCAGAAACGTCGCCAAGAAGACGCTGAGGACCCGCAGCTCCTTCCTGCCTTCTTTCTTCGACATTATTTGCAAAAAATCTCGCAAAGCAAAACTCCTCTCATTTAACCTACCTATACGGGCTCCTTTTTGAAAATATCCCCAACCAATCACAACTACCAGAAGTTTTTGGGCAACAAACGCAGGCAGAAGCACTGCTTCAAGAAGCCTTAGTCCGAACGGGCTTGCCGCGGGAGATATTCATCCAGCAGCTGAAAGAACTCGTAGAGGGGGCACAAGCTGACAGAAACGAAAGCGAACATTAAATGAACGCCATCAAAATCTACAGCTATAGCTATACCATTTGGATTAGAGCTCCGCCCCCCGGGCCCTTAGCAGTCAGTTCCTGCAAATCACTCTGGCGTTCGGCCGCATGCCATCATTGGGTCTTCCCCAATGAACCATATGTACTGATAATTGAAGGTGCATAAAAATCCCTCTAGAATAAAGAAGCAAACTACAGTTTGGCCTGCATAAAGAAAGAGAAGGAGTAAGTCTTCGCAGGGTGCAAAGGGAGTCGAAGTTCAAAAACGAGTGGGCCCGGGCCCCCTTGTTCGAGGTGTTGCCACGAATCTGGTTGATTATCCCTATGGAGGAGGCGAAGGGCGCATGAAAGGAGGTAGACCTTCAGTGTCACCCTGGGGAAGGCCCACTAAATGTGGATTTTGAGCAATAGTGAGGAAACACAGAAATTAGTTTATGGCATGATTCGTATGGAAAGGCCCTTTTGTTGATGCTTGCCTGTTAGAAAAGACGAAAAAGATCAGGGGGAGAATCTGGTTATGTTACTTTAGGCTTTGCCTTAACAGAAGCTATTGCCTTGTTTGCTTTGACGATGGCTTTTTCAATCTTATTTGTATCTTAAAAAAAGAAAACAAGATAAACATGAATAACCTCACTAAAAAAAGAAATCTTTTGAATTTGAATAACCTCACCAGAAATCTCTCCTTTCTTTTGAATAACCTCACCATATATCTCTCCTTTATTTCTAAGAACCTCAACATATATCTCTCCTTTCTTTTTAATAACCTCACCATATATCTCTCCTTTCTTTCGTTGAGAAAGGTATTCTTGTTTGTTGCTCTTTTTTTAATTTTATTAAATCTAATTGGGCTTGGGTTTGCTGAAACAGCATACTGTATGAATATGGGCGCTAGTAGTTCTTCAATAGTAACTCAAGCGTCTTCACATTCACAGTTTATGCAACTAAAGGAGGAGGATTGCCGTTCAATCTTATTTGAAACTTGGCAAGATTGTGATAAAATACTAAAAACCTGCCAACAAGGCAGATTGCCCAGCGCTGAGAACGGTTATGAATTCGTTTCACAACTGCAGCCTGCGCAAATAAACAATCTAGTAAACTCTATCTCTGCCAAGTTAAACCCCTCCATAGTCAGCGAAGCCACAATGCAGGAATGGGCTCAGATTTCGGTACAGTTTAAGGAGGCAAACTCCCGTCTGTTCACGTCGTTCCATAAGGACCTTATTCCTGGCTTGATGCTCATCTCTGGGGTATCTCTCCCTTTAAGCATGTCCCCGGAAGAGGGCATAGAACTCCTCTTGAAGGTCCCCTTCTCCCAGGAAGTGATAGCGCATTATGCCGCGCAAATAGTCTCCCAGGCGCAACCTTTGATTGACATGTATAAAGCCCTGTTTGAGCTCTTGCCTTCGACTCCAGAAGTAGTTTTTGTTGAGCAAGACATGCCGCCGCTGAATCCAGAAACAGAAATAACTGTTTCGCAGGAGGAGGCGGATAAAATCCAAGCCGTTCATAATAAAGCCAGGGACGCTGTCCAGATTTTCGTTAAGTTCCATAGGCTTAGAAGCCGGATTCGTAAAGGGACTGCCTTTAAACTTAAACGTAGACGTCGTGGTTAAAAAACCGTCTCACGGGCAGAGCGGACACCCTGGGGAGGGTAAAAACCACAGCTGACGACTGAATCCGAATATTACGGATTACATATATCAAGTAATTACTTTCTTTTAGGGAAGGGATGGTTAAATTATTCGGTAACCAACCGAGAGATCATCAACGACAAAGATTGACTTTTTTGTCTTTTAATTGAGTTAATTTTCTTTAATTACGTAAACTCATTTTGAAATAACGCAAAAAACATTTCCAGGGTTGGGCTTTCCTTGACCCAACCCCCCCGCACCGATAGCTCAATTGGATAGAGTCCCTGGCTTCGAACCAGGTAGTTAGGGGTTCGAGTCCTCTTCAGTGCAACATCGTTTCATTTCGGGCTTCGATAAAGCTATATACCACTAACTCTCACTCTTATTGAGAAGAAAGCTTTCACAACTTGCAAGGTAAAGCATGTATCTTCCACCCGGTATTATGTTCAGTCCTCTTTCTTTCAGTTCTTGTTTTATTTAAAGTAAGCGGTTCCCTACGCTTTTTCCTATAGCCCACCTTTTCGATGTTTTAAATCCTATGCCAAGACTAGGGAGCGAGGGGCACAAAGTGTCAAGCAGGGTTGGGTTAACCTTTCTCGCCGATCCAATTTATACTGGGATCAGAGGAATGAGTTGAGAACGCCACTACGTTCCTGTACCCTTTGCTCTTAAAAAGTATCGCTGGTTTTCCCTGCATAATCTGGGCGCATGGTCGAATACGTCCAGTCTAGCGTTGGTAATTCCGTAGAAATAAATGGATGCACGAAGTTCATTCTAACGCCGTAGACACCGAGAGTTTAATTGGTTGAGCCCTGAAGTGCCGAAGGGCAATCCCAACGCAAACCGTAGACATTGATAGTTCCTCATACACGCCTTGTTTCTAAATTACCATGTTATCGCCATGACGGGTTTCGTAACCTCGTCGTGTACTCGAAGCGACAGTGAATTGATCTCTAATCACAATCACCCAGTCCTCTTAATGGTGTCGCTAGGGCAAACAAAACAAGCCAACCACTAACTTTTTTAGGTTAGGGGGGTTTCATTACTGTTTATTACTCATCTGGTGCTTACAGTAGTGTGTTTCTGCTTCTTAGTAGATCTTTTTAAAGAACGCCTTTTTTATTCTATTATTATGCTTATAAACATAGAGATGTGCCTAACAAAGGCATAAAATCATTAGAAACTCTAAAAAAGGCAAAGGAATCTAAAAATGTTTAGGCAAAAGCTACTTTGGAAGCAGAGGCAAGGGAATCACCCTTTATAAACTTTCAAGGAGGCTTTGCTTTTGCTTTGGAAGCAAGGGAATCTTTGGTTTGGAAACTACAAGAGAGGCGCATTTTGTTAATCAGGATTCTAACATTCGACACGGCTTACATAAAATTTTACTAAAAAAACTGCCATAAATATTGAGAACAAAATGAGAAGCCGAACAACGAAATCAAGTCAAGTCTATGGAAGCTTAATCCGTTTGTTCTTCGTAAACAATTGGATATAAAGTCAGTACTAACCCATAAGGCTCTGTTTCGAATTTAAAACTAGGGTTCAGCTATGAGATTTGACTCTAGGTCACGCCTTCGGTTTGTGTTTTCCGCTCAAAGTATAATATCACTTGTTGCACTGGAACGGATCCCTAAAAAGTTACTTAATCCGCTGTTAGCGTTAAAAGCTGCAAACCTCCTGAAGTTTATAAGGGAAGAGGTATAAAATATTAAAATGAAATTATACGTAGAAAAGAGGGGGGGAATAAATAACTCGCGTCATATATTCCAGGAACCAAATTAGTTTCCAATAAATAAATCAGACTTGCCTTAACCTAAATCTTTGGAATTGGACCCAAAAAAGCCACTTGGATTCGTGATTAATCAGGTCTCAGCGATAACACCAAGGTTAATAATCCGACTCGGCACTAAATTAACTGGATTAGCAAAATAGTACGTTGAAAAAAGAAACTAGTTGATTCAGAATTAAAGAGAGGCATTTAAGAAAATATCAAATGATTAATTAATATCTGCCGTTACCGTGGATTTCGCCACAAAGCAGGATTGCTATTATGTGGTTAATGAACCTACAGCAATGCTAAAACCTTTCGTAAGTTAAGAATTCTAATCAATTAACGGAAAAAGGAGAATAATTCGCGTTTTTTTAAAGGCAAGAATAGAGGAAGGCAAGACGCCAAAAAAAAAACGAAACCGAAAAAAGGGAAATGAAGAATACAATTACGTAAAAGTAGCCTTTTAAGCACTAGTAATAATAGCACAGCTATTAATAGAAATAGGGAAAACACCACTAAAAGCCAAGAAAGTACCACAAGCCAAGAAAGCACTACAAGCCAAGAAAGCACCACGGTATTGCCCATACTTAATCAACTTATAGTAATACCAAAATTACTATAACAAATTGCAAGGGAGAGAAAAGAACAGGGTCCTTTTCAGGGTGTTTAAGTGAGTTTAGGGGTTCCCGTCGCTCGCGCTCGAATAAGTATGCAGCTTAAGCAACTGCGGAACGTGTCGCGTAAGCTGCTACTTAACTTAAAATTGAGTCAGTCGAAGTGAAAATAAAAGGAATTGGAAAAGTAAGAAAGGGATTTTTGCCGAAAGGTTCAAAAGAAGGAGGTCCTATTACTACCAGAATTCGTGACGTAACCCCAGTGCCACATAATGGATGCTGACTCCCTAAAAGACGTCGTGTCTAAATACCACGGTAAAGTTCTTTTTTCCTACTCACTAACGCAACGGCGGAAGGTAAGGTTTAGATTGATTCTATGGCTTAACAGGTCAGGTCGTGAAAGGCTTGGCTTAAGCAAAGTGAAGAAAAAAGAAAGCACTTGGCTTTAGCGCTTCATTCACCCAGTCTATAAAATTAAAACCTACTTTATAATACAAACTAACGCTGGGGGAAGGTCCGACCCCTTCCCCCTCCTTTCACGAACTTTCCGTACTCTAAAAAACTTATTCCAACTTACTTTATTGCCTAGCTGCTTTTTGCGGGGTGGGTGTGGCTGTCTATAATTAATCCCCTGCAGTGTATCAAGCTTAAAGTCCAGTCCAGGGCTGTGCTAAGCCCCTTCTCCCATCTAGAGTTGCTTTTGCTATTATAAAGAATAACAAAAAAACGCATAGTCATAGTAAGGTAACAAACAATATTTATTAGTTTTTTTTTCCAATTATTAGTGCTGCGAAGGGAAAGCAAAAAAGAGCAACTAGCGTTCCTGTCTTCTTTTCTTTTTTTTTCCTGGCCGGCTTTTGGTTTTTGATTGGCCCGGTCTTGTTTGCCCTTACGTAATTATTAGGGTAAGGTAAGATAAGGAGACCTTCCTAGACTAGAGGTTTATGGTAAAAGGCGTATAGCCATAGCTTTCTAAGAACCTGTGGCTCCTTCTTAGGCAGCTTTCAAGGGAAGTGCTGGGACCTGAAGATTCGTCTTTGAGCCGTAAAAGCCAAAGCCAGCCGCTAAGCAACGCTCTTTTTACGCTTTACGTTTAAACGTTTTTGAAGTTTGGTCTGATTTAATCTTATGACCTTGGAATTTGCGTTAGCGCGACTTTTTCTAGCCTATGCCCTATCATACAGTTCATTACATATTATATATGGGTAAACGCTTGCGTTTTCTATCCAAGCACTATAAACTGCCACGAGTACTGAAGACGAAGAGGTAATGAACAAAAACAGATATGTTGGTATCAGGATCTAAAATTCGTCGTTAGATAAGAGAAAATGTTTGGCATAAAAAACTCAATCCAAGAAAGAGAGCCCTTATTTGGGAGTGGGGATTTTCCTTCATTTGAAGAGACAGGCTTTTAACAAAAAAAACAGCGTGGAAAATAAAGAAAAAAAGGAATATAGCCAACCTAATTATGAAGTTAGCTTCACTTCGGAAAAGACCATTCGAAAGATGAAAAAAATATAAATCTCAATATTTTTATGAAAAATTACATGCTTCGTGAAGGCTGTTCCTTTTTTACGGATTACCCATGAAAAAAAAGATATAGAAGCTTAAACCATTACTAAAAACTATTAAAGAAAAACACATTAATTTTTTACCCTTTCTAGAAAAAAGATTGGACGTTATTCCGGTTTGCATTTCCTCTCGTGAACATATTTTTTAAGCTAGATAGCTAATAAATCATAAACATATTTATGTCAATCCTAAAGTAGTCAATATTCCCGGTTTTACGGTATCCTGTGGTGATCTTACATTCATTGAAGAAGCTTCTTGAGATCTTATTAAACTAAACATAGCGTAATGCGTAAAAAATAAAAAATGAATTAGAAAATTGATAAAATAACTGAAATAAAGAAAATGATCTTTTTTGAGGCCTTTGTTTTACCCTTTTATTTAAAAAGATTCTTCCCATTATCCTTATCCCTTTAGTTATAAAGGTTATTATCGGATACTTAAAAAATATATTACCTTTTATCAGAAAAGAAAGCCTTTCCGTTATAAAAGAAATCAATTTCTGAAAAAAAGCACTTTTTTGTCTCAGAAAAGGAAAATAAATCCTTTCTATCAAAACAAAAACAAAACTTTTTCTTTTTTTTTTCATTGTCTAGATTATTTTTACCCATATTATTTAGAGGTCGAGCATGATAAACTCAATGTTGTGGTATTTTCTGAACCTCACCATAATTATCTGAAACATCCCTATAGGGATGAAATAAATAAACACTGTCTTCTTTAATTCCTGAGAGGTTGGGTCTTCCCCGACCCAATGCGAAACAAAATCTACAGCTGTACCAATAGGGTTATGTCCAAGCACTCGAAGCTAAGCTCCGCGGCCAGGTAGCCGAGTCTACAAAAGAGTCTGCATTCGCCGAGTGAACCAATGATTCATGGAAAAGATTATGATTTTGATAGTGAACTTGAAACAACATTTTCATGAAAGGCAAAGGTAGAGGAAGAGAATAAATGCTTTCAAATCACGTTCTCTTTTAAGCATCATTTTAATCCTAAGCGGCCTCGTGTGATGATTGCATTTCCAGCTTAAGTCTTTTGTGCCTCTAGCAAGGTTATGTGCTTGCTTTTGCAGAAAGATAGAGTTTGCATGCCTATCTTACCTTTCACATTGGATGTCTGACGATAACTAAGACATAACGTATAATAACATAACCACTAACGTATTAAATGAGTTAGCTAAGGTGCAAAGATGTAGTCGTTAAACGCGTCATGTCAGCCAAGGTAAAGGGGCAAGCAACCCTGAGGAGAACTATTATGTGCTTGCTCTTTTATGTTTGTATAACATTCCCTGCTTCAAATAAATCAATGTCAGATGCCTGCTGCTGTACTTGTAATTCATAGAAAGCGTCGTGCTCTTTATACATTGCCAATAGGCTTCTATTTCCCTTGAAAGAGTTAGCTTCTTTGTTTGCTTTAATGTAAATTTTATAACTTAGCTAACAGCTAAGGGCCGCGGCTCCCGCAGCTAGGACCGCTAAAGCAATTGTTTTAACTTCCGGATGCTTGTAAATCCAATGCATCATTTTTTCTTTTCTTCGTTCAATTTGATATTTTATCTAAAGCTTCATAAGACACGATAACGCCAATTAAACAGAGCCACATGCAAAGGAATGGATGAAAACAGTTATAACAGCACTGTGCTAGCAAGAAACTAAGCTCGTTTCAAAGAATTAAAACGTAACAACCTTAACGAAAAGCCGCCTTGGAGTGTAAGGTATCCAGTCTGCCATCTATTTGCATGACTTTGCTAACTTCAATGAACGGGGGCAAACAACGGGGATAGGGATGATTTATTAAAAATGCCCTGCCCTCATAATGGTATGGTAAACAGCCAATTCTTGCTTGCTTGCTTGCACCCTGACGCAAACTTAAGGTAAACTTAAACTGTGCGTGTTAAACCTTTTTTTAATCCTTTTTATCGCCAACCTGAAAGCTAGCTTACTTGATGACTTTCGAATTCAAGGAACAAATAGCGTAATTAGAATTGAAACAGCGGTATACTTGCTAGCACTTTCGTTTCATACACCTATATGATAGTGAAAACTGCTAGAGACAGATGACGACGACGTATAGTTTTCTTTACTTATCACTATACTTTTATAAATAAAGGTAGTGCTTAAGCGTTTAATTATTGTCTCTATTGACAATCTACACCTATCAGTTAACTCTATATGTGATAGGGTCACTAGAATGTAGTAACAAAGACTGCTTTTACTTGCTTGCTTTGGGACTACTAATGCAAACGATACTAGGATAAAGAAAAAAACCAAGTGGCATGGGACGCCGATACTAGAATTAGCATGAACGCGTGGCTATGTCGATCATAAATAGGGGTGGCGTGGCACGCTATGAACATTCGAGTATTGGCTCTTTTCTTCTATTAGGGTTCAAAGTTTTCCCTGTTAGCATTATATTAGCTAGGTTTGTTTTAAAAGTCAGAGTTGATGATATCGATGGAAAGGAAGCCTGACTACCTTTGCCCTCCAAGTAGAGCATGTAGCTTGCTTCCATTAACAATATTTACTAATAAGTAAAGTAAAAGACGTAGATAACAACAATAGTGGATCTAGTAATAGTGAAAGCAAAAGTGGCATTAGTGCGAATAAAGTAATGAATTAGTTGAATTAATTTTGCCGTTCGTGAAGTAACCAGTTGGCTCCCTGGGAGTGTCAATTAGTCGTTAACTCGCCGTATCGTCAAGGTAGAAAAATTGGTTTATTTGGAGTTAAGAAGACGGTTCTTATCATGGAATCGATCAATAATATTGCGAAAGCTCATGGCATAAAGGTGTATCTATATCTGGTGGGGTAGGAAAATGTACACGTAAAAGTAATGACCTCTACATGGCATGGAAACAAGGGAATCAAAAGTTATTAATGTTGGAATCGTTATTTAAGAAGCTATAGATGCTTTTATTGATAGTGGTATACGCGTTATGAGAGATATTAATAACAGGCCAGGCTCTATAAGTCATTTTCTTAGGGCAAGCAAGAAGGGACAGATGATTTTGAATTGAAAGGGTCGATTGCAACGGTCGTTTCGTTATTGTCGTAGGTTCATTTCTTTTATTACATAAATGTGGATTGATAAATGTCAATTAAACTAAGCCTTTCGCCATTCGTAACTTGATTGAATGACACTGTAATAGCTCGTAATTGTAGAGCTGCTAAGAGCATAATACGAAAGAGAGACCCCATCATATGGTATGGAAAGTTCGAAGTTATGCAAAATCATCCCATACTGTACCTACTTCGCATAGGTTGAGTATACAGGCTTTTGTTTCAGCCCATCTTAATAGAAGGACGCGCCATTTGTTTGCATCCATTGGTTCGTGGGAGGCGCAGATCTTTAGGAGATTAGATGGCCTGTCTGCCTTTCTCTTTTGAAGCTTAGATTGAAGCTTGTTTCTTGATGTGAGGTAAGGTTTTTGCATAACAATTTATTATCCCTTGCCCCGCGTAGGGCGATTCTGTATCTGTACTGAGTTAAGACATGCTTCTTAGTCTTTATAGACTATACTAACAATTAAAAATAAGCAAGGCAACTGCTGTTTCGCCTCTTGCTTGCAGCAGTTCGACTTGGGATTAGCGCAGCGGTTCGGTTTCCTTGCGCATTCGTTGAAATGGCTGGATCTTGGTCTATCAAACCATAAGTAGCAGATTTGACTACTTTGGCCCTTGCTGTCCTCGGAATCAGGATTAAGGCTACCTAGCATGCATCTAGGGCTGCTTGCGGCTCTTAGATTTAAGACAAAAATGAATCCTGAGCCAATTGAGTCTCCAATTTTCAGTTCACCAATACAATAAAGACGCAGCCACAGGTTGAGTGTTGCGCGATTGTAAATCGAACACTCATTAAGATTTTGTACGGTGTTCGGTAGGTTCAATTCCTACAGCATCGAAAAGAATGCATTGGATGGATGCCTGGGCATTGAGAAAAAAGGACGCTAGGGTCTTTTTTTCGAATCGTTAAACATGCTACGACTTCTTTCCTTAAACTCACCAGTATAGTAAGGGCTTTTGGTACAGTATGTTACCGGCTCGAAAGAGCTCATGAAGACGTAGCCCATAGCATAAGGAACATGTACATCGTCTATACATATGGTTTCGATATCAGCACTTATGAATGTAGATTTATTTCTACCTGACTTATTCCCCAAGGTGTTATGTGGGTTGAATTCCCACGGTTGCGCATATGCTCATTTCATAAGGTGAAATCGATTGGTTCGATTCCAGTCGTGGGCTGCTATTAATATTAAGACCCAATTTTCAATTTAAAAAAGAACAACTCTACTATGTTAATTTTGTTAAAATTCCCCTTTATCGCTGTGCTGCTTTGTGTGATGTTTACAGGTCTGGTAATTGGCGCATTCTGTTGCCAGGTCAATCCGATGGAAATAATGTTCTTTCTTTGTAGAATGCAAGCTAGGTTTACAAATATCCAGGAACAACTCGCGCAGTTACAAGAGCATGCAGCAGAATTAGAGGATCAACTTACCCAAAGCCGCAACCTAAATAACGCGTTAACTGAGAAGGCCGAGGCTTCTGAGATTGACGCCGTGGAGGCAAAGCTCAAATTGTATAAGATATTAGTCGAAGCAGAACGTTATGTTGAACCTGCAACCTGCGACCAGGAGGCGATTAAAGGTCTTTGGGTACTGGTCCAGCGTTGGAGAAAGTACAAACTGGACATAACCCGCCATTTTCAAACGAAGCCTGAAGCTAATATAGCAGCAGGACCTTCTGAGGTTTTTCCTCCTTCAGACCTTCTATCCACAACACGTAAAGGAAAAGAATTAGCTTTGCCAGAGCGCCAGGGAACCGAACTTTCCTCTGGGGATCCCGGACCGAGTACAAGTGGAGAAGCCTCAGTCTCCAAAATATTTATCCCGGCTTCCTTGGAAGAATTTGTCGTCGACCCTGCCATTTCAGCCTTTTGTTCCTCACTTACTTTAAATTTTCTTAGTTTCCAGGGAATCCTTGGCTCACTCTGGGTTGGTATGACACTCCTTTTATCTTCTTTGATATTAATCAATAAATTAAGGTGTTTAGGGAAATTGTGGGATATAGTGAAGAGGTGGGTTGGCAAATGAAGGTAGCGCAGAGAACCAGGGGTTGGGCCGAGGAAAGCCCAACCCCCCCGCACCGATAGCTCAATTGGATAGAGTGTCTGGCTTCGAACCAGGTGGTTAGGGGTTCGAGTCCCCTTCAGTGCCAATGCCTCCGCCCATTTATGGCTTTATTTTGTTTTGAAACGAGCAAAAAACGAATAACAGGGATGGGGGCAACATGAATTCCATCCCACCGGGCCCCCTTGTTCGAGGTGTTGCCACGAATCTGGTTGATTATCCCGTTTTCTGCCCATTCGCTCCCCTAGCTTCTGTCCTTTTCCCGCTCTTCGGACATATTCACCCCGTGTGGGCAGCCCTTTGGATCGGACAAAGCACTAATCAATGGTTTTCGGGCTGGGCTTTCTTTCGCGGCTTCATTTCGGTTTTAAATCGCCGGGGTCCTGCGCAGGGCAGGCAACATCATTTCCCTTCTTTCCTTGCCACAGTACAGACGGCATTGCGGGGCGATCCTTTATTACGTATTATAAGAAACACTACAAAGGTAGCAATAAAGGTTAGAGGACGTGAAGGCGGAGTGGGAACGGAAGGACGCGCGCAGAATAATTGCTACCTCCCCTCCCACGCAGGGAAACGGAAAGGGGTCAATCACCCACAAGCTTTTTTCGTAACTTAGCTTTGCAAACAAAAGAATGGTAAGAAGGATAGGAATCGTTGTGACGGCGCAGGATCCACCCTGATCACCTTTGCTGAAGTCCGGTGTTGCTGAACAATACCAATGTGGTAAGGTGTTGCTAAACAAGACAATGTGCCACTTTCGTTTGCAGTCCACAATGCGCGAAAAGCGATTAGCTACGAATGGATAGGCATGGTCCAATGCCAGCGAGGGGCGTGATAGATAGATCATTGGGCCTGGCCTCGTAGTCGTAGTGCCGGTTTACGTGCTGGAATACCATGGGGAATGATGGATTTGCCATCAGCACCATCGCACGATCTTACATAGACACGTCGCCAGCGCATACCTGCTCACTAATGTACACAGTGGTAAACGGTAATCATAAGTACGTGTGTAAGATGGGCTTAGTACGAGAGGACCGGCATCGAGTCGTTGTCGAAATCATCTTCAACGAAAAAAAGTTATTAATGACCCTAAGGATTGAAAATTTCCTAAAAGCGAGAAAGACCTAACTTTTACCTTTTTAGTGACTAAGTTAGCGACTGACGCAAAATACACTCTTGCAGACACCAAAAATAGTGCAATTTACGAAAAAGACAGTAATTAGCCCTTCGCCAATCCGTTTGTATCATGGGTAATTTGGTAACCACATCTATAGTATAAAAAACATTTCTTTTGTCTTGACCTAGACCATACGATCTGAGGCTAAGCCCCTGCCCTGCTACGTGCCATTTAGTTTAGAAAACGTAAGTTATAGCAAGCGTAGCTCTGGAATTTTGGGTGGGGAGCCAGAGCGTAGCGATAAGACTGTTTCTTTACTTTTTTTTTGTTTTTTAATAATTATTATTAATTACAAAATGACGCTTGTAAGAAAAGGTAAGCAAAATCAACGTTTTAACTAATCCTTGGAATGGAACGGTTAAAGATTTAACCTTATCCTAACTCACAAAAAAGTAGCATAATTGGCATATTTAAGATGTACGGGTTTTTTGAGTTGAGGTGGATAACCAATCTATCCGATTGGTTCGTAAGACAGCCGCAGAAGCGATAGCACCGGAGAGCTCAATTACCTTTCATGCCCTTTCACTGGTTTTCACCATCCTAGCTTTCTTTCACTTTTTAGTGATAGTGATTTTATTTGTTTTTTTTTGTTTTCCCTCTTTTTTTTGCATTATAATATATGATTTCGCGGTGGTTTACGTAGGGTCCTATCGACCCATAGAACTCTACGGAAAGTGTAGACGGAAGTACAGGAGTAGTGTTGACGGAGGGTGTTGGCATTTTTGTTTTCGCCGTTGTTTAATCATAAAACACAAAGAACAGCCATGAATATTAGTATTAATAACCGCAAAACAAAGTTTTAAAGTAACAATGAATTTAGGTTGTTGTTTTAATTTTAAAAAGCCCCCAACAAACTCCCCGCAGGCTCCAACCCCTGGCCCAATTAATGAGGTTCCCCCCATTAACCTACCGCCAGCAGAAATTCGCCCATTTGAAACCGAACTTACTTTATCACACTGGGTTAAAGAGACGGCGCCGTCAAGTACATCCGCGGTGCCGCCGCAGGCTGCAGAGACAGCAGAGATAGTCAACCTTGCTTCACCTTTCGAATTCTTAAACTTTACTGTAATTTACATGATCGCCTTGGCCTTGATCATTCTAGCAGTCATTTACAGAAAACGTATAAACTTTTTAGTGTAAAGATGGTAAAAACAAAACGCTCTTTATGATATAGTCAAAAGAAAAGGATTGGAAGCCGGGATCACTTCCTCTGCTTAAGAGCATCCCTATCATTTAGTGGATCCAAGTCCATGGCCTTTCTTAGGGTCACTTGGAGCCCTAGCAAGCACTATTGGTGCTGTTATGTGTATGCATTCATTTACAGGAGATAGAGCACTTTTTGCCTTGGGCTTAGGATTAATCTTATATACTATGTTCGTATGGTGGCGTGATGTTACATGTGAATCTACTTACGAAGGACATTACACTAAAGTGGTATAATTAGGGCTTCGTTACGGTTTTCTTTTGTTTATCGTCTCGGAGGTTATGTTTTCTTTAGCCTTTTTTTGGGCCTTTTTTCATTCCTCTTCGGCACCTGCAGTAGAGATTGGAGCTATTTGGCCCCCTAAAGGAATTGAAGTTTTAAATCCTTAGGGAATCCCTTTTCTAAATACCCTTATTCTCCTTCTCTCTGGAGCTGCTGTGACTTGGGCTCATTATGCCATACTCGCAGGTTTAAAATAATAAGCAGTTCATGCTTTAGTAGCTATCGTTTGGCTGGCTTTAGTTTTCACTGGGTTTTAAGGAATGGAATATTATGAAGCACTTTTTATCATCTCTGACGGTATTTATGGGTTTACTTCTTTTTTAGCTACTGGGTTTTATGGGTTCTATGTCATTATAGGAACTATTCTCTTGATGATACGCGGTATTCGTTAATATATGGGCCATTTCAGTCCTTTACATCACTTTGGCTTCGAAGCAGCTGCTCGGTACTGGTATTTTGTGGACGTGGTTTGGTTATTTCTATTTGTCTCTATCTATTGGTGGGGAGGTTCATGACAAGGTATGGGCCTTGCCCTTCCCCAACTCGTTTACAACGCGTTGTAAACCTTAACCACAGGGTCTACTTTACTATTTGGCTTTGCGACCTTAAACACAAAGTTTACTTCTTACACTAACACTGAAAAGAAACCTAAGTTGTGTTTTTTGTTTTGCATTGGGTATTAATATTCATGAAAGTTTCTATAGTTGCAGCATTGACAAATCTATGAATACAGCGGCATAGATAGGCTGCTTTAGTGGATACGAACCCCCAGAATGTCCCATATCTCTGTCTTTCGCTACATTAGGCTCCACTTCTACTTGTGTTTGTGTTTAAGTTAAACATGGTGTTTTTAATTTTTTTTTGTTTTTGTTTTTTTATTTATTTAATAAGCAAAGCCATAAATATCAAGAACAAACCTTGTGTTGGTGTTAGCAAAGCGGAGCCAACGCAAGTCCTTTGGATGCATGCTAAGGCATTCTTGCCTCTCGAATCAAATAAAGTCAACAGAATGTAAATTGATTGACCGTTACCGCTTCATCTTACTATTTATAAGCCGTAGCTTACTTCGACCCTTCCTATTTTTTATAGAATCTCTGGAGCTTTCCTAGCCACTGTGTTGCTTGTTGGTATTTTCCTTTTGAAGGTTGGTTATCTTAGCCTTACTTTCGATAATTGTTATTAATACGTTTTCTTTGTTGTAAACTCTTTCTATTGGTTCGTTTTGGGCTTAGTAAATTTTCTTTTCCTAGCTTTGTCTCATTATATGAATAATGGGGTTTGCTACTTATGGTGGGATTTGGGTATTGTTTTAGATCTATCTTAAGTACATACTTCTGGAATCCCGATGTTATTTCGTGCTGCCCTCTCAGCCCTTCCAACACTTATCCGATTCCTTTTTTCGTGAAGGGAGCGAGCTAACTCCCTTCCCTTGGCTCAGGCGACGTTTAGTTACGTTACGACATTACACAAGGCATCCCCGACCGGCAAACAAAACACAGGAACCCCTCCGCTCCGCGAAGATAACTAAACTACAATTTGTCATTCGATACCTTTTCCCGGTTTTCTCTGCATCGATTTGAAAACGGTCTAGTCGCATATATCACAGGGCTACAAGGGGTTTAAGTCCTCTTATGCGAGGGCAAGGATAGGATAGGCACATCTGTTACAAACAAACAAGGGTCGCACAGAATCCGATGCGCTCGAGCCCGCTACGAATGGAATGCAGCCTTTCACCTGAAGAAAATTCATTATTCTACGAGAATGTTTGCAAAAGCGTTGCTCGTCGCGGGAGATTCTCTCGATCTGAACTCGGAAGCTGGGATTTGACCTTTTCCGTCGCGCCAACGCATTTACTTAGCGGCCTAGAAACGAGTCATTGACTGGTATTTAAGCAATCTTACCCGTTGCCTGTACGGAGCCCCCTTTTTATATAGTTAGACCATCACCCGTCAACACAGCCTCAACATTATCAGATTCTGAATTCGAAGCAATGCCAACTGTACCGTCTTCGGATTCCACCAATTCGCCAGCCATTACTTTATTAAGTCCGTGAATACGGGTGATTTTGTCTCCCACTTAAACGATGTTAACAACTTTTCTTTCTGCCCTTTGATTTGCAAATGATGCTACGTCAGGTTGAATGTTTATTACCTGGCGAAAAGGAGAGGTAAAAATGAAACCTTCTTCATGATGAAATGGGGGCTGAAAGTCGCGATTACGTGGATTTGTTAGCCATAGCTCGTTGCAAGCCGATATAGTAATTAATCATTCGCAGCGTTAGACGACCGTTTTTTTGAAATTTCGGATGCTAGTCGAGAAACTGTCAAACCTGCTTAATTGCTCGTTGCTTCTCGAAACGAATTGCATAATTTTTACTTTCTTCAAGTTCCGTTTCCGTGCAGTCGTTGTCAGTTGCATCGACGAGATCTCGTCGTTCCCTATCCATCTGCGTAAGTCCAATAATGCGAATCTCTAAGCTTTCATTTCCGCTTGTTGCAATTGCCCTTCGAAGGTTGTTTTTCAGTCGCTTCTGTGTGGCGCTCTTCTGCATCTCGAATCGTATGAAATGCAGGGATTCGCGGGATAGCATTTTATCATATCCTGTGATAGAATGGGAAAAGATTTCCCAAAGACATGCTTTTTTGCCGTCATTCCTATTGTAACGTTTACCTGGCTTCTCTGTCTTGTGGCAAGTTGGCATCCCTATTACAAGGCCCCGTAGGCTGCAAAGGTGGACTGAAAGAAACTCCTTCCCGTAATTGCAAACGCTAATAGCAGATTTTAAGTTTTGTTGCCCTGGCTTTAGAGCGTTGTACCTAGTAGTTAGTCTTATAATGTTAGCTACCTTGTCTTTTACTAAGTTATTGCACTCAGTAACGTTTCAATCTTGCTTTTGCTAAAGCAGCCTTTTCTTCGTTGCATCTAGCAATAGCAAAAGCAAAAGTCGAATTAATCAACATTTTTTACATCTTTTCTGCTGTTTCTATTAAAGAGAAAATTCATAGAACGCGAGGATCAATTGTACAGTAATGTCTAAAGGTAGGATTGAGAAGGCTATTGAAGGTGTCTCGAATCACTCGAATCCCCTTGGTTCCTAATCCAACGTTACCTACGCTTAGCGATAGGGGACAGGCGTATTGATGTACAACCTAGGTGACTTTGGATTTTATAAAAATGGATCCTATTTGCGCTATCCGACTTATGTGAATAGTTTGGCTGAATAAGTGCTCCCTGAGCGTGCGAGTCACATGGCTTCTTCACTGTTAAGGTCCCATTTGAATATTGTCTTTTCTGAGCTATTTCGTAGTAACGGTTATTTTTATTGCATTGGCATTGAATTTTCTTTTCCGAGAATCATCACTTAACGCCTCGCTCATGCTATCGTTGATTGATAAGGTGCCGTTTCAGGCTATAGGGGGTCGGATTCGCTTCTTTGAGAGCCAGGACTCTCTTTTTCTTTTTTCAATCGCTTGTTTATTTTGCTTTTCTTGTCGGGATCTTGCTTGATTAAGCCCTTATCCTTTCGATTGCTGAGGGTTTGCGTCGTCTACTATGCGTGCTTTGCTTCTTTAATTCATAGCCAGCGCCTGCTACAAGAATGAACAACCATTATCCCTCTTCCCTTCGGTTGAGTGGCTAAAGCCCCTAGCACAACATTTACTGGCACTTACTAGATAAAGGTTACATGGCGGAAATAGCTTAATGGTAGAGTATAGCCTTGCCAAGGCTGGAGTTGAGGGTTCGAGTCCCTTTTTCCGCTTGCAGAATTGCTATGGTCTGCACTATAGATTGTCGTACAGGGCTATCCTCAATACTAAAAATAGAGCAAGCAAGTTAGATTTTGTACTATCTGTACTTAGACATGGTTCTGTAGAATCTCAGGGTTACGTAAGGATAACTATACTTTATCACTGGGCTGGGCTTATAGACCGGGAGATCTCTTCTGTTTACCTGGGCCCGGCATTAACGTAGTAAACATTGCTGCGGACACATCGATCTTTATAACCGAACCGTGCTAGTCGAAGACTGTTGCATATGTCTGGTCTCCTGCACTGCACAGATTAGCGACCGAAAGACCCGACCCTAGCACAGGAAGGATTATGGATCATTAGTCAACAACTGCTCTGCTGATGTAACAAGTACCAGCTTGTATATGTCAAAGCATGTGGCTACAATTTGAACCCACCATTCGCTACCCTTTTTATATAATAAAAGCGCAATGGCTGCCGTGTGCAATACCCATGCCGGCATGTTTGTAATAGATGAGCCTCTTGCTTTATGTTTTGTGCCTATCCCCGCTCTTTGCCCCATTACTATTTCACTTTTTAAGAGCTAAAAAAAAGCTTAATCGCAATCTGGCCGTAGGGACCGAGTTTGAGTAAAGGAAATAAACAGCCTTTACGGTTCTACACTTTGCTAAATCGACCTATCAACTCATAGTTGCCGTTTAGGCACCTTGGGGTTCATTGCCCAGGCCACGCAAACTACCTTTAGTTTGGTTAGAGAACCGGAACCACAAGTGGTTGGGTTGACTTGGGTAGCGCGTTTAACAGGGACCTCTACCCCCAGGCCCGAAAAGCGAAAGCAAAAACAACATTTTTTTTATCATCAATACGAATTTAAATAAGATTCTTGTATAATAATCCATGCGTAACCAGGAACAATTCAATTAGTGCGACGACGAAACATAATCGTAACTAACTGCTTATCGGGGTTTGGAACTACTTCTCGGCCCTGGCTTCTCGCAGACTTATCGACGCGTTGCAGATGGTGGATAAACCATACTGGTATAGATTACCTGTACAAGCAAGCATTTAGAGTAACCTGCTTGTTGTTCATTGTTATCTCGGTGTTGCTAGCTTTGGCTGTTTACTGCTTCTTTTCGTTACGTGGTTTTTTGTTCTTTGAGTCCCTTCCTGGCATGCTAACGCAGCCCCTTAGGCGGGCTTGTGGAAACAAACAACCACGCCACTGTAAATGTTATGAATACAAGATGATTATCACCTTTAAACAAACAAAAACAAAAACATGCTGAGGATCAATCGAAAGATAAGTCCTTAGCTTCTTTATTAACAATAAATAAGCATTTTTCATCCTTACCTTCTTTGTCTTCTAACAGTACGGTTTTAGAAGATACTTCAAGGTTAAATATATCCCCAGCTTCTTTGCCCCCGAATGCTTCTTTGTCTAAGCCTTTACTTTCTTGGAACAAAATCCGTTTTTTATTGGGATTTTCCCTTTTTGATATTATCAAACATAGAAATAAGACGACTATCGGAAACATCCGCAATTAGGGATATGCCCGTTTAGCTGAAGAAAAGGGCAATAGTGAAGTAATGCCTAAGGTGTCCATGATGTCTTTTTATTTTCCCCGCACTTTTCTTTTTTTTTGTACTCTATGTTATGACTGAGAATAGTTATCTTCTCAACAATAATTAAATGACGAAGAGTTCACTTGTATGAAGTGGGAATCTTACATACAGTTTTGTATAGCAACGTTATAGCTGTCGACTATTTCACAACTACACCGAAAAAACCCAACTTTGCCTTTATTTAATTAACCTCCAAGTTTGAGGTAACGGCTTACATACTAGGTATTGACTACAACTTGCAGGAACATTTAGTGGTCCTCGCTGATTTACACGCATGGGAGTTTACGTGTCCTATGCTGCTTGAGTTAAAACGTGGGCTAGCTGTATTTCCGGCTACTAGACTATCATCATTGCCGGGTGCAGCACTTGACTGCTTTGCCTGGTCAAACGAAACAGGTAGAGACTGACAAGGTTTTTTCGCTACATGCTCTACTCGAAGGGCAAAGGTAGTCAGGCTTCCTTTCCATCGATATCATCAACTCTGACTTTTAAAACAAACCTAACTAGCATAATGCTAACGGGGAAAACGGGATTCGAACCCGCGGCTTCTGGCGTGACAGACCAGCACTCTAACCGACTAAGCTATTTCCCCTGCCCCGGCCGGAGGTGGAGGATTCATTAAGCCCCCATCCCTGTTATTTGTTCTTTGAAGATGTTACGTGCAATTTACGAAGTAATATGTGCTGTGTTGTCCAATATAGCCCTAGTCATTCTATTTTACTCTGCATGCATCTTTTTTGAAGCCACTCCATAAAAGCTCCATACATACTTATGTAAATAAACGCGACGGCGCCTAAATGCCTGCTGGCGGCTTTTTTGGTGCTTTTTCCCTTTTAAAACTAGCGTAGCACGAATATTTTTTACCACAGTATTACGTCTTATTATATTCGTGTTTGGAATTTTGGATGTCCTACTCCTGCGGGATGTCTTATTTCTGTTTTTGCGAAACTTTAGATCCTTGTTCCTGGATTTTATGCTTTTGCTTTTGTTTTCATGGAATCTACCTCTAGAAAATTGATTTTTTTTTGAGAGGTGAAACTTTTTTTTATTCTTCTTGCGGTTGCGTTTGTAAGAGGGACTTCTGAAAAGGAAAGCTACGAGCCCTGCGATAACTACAGCATACCCACCCTTAATTAAATTGAAAATCAACCCTTTGACCTTGTTACAGTCACGCCAAATCTTAGTTGGTTCAATCCAAACTATTTTCTTGTTCAATGGTTTTGACAAAATAATTCCCGGTTTACGCGGCTTTGGCAAAAGAAGTCTTGGTTCATAAAAATGAAGCTCCTTTACTTCTACTTTTTCTAGATTCGAATCTTCGATTCCAACAAAATTATACCTTGCTTATTCAGTAATTGACACCTCTGCTGTCACTTCATGTTTTAAAAGGATTACAGGAGTTTTCAGTCCTGTATTCACCAAGATCATATTTGATGAGCGTAACAGTTTGATTAAACCCTTGTCCCTATCATGCCTTTTATTTCCATATCGCAATAGCTTTACTAAATATTATAGAGCGCCTTCACGTAGTAAAGTGGAACTGGAATTATGTAGTTAACCTAAGCTCTGACATTGCTGCATAAGCTTGGCTCCTGAACCGTACATGAGACTGATGATCTCATACGGCTCTTCCCGTCATGTTAGCGTCTTCTCTTTAAGCTATGGCGAAAGGCGGGCGTTTTAAACTATAGTACGATTTTACTTATAATTGTAAACAAAGACAGTTAAGACAGTGATTTAACACGAGTTTAAATACCTTTACCTTACATATGATTTGCTGTTATTTACAATTAATAATCAATAAAGTCAATGGGTCTCCATGTTAGCCCTGGAGCTTGGTGGAGAATCCTCTTTCTAAGAGCATACAGCCAGGCAGGCCTTCCGTTTCTGGAGCTTCATGGGCGTTGCCCCGTTCCCTAACCGGATGCTTAGACGTGAGCTACACTTCGTAGAAGATGCCGCAAGCGTAAATGGTTCGTCCTAGACCTAGAATGAAAGAGCCATCAATAACTTACTTTTCTTGGGCGTCTAGGGACGCTCAATGACAATCCCCAAGTTGTCACTGCCTTACTTTTTCCGCTATTACGATAATGAGTCCCTCGGTGCAGTCAGCACCGTCGATTGTCGGGCAACGAGGCTTACACTCATTCATTGTTCGTCCTATGTGTGCTCTAGGCCTTTTGCTTTTGTGGCTTCGAGGGTAGCTACCTTTCTATTAAATCAAGGCCTGAGAGTTGGCTGAACATCCCAGCTATTGACGTGGCAACTAACGATCTCTGTTTTTTTGTCTGTTTCTGGTTAGAGTTCGCGTCATTAGTAGTGCGGGTCATTCCGCGGATATTGCTTGGGACTAACAGATCACACTGGGGAATGATTAACCAAAGCTCGTTTTGCTTTCTTTTATTTTTGTTTTGTTTTTCGTTATAAGGTCTGTTCTTATCTTAATATCCATGGGAGCTTGTAAAAAGATGAAAACATGAAAATGAAAATGAAAGGGATCCAAAACAAAAGTAGTGTCATTTTCATCGAAAATAGTGTCACTTTCATCATCATCGGGAGGTTGAACTTTCCTAGATCGACTTCCTGTCCCATTTGCTTCGGCATGATAATTTAAATTTTAATAAATAAAATGAAAGAAAATATGATAAGAAAAGAGAAAAATCAAGATAGAAAAAGAAATTAAAAAAACACATAAATTACAACCGTGCTTGCGTGAAAGGGAATGGAAAAGGGAACCGTTAGGATCGCCCATCAGCTTAGGACCACCAGGTTGACGTCGCCGCATCGGCTAGATCTGGCAAGTCGAGGCTATTGAGATCGAAAACACAGTGGACTTAACGGCTTCGTCTATCACACTGTAAAGCCGATAGATTGTATCATTTGCGATAGCACAGACTGCAATAAATATCAGCAATCCTGCAATCATCCCATTCGACTGATAGGGTTGGTGGTTACTTCAGTTACTAATTCGTTAACTAAAGTTACTTGAGGCTAAATCAGCTAAGGTTGTGGATTAGCTATCTCCTTTTTTTCCGAGTCGTAGTTTTTTCAGAATAGAACTAACCATAGGGATAGGGACTTTACTTGCACTCTTACTTTCGTCACTTTTGTTTGTACCCCTTTTGTTGCTATCCCTTGCTAAAGCCCGTGGCTGCCACAGTAAGGGCAACTAAAAGGCTCAAAAGACTCTTTTTGGCATGCATTTATGCTCGTCAATTCAAGGCCACATTTTGGTTTTATTTGTTTTGCAAGGCAGATGCGGTTCTTTGATCCTATTCGCTACTTATCTGTTGCCATTGTATGTTATTGGAAGGTTCAACGCCTTTGGTCATAACTGGCCAGGTGGGATACTTGACCTCTTAACGTTGATTGTCGATTTTTCAATCTGATGATGAATCATCGAACCCACTCTGCGGAAGCGGAGCTACCATATCAGTTATCGTGGAATGCTCAGGGCAAAACTGGAACTACTTTATCCATCTTTCAAAAGAAATTATCTAACCTATAGGTAGTTTGCAGGCCAAAAACACACTCGCTAAGCTATCAAAGACCGTTAGTTAACGTTAACTTGCTATATTCAAATCCAAGACCGAAGCACAAGAGATTCTTGTTGAGAGAGAATAAGTTTTGCCATCCATTACCACGCACGCAAACTACCTTTAGTTTGGTTAGAGAACCGGAACCCGGCGCCGACGATTGAACGAGTTGTTTGTCGCTTCATTCAACGGTAGGGGTCTGGGCCGTGAGTAACTTGGTGCAACATGGAGATCGAATTCTTGCATTCTATTTAGTTTGTTTTTTTTTGCGGAACAGAAAGCGACATCGAGGGAAGGAAACAAGGCAACCTACACTCGTGTAGGCTTGAACTGATCGCCGGCTACTCCCTTTCCAGAGGGTAGGTCCGTAAGATGGTTAGGGAAGGTTTCATAAGGTAGTGTTCGCAGTCCTTGCCGGTAACCTCGCTTTGTAGTCCTAACCACTAATAGTGGCAGTGGCATTATTACCTTGCCCTTCGTAGTTACTACCACTAACAGTGGCATTTTTTATAACTTCTTTGCCATCATTTCGACTAAGGATTGAAGAACGAAAGCGCTCATTTAAGGGAACAAGTGAATCTGTTAAATGAACGGGTTATTCACTTGAAACGGTCGGAAAAGTTTATGTTTGACTTGTATTCTGATCAAGTTAGGCGTAAATATGGGTTTATACAATTGACACAAAAAGGCAATTCAGTGGAAGAGCAGGGGCAGTTACGTGCAAAGACAGTGAAATTCAAAGGACAACCGCAGAGTACGACAGGAGACAGAAATCACTCCTCTAGATCTGATCTAGGGGGCGCTAGTAAAGACAGCAATCTTAGTGTCAGTGAGCCGCTTCGGATCATGAGCCCAACTGAGGAATATTTATTAATTATACTTTGATGCTATGGCTGGATTTTGCCACAGACCTTTATTCCCCATTGATCAAATGGGTTGTAAAAAAAACTGCAACGAATACAAATATATTGTCGCTACTTCCTTGGCTGTAACTTTTACTTCGGAGATTGAAGTGACTCCTTTTAGGTTAGGAGGGGGCGCCTTTAGTTTAGTTTGGTAGAACGTGGGTCTCCAAAACCCGATGTCGTAGGTTTCGAATCTAA
>NC_140931.1:54285363-54320457 GCF_014529385.1 Adiantum capillus-veneris
AATTGGTTTGAAAAATATATTCCCCGGTTAACGCCGGCTTTGTGCAAAAGAAGTCTTGGTTCATAAAAATGAGCTCCTTTACTTCTACTTTTCTAGATTCGAATTTCGATTAACCAAAAAATTATACCTTGCTTATTCAGTAATTGACACCTCTGCTGTCACTTCATGTTTTAAAAGGATTACAGGAGTTTTCAGTCCTGTATTCACCAAGATCATATTTGATGAGCGTAACAGTTTGATTAAACCCTTGTCCCTATCATGCCTTTTATTTCCATATCGCAATAGCTTTACTAAATATTATAGAGCGCCTTCACGTAGTAAAGTGGAACTGGAATTATGTAGTTAACCTAAGCTCTGACATTGCTGCATAAGCTTGGCTCCTGAACCGTACATGAGACTGATGATCTCATACGGCTCTTCCCGTCATGTTAGCGTCTTCTCTTTAAGCTATGGCGAAAGGCGGGCGTTTTAAACTATAGTACGATTTTACTTATAATTGTAAACAAAGACAGTTAAGACAGTGATTTTCACGAGTTTTAAATACCTTTACCTTACATATGATTTGCTGTTATTTACAATTAATAATCAATAAAGTCAATGGGTCTCCATGTTAGCCCTGGAGCTTGGTGGAGAATCCTCTTTCTAAGAGCATACAGCCAGGCAGGCCTTCCGTTTCTGGAGCTTCATGGGCGTTGCCCCGTTCCCTAACCGGATGCTTAGACGTGAGCTACACTTCGTAGAAGATGCCGCAAGCGTAAATGGTTCGTCCTAGACCTAGAATGAAAGAGCCATCAATAACTTACTTTTCTTGGGCGTCTAGGGACGCTCAATGACAATCCCCAAGTTGTCACTGCCTTACTTTTTCCGCTATTACGATAATGAGTCCCTCGGTGCAGTCAGCACCGTCGATTGTCGGGCAACGAGGCTTACACTCATTCATTGTTCGTCCTATGTGTGCTCTAGGCCTTTTGCTTTTGTGGCTTCGAGGGTAGCTACCTTTCTATTAAATCAAGGCCTGAGAGTTGGCTGAACATCCCAGCTATTGACGTGGCAACTAACGATCTCTGTTTTTTTGTCTGTTTCTGGTTAGAGTTCGCGTCATTAGTAGTGCGGGTCATTCCGCGGATATTGCTTGGGACTAACAGATCACACTGGGGAATGATTAACCAAAGCTCGTTTTGCTTTCTTTTATTTTTGTTTTGTTTTTCGTTATAAGGTCTGTTCTTATCTTAATATCCATGGGAGCTTGTAAAAAGATGAAAACATGAAAATGAAAATGAAAGGGATCCAAAACAAAAGTAAAGTGTCATTTTCATCGAAAATAGTGTCACTTTCATCATCATCGGGAGGTTGAACTTTCCTAGATCGACTTCCTGTCCCATTTGCTTCGGCATGATAATTTAAATTTTAATAAATAAAATGAAAGAAAATATGATAAGAAAAGAGAAAAATCAAGATAGAAAAAGAAATTAAAAAAAACACATAAATTACAACCGTGCTTGCGTGAAAGGGAATGGAAAAGGGAACCGTTAGGATCGCCCATCAGCTTAGGACCACCAGGTTGACGTCGCCGCATCGGCTAGATCTGGCAAGTCGAGGCTATTGAGATCGAAAACACAGTGGACTTAACGGCTTCGTCTATCACACTGTAAAGCCGATAGATTGTATCATTTGCGATAGCACAGACTGCAATAAATATCAGCAATCCTGCAATCATCCCATTCGACTGATAGGGTTGGTGGTTACTTCAGTTACTAATTCGTTAACTAAAGTTACTTGAGGCTAAATCAGCTAAGGTTGTGGATTAGCTATCTCCTTTTTTTCCGAGTCGTAGTTTTTTCAGAATAGAACTAACCATAGGGATAGGGACTTTACTTGCACTCTTACTTTCGTCACTTTTGTTTGTACCCCTTTTGTTGCTATCCCTTGCTAAAGCCCGTGGCTGCCACAGTAAGGGCAACTAAAAGGCTCAAAAGACTCTTTTTGGCATGCATTTATGCTCGTCAATTCAAGGCACATTTTGGTTTTATTTGTTTTGCAAGGCAGATGCGGTTCTTTGATCCTATTCGCTACTTATCTGTTGCCATTGTATGTTATTGGAAGGTTCAACGCCTTTGGTCATAACTGGCCAGGTGGGATACTTGACCTCTTAACGTTGATTGTCGATTTTTCAATCTGATGATGAATCATCGAACCCACTCTGCGGAAGCGGAGCTACCATATCAGTTATCGTGGAATGCTCAGGGCAAAACTGGAACTACTTTATCCATCTTTCAAAAGAAATTATCTAACCTATAGGTAGTTTGCAGGCCAAAAACACACTCGCTAAGCTATCAAAGACCGTTAGTTAACGTTAACTTGCTATATTCAAATCCAAGACCGAAGCACAAGAGATTCTTGTTGAGAGAGAATAAGTTTTGCCATCCATTACCACGCACGCAAACTACCTTTAGTTTGGTTAGAGAACCGGAACCCGGCGCCGACGATTGAACGAGTTGTTTGTCGCTTCATTCAACGGTAGGGGTCTGGGCCGTGAGTAACTTGGTGCAACATGGAGATCGAATTCTTGCATTCTATTTAGTTTGTTTTTTTTTTGCGGAACAGAAAGCGACATCGAGGGAAGGAAACAAGGCAACCTACACTCGTGTAGGCTTGAACTGATCGCCGGCTACTCCCTTTCCAGAGGGTAGGTCCGTAAGATGGTTAGGGAAGGTTTCATAAGGTAGTGTTCGCAGTCCTTGCCGGTAACCTCGCTTTGTAGTCCTAACCACTAATAGTGGCAGTGGCATTATTACCTTGCCCTTCGTAGTTACTACCACTAACAGTGGCATTTTTTATAACTTCTTTGCCATCATTTCGACTAAGGATTGAAGAACGAAAGCGCTCATTTAAGGGAACAAGTGAATCTGTTAAATGAACGGGTTATTCACTTGAAACGGTCGGAAAAGTTTATGTTTGACTTGTATTCTGATCAAGTTAGGCGTAAATATGGGTTTATACAATTGACACAAAAAGGCAATTCAGTGGAAGAGCAGGGGCAGTTACGTGCAAAGACAGTGAAATTCAAAGGACAACCGCAGAGTACGACAGGAGACAGAAATCACTCCTCTAGATCTGATCTAGGGGGCGCTAGTAAAGACAGCAATCTTAGTGTCAGTGAGCCGCTTCGGATCATGAGCCCAACTGAGGAATATTTTATTAATTATACTTTGATGCTATGGCTGGATTTTGCCACAGACCTTTATTCCCCATTGATCAAATGGGTTGTAAAAAAAACTGCAACGAATACAAATATATTGTCGCTACTTCCTTGGCTGTAACTTTTACTTCGGAGATTGAAGTGACTCCTTTTAGGTTAGGAGGGGGCGCCTTTAGTTTAGTTTGGTAGAACGTGGGTCTCCAAAACCCGATGTCGTAGGTTCGAATCCTACAGGGCGTGTTTTTTCTTACCTACCCAAGGATTGCTTAAGCGGTACACATTAAAATTGAAATAGGAATAGAATTAATTTTCGTCGTTAGAAAAGCGGCACATCTGCTATTTGTTTCCTGAAATACTTTTTTGGACAGAGAAGAGGCGAGGAGGTAGGGGGAGGATTCGACAGATATCTTTTAAATCTTCCCCCTTCCCAATATCAAAATCTTATCTTAGGTAGGACGATTCTTAACTAAATTTCATCGAATATTTAATTGGTTACTCTGTCGGTATTACAAGTATGCAGTTACAAAAAATCTAGCTAGGGTTATCGGAATTAAGCCTAACACGATTCCAGATAGTAATGCTTCAACCATTTTAATTTGTGAATGTTTAATACAAATACTTACCAAAGTAAACGCATTAACTAATAATTAATCGTTAGTAGGTGCGATGGATTAGTAAGCGCTGTGTGTAAAACTTTTTCGTCCCTATTTACTTTTTTTTTCCTTATTTTCTGCTTTATTTTAGCATATTAAAGCAATTCAAATAGTCTGACAGTGCTTTGCCTATTCGTTTTTGGCTGGCATTTAGGAAGTTTTATGTTATAAGCTGTAAGTCGGGCTATCTACAGTTAACTTTATACCTTAAACGGTGTAGAGTCACTATGTATAGGAGTCTGGCCGTTAATGACACGGGCATGGCTCGTTGTAGTCCTTGCTTGGGACGCTGACATCTAAAGCTCCGTTGGTTTATCAAGCAAGTTAAAGGCCGCTAGTAAAGTAAGATTATTCGCTATCCTGCCTGAGGCAATGAAAATTAAATTGAAATGCCAGAAATATCGGTAAAACAAATCAAATAGAAACCTTTTTCTAATGGATTAGCTTTTTTCCTTATTCTCATGTTTATTTGCTTCGCGTGCAGAACGCTCAAAAACTCCGCCGATGCCTACGGAAAGGCCACAGGCAGAGTCCTCTAATTCCCTAGTCTTTACTAACAATTCGAAGGGAGTTCCACAAGAACCTGCTCCGGGCAGTAGCTCAGGTTCAAGTGATTCAGTGCCTGACTGGGAAGGGACCCTCCCACTTTGGCAGATTGGCTTAAAGATATTATATCCTCGGTCTTTTTTAAAGTTCTTGTATGTATTGGATTTTTTAAGTGCCTTCTCCCCCAAAAATCCTGTCTTGGCCCAGATCTACTGGTCTGGGGCCCAGCCCCTGTAGCGTGAAAAGCTTGGCAAAAAAAGTGAATCATGCCATCTCGAAGTCAGAAACGTATGCCTCTAGCTCAGCGCGTTGTCTAGAAGCACATTCGCCTAATGAGCAAAAAACCCTAATGAAGGATGTAGAGAAAACAACACTTATGCAAGAATAGCGAAACGCTATACCGAAAGCTATCCGCTTCTAACTCTCCCAACTAAGCCCCATTGCGGCTACAGGCTGCCCATCGTGACCATCCCGTTTTATGTTGCTGCCATGAAGCTGACTGTCCAAGCTGCCACTTTCCATGTATTGATTGATAGATTAGCAATTTGCTGCTTTATTAGCTGCCTTGCAGTAGCTTAATAAGGGAACGAGGTTAGCTCAAAGAACTTAAACTTAAACTTGGCAAGCTGAATCTTACATAGGTTGGCTTGTTTTTGTGTTGCTTCGAAACCTAGAGAAAATACAAGCCTTTTTGAAGGGAAGCGATAACACGTAACCAGGGCATACGTAGGCGCGAAGCCGCTGAAATCGTATTGGCATGGCCTAATCGCATTACTACGCTTAGGACAAGAGCCTCGTCACTATGTTATACAACCTTAGACCCTACTTACGTGTAACACGGCGAAGCACTTGAACTTTTAGCTGCCGCTTTGAATACATGAATAAATTGAGGCCCGAAGGGATGAACACGTTAGTACTGACTGATTTGCGATGGCTAAAGTCTTACTGCTCTCTAAGGGACGAAGGGGGCAGCCGAAGCGAAGGCGCGACGCGTTTTCGTGTAACCGATAGATTGGCGTTGCCATAGATATGAACTGCCCGTTGCCTGCGGCCCTCGTTGTTTCATTGTACAGAATACCTTTTCCTTGCCTCGCCACTTAGGATCAAGACTAATGCAGGGTACGTACAAAGCAAAAAAGGAACCGATACGATCAAGAAAGAAAGATAGCCCCCGTAACCCCTAAAAAGTAAAGATAGGCGATATCCTGCAAAGGCAGCCAAAGTAGGCCTCGTGGAACTGAGAAAGGTTAGCCTCCCCGCAACCAAGCAAGCACTGCTTTGATAGCAAGAAAGGCTAGAGGTTGTAGGCAGAAAGTATCGAAAGCAGGCAAGAAGGGAAAGTGGGCCAGTGCAATAACCCAGACATTATTGATCCTCTGCTTCTATTTACTCAATTTTCTGCCTTCCTTCCCGTGGTTGGCTTGTTTTGTTTGCCCTAGCGACACCATTAAGAGGACTGGGTGATTGTGATTAGAGATCAATTCACTGTCGCTTCGAGTACACGACGAGGTTACGAAACCCGTCATGGCGATAACATGGTAATTTAGAAACAAGGCGTGTATGAGGAACTATCAATGTCTACGGTTTGCGTTGGGATTGCCCTTCGGCACTTCAGGGCTCAACCAATTAAACTCTCGGTGTCTACGGCGTTAGAATGAACTTCGTGCATCCATTTATTTCTACGGAATTACCAACGCTAGACTGGACGTATTCGACCATAGCGCCCAGATTATGCAGGGAAAACCAGCGATACTTTTTAAGAGCAAAGGTACAGGAACGTAGTGGCGTTCTCAACTCATTCCTCTGATCCCAGTATAAATTGGATCGGCGAGAAAGGTTAACCCAACCCTGCTTGACACTTTGTGCCCCTCGCTCCCTAGTCTTGGCATAGGATTTAAAACATCGAAAAGGTGGGCTATAGGAAAAAGCGTAGGGAACCGCTTACTTTAAATAAAACAAGAACTGAAAGAAAGAGGACTGAACATAATACCGGGTGGAAGATACATGCTTTACCTTGCAAGTTGTGAAAGCTTTCTTCTCAATAAGAGTGAGAGTTAGTGGTATATAGCTTTATCGAAGCCCGAAATGAAACGATGTTGCACTGAAGAGGACTCGAACCCCTAACTACCTGGTTCGAAGCCAGGGACTCTATCCAATTGAGCTATCGGTGCGGGGGGGTTGGGTCAAGGAAAGCCCAACCCTGGAAATGTTTTTTGCGTTATTTCAAAATGAGTTTACGTAATTAAAGAAAATTAACTCAATTAAAAGACAAAAAAGTCAATCTTTGTCGTTGATGATCTCTCGGTTGGTTACCGAATAATTTAACCATCCCTTCCCTAAAAGAAAGTAATTACTTGATATATGTAATCCGTAATATTCGGATTCAGTCGTCAGCTGTGGTTTTTACCCTCCCCAGGGTGTCCGCTCTGCCCGTGAGACGGTTTTTTTAACCACGACGTCTACGTTTAAGTTTAAAGGCAGTCCCTTTACGAATCCGGCTTCTAAGCCTATGGAACTTAACGAAAATCTGGACAGCGTCCCTGGCTTTATTATGAACGGCTTGGATTTTATCCGCCTCCTCCTGCGAAACAGTTATTTCTGTTTCTGGATTCAGCGGCGGCATGTCTTGCTCAACAAAAACTACTTCTGGAGTCGAAGGCAAGAGCTCAAACAGGGCTTTATACATGTCAATCAAAGGTTGCGCCTGGGAGACTATTTGCGCGGCATAATGCGCTATCACTTCCTGGGAGAAGGGGACCTTCAAGAGGAGTTCTATGCCCTCTTCCGGGGACATGCTTAAAGGGAGAG
This sequence comes from Adiantum capillus-veneris, assembly GCF_014529385.1. Classification (NCBI taxonomy): domain Eukaryota; kingdom Viridiplantae; phylum Streptophyta; class Polypodiopsida; order Polypodiales; family Pteridaceae; genus Adiantum; species Adiantum capillus-veneris. The sequence goes on from NC_140931.1 coordinate 54,292,570, forward strand.
ATACCCCAGAGATGAGCATCAAGCCAGGAATAAGGTCCTTATGGAACGACGTGAACAGACGGGAGTTTGCCTCCTTAAACTGTACCGAAATCTGAGCCCATTCCTGCATTGTGGCTTCGCTGACTATGGAGGGGTTTAACTTGGCAGAGATAGAGTTTACTAGATTGTTTATTTGCGCAGGCTGCAGTTGTGAAACGAATTCATAACCGTTCTCAGCGCTGGGCAATCTGCCTTGTTGGCAGGTTTTTAGTATTTTATCACAATCTTGCCAAGTTTCAAATAAGATTGAACGGCAATCCTCCTCCTTTAGTTGCATAAACTGTGAATGTGAAGACGCTTGAGTTACTATTGAAGAACTACTAGCGCCCATATTCATACAGTATGCTGTTTCAGCAAACCCAAGCCCAATTAGATTTAATAAAATTAAAAAAAGAGCAACAAACAAGAATACCTTTCTCAACGAAAGAAAGGAGAGATATATGGTGAGGTTATTAAAAAGAAAGGAGAGATATATGTTGAGGTTCTTAGAAATAAAGGAGAGATATATGGTGAGGTTATTCAAAAGAAAGGAGAGATTTCTGGTGAGGTTATTCAAATTCAAAAGATTTCTTTTTTAGTGAGGTTATTCATGGAACTAAATACGTTTCCAATACCTACTGCTGCTCCTGCTAGGGCTATGGTAGCCGCTCCTACTCCAATTAATTTTGCACCTTCTAGCGTAACTAATTCTTAAGTGTCTGTGTAATAATAATAAAAAGGTGTAGCTAGCACGCAAAAAAAGCACTTTTTTGTCTCAGAAAAGAAACAAAAAGAAATGTTATCAACACTTGAAATAAGATTTTTCTTAGTAACTTGTTATTTGACATTGATTTATAATTCAATGCGTATGATACTACTAATGCTATAACTATACTTAAAAGAATACTTATATCATATTGTATTAAATTACTATTAAAATTGTCAATTAAACTATTCTCATTTATCTCACCTAAATAACTATTATTTATTATATGAAATATTAATGGAAATAAACTTACCACTTTTAATAACAATAGTTTTAGGCTTGATAACTTATTACTTATTACTGAATTTACTATATGCGGGGTTGAAACACATTGTATACCCGACAAAGAAGAAGAAAAAGCAATTGGTTTCGACGAAGAAGCGTAAGGCAAAGAAGCAATTAGCTGAGAAACTGCGGGTTTCAACGAAGAAGCAATTGGCAAAGATGCTACGGGTTTCGACGCTGCGGGCGAAGACGGAGAAGCTACTGGCAAAAAAGCAATTGGTTTCAACGAAGAAGCTACGGGTTTCGACGAAGATGATTTATGCGTATTTATTGTTAATTTTGGGGCCGAGGATTGATCTATCGATTGATCCTCAGCAGCAAGGTAACGAGAAAGAATCAGGTGACAATAAAGGATCAGCCGACGATAAAGGTTTAGGCATAGGCAACAAACTATCAGGCGTAGACGATATAGGATCGGACACGTTAGATACAGAATCCGGCACTGACGATACAGGATTAGGCACTGACGATACAGGATCAGGCATAGATAAAGGATCTGGCACTGACGATACAGGGGGGTTTGGTTCTGAAACCGATAAAGGAATTGATACTTCAGTAAACATATTGGTTACAGGCTTATTAACATCTGTTTTAAATTTGTTGTAATCTTTTGATAGTTTATTTACTAATCTAAAAGTATAGTTACATGAATTACAAATCTTCAAAAAGTTAGCGTTTGTTTTAAATTTAAGTAACTTCTTTATTGTATCTTTATATAAGGTCTTATCCCCCGTAATTTTTTGAAACAAAATCAAATCATTTTTTAGAATCTCAAAAACTTGTTTTTTTCTTCCTTCTTTTCTTTCACTTTTTATTATTCTTTTCGAGCGCTTCTTTTCTTTGAAGCGTTGAGGAACACGAGGAAATCACCACACCAACCACGAAAGTTTCTGTCCCGCAAATCAGCCACTATCGCTACCTGGCTTGAATCACTCCACCGTACGTAGCTGGGTCATTCCACAGATCAGGCATGACGCTATCCTTCTCCCGCTACCTTAGGGCTTGGATCATTCCATCGCGGAGTCGCGGCTCTCCGTTTGGTTTGCTTGCCGTCATTGGCTTTCTGCGTGGACGGATAGGCAACTCGGTTGGAAAGCTATCTCCGACCTTGCATTGGCAGACTTCCTTCGATACCCAATACAGGAGTCGTTGCGTTGGAGCACTTCGATAGCTGCGCAGAAACCCGGGAAATGTCCATGGGTATCGAAAGCCCCGCCATCCTGCCCTGCCCTGCATTTCACGCGATTATTCTACTATACCATTACTTAGCGCTTCCCCAGTGATTGGCGCGGAAGGGAAACCGGCGATAGCACTACGACTACGAGGTCAGGCCCAATGATTTCTCTATCTATCGCGCGGAACCCTTGCTGGCATGCGATTACCTGTTTGGTCAACTAGCTATTACATAGGTTGGCTCATAGGCCTGCCTTTAGGTTCCGTTTTGAAAGGTGATCTCATAACATAAGTCAAAGCGCTTCTCGTGTCCATGTGACAATCCGTATCATATCGAGACAATATGCCCTGACCAATGCGGCCGGCGTAGGAAACCGGAACAAACGTCTTCGATTCAGAAAGACACAAAGCATCCTTCTGACGTAATAGAATTGGTTGATGGCATGAGCAAACAGCCGGAAGATAACGTGTTTGCGTGAAATTGACGATTTGACCATTAGATGATAAATAGATCATGGTTTCTAATTATACTTCGTTTTTCTCTAATAAAAAAGTGAATATTGAAAGGTTGCACGCTGATATCTCAGCTACATGGCAGTCTGTAAAGCACAATCCTAGCAAGCGAAGGGATTTCCGGGGGGAAAGCCCAAGCGATAAAGCATTAGCCATATCAAGAATTACTTTACTTTACTTAAATGTATCTACATTTTGAAACGTAATGGTAGGATTGACGAGCCTGCCTTCAAGAGTCTAAAGATCCCTTACTGTGGCAGCAACGGGTAAAGGCAAGCGAAGGGATTTCCGGGGGAAAGCCCAAGCGATTAAGCGCTATATCTTTTATTAGTACAATGCATCTACATTCAACGTAATGGTAGGATTAACGAGAATGCCTTTAAGAGTCTAAAGAGCCACGGTCAAAGGCAAGTGAAGAGAAAGCCCAATTAAAGATGCAAGCGTAGCAAAGGGTTTTTCGTGGGGAGGGAAAGCCCGAGCGGAGCAGCCAATTAAAGAACAATGATTGCATTCCTAAATGGTTAAAGACAGAGAGTTTCACCCGTTTAGGTAACCTAGCTATTACGTTGATTTGTTTCATCCTTGGTTGTTTGAGTGAAAATCTAGAATACCATGTAAAATGACGGATTTGCTTGCCCACTAATGTTATTTTAACACTCTACCCTAGTTTTTTCATGAACCCGGTGGTTCGCGTGGTAATGGATGGTGCTTAATATTCCTTTTTCCTTTCTTTTTCTTGCAACTTTTATAAGGCTCTTTACCCTGGCTTGGTGAGTCAGTCTTTTCATTCTTTTGCTCTGTTATAAAAGGTTGCGAACTCATGGTTTTGCTTTTGTCAGAGGAGCTAGTGCTTTCCAAAGTTAAGTTTCCTTGGTCCCCTTTTTTAGGTAAGTGCTTGCCTTCTTTTAACTCACTAGTTTGATGCCTAAGCTCTATAGCTTGAAGCCTTTTATTAAGCTAAAAAGAAAAAAAGCCTTACCTTACCTTACCTTACCTTACGTGGCAACTAAACTATAACTATTAGGTACATTAGCAAACCCGGTCTCAGAATCTATTGCGATCATATAAGAATCCCTAAGATCTTAGGGGGCATGGGAATTGCAATTTTATCAACGTCTTATGGACTCATTACAGATCGGGAAGCTAGGCGAAGAAAAACTGGGGGGGGAAATTCTACGCCATATTTGGTAATTGAAAGGGAGAAACAGGGACAAAAGTTACTTATTTTCACCAGTTACGTCTTCAATGAAAAGAATTTTTTTGGAGAAACCTGTAATGTAAATAGGAGGTTTACTTATTCCAAATGATGAAGAAACAGAATCTCATTGACATGGAAGGTACAGTTACAGAATCTTTACCCAATGCCACGTTTTGAGCGTGTTCGGATAATGGATGTCAAGTTTTGACTCATATATCGGGGAGGATGCGACGCAGTTATATAAGAATACTACCAGGAGATAGGGTAAGAGCTGAACTGAGTCCCTATGATCTTACCAAGGGACGCATCATCTACCGCCTTAGAAGTAGGCATACAAACAATAGTCAGTAGATTTCGGTATCAGTTTAGATTTTCGGCAGTTAACCAAACCACTTCTCTTGCCAAATTTCCTATCTTGATTAGATCGAAGAAACATGTAGCAAACCTACAGGTAGATTTACCCAATTAATTCAAGGTTATAGATACGAAAATCCGTGCTTCCATTCGGAAAATATGTAAAAAATGTCGATTGATTCTACGACGTAGACGAATCATGGTAATTTGTTGCAACTCAAAACATAAACAGAAACAAGGATAATAAATATTTCTATCTGAAAAAGAATATTAATTAAACAGAGCTTCCCAATAAAAATAATTAATTAATTATGTCAAGTCAAATAAATCGAGAAAAATTCGTTCACGTGGGGGAAAACGCGGAGTTCAAAAGGGAGTCATTCATATACAGGCGAGTTTCAATAACACTATCATTACCGTCACAGACGTCCGGGGACAGGTAATTATTTGGTCTTCCGCCGGTGCCTGTGGATTTAAGGGAACACGCAAAAGCACGCCATTTGCTGCGCAAGCTGCGGCTGAGAATGCAATTAAAGCATCAGTGGATCGGGGTATGAAACAAGCAGAAGTTATGATGAGCGGGCCCGGACCGGGGAGAGACACCGCTTTGCGAGCTATTCGCAGAAGCGGCATAATCCTCAGTTTCATACGTGACGTGACTCCTATGCCGTATAATGGTTGTAGACCCCCCAGAAAGAGACGCGTCTAACTAGTGATTAGTCACATCAAAAGGAGAGAAAAAAAAATTACGTATGCGCACGCAAAAACGAGATGTCGACCTCTAAGCAGGCAATTCAGTGGAAATGCCTTGAATCCAAAATAGAAAGTAAGCGGCTTCATTATGGTCGTTTCCTTGTATCTCCCTTTAAAAGGGGTCAAGCCAGTATTGTAGGAATTGCCATGCGTAGAGCTTTGTCACAAGAGATTGAAGGGACAAGCATAACACGTGCAAGATTTTGCGGAGTCGTGCACGAGTATTCCACAATAACGGGTCTTCAAGAGACAATACATGATGCTTTAGTTAATCCGAAAGAGATTGTGCTTAGGGGCGATTCAAAAGAAGATATTCAAGAGGCGTTTTCATCTGTAACAGGTCCTAAAGAAGTAACTGCGGGCGATCCATCATTACCACCTGGCGTCGAAGCAATTGACAATTCGCAATATATAGCTACCATTACCCAACCAATATCTCTAACTATTGAATTAGAGATTGAAAAAGATTGCGGATATCGTATAGAAAATCTAGCGAAATCCGGAAAGGGACAATTTCCCATCGATGCTGTATTTATGCCTGTCCGAAACGTAAATTATAGCATCCATCTATTTGGAAGTGGTAGAGCGACGCAGGAAATCTCATTCATTGAAATATGGACTAATGGTAGTCCGACACCACACGAAGCACTTAGGAAAGCTTCTGAAAAACTCATGGACTTGCCAACCACCTTCTCGTATGTAAGGGGCGGAGACGTATCTCTCTTCGAAAATGGATTCTCTTGCTTCCTTTGCCTCCTTGAAAGTTTATAAAGGGTGATTCCCTTGCCTCTGCTTCCAAAGTAGCTTTTGCCTAAACATTTTTAGATTCCTTTGCCTTTTTTAGAGTTTCTAATGATTTTATGCCTTTGTTAGGCACATCTCTATGTTTATAAGCATAATAATAGAATAAAAAAGGCGTTCTTTAAAAAGATCTACTAAGAAGCAGAAACACACTACTGTAAGCACCAGATGAGTAATAAACAGTAATGAAACCCCCCTAACCTAAAAAAGTTAGTGGTTGGCTTGTTTTGTTTGCCCTAGCGACACCATTAAGAGGACTGGGTGATTGTGATTAGAGATCAATTCACTGTCGCTTCGAGTACACGACGAGGTTACGAAACCCGTCATGGCGATAACATGGTAATTTAGAAACAAGGCGTGTATGAGGAACTATCAATGTCTACGGTTTGCGTTGGGATTGCCCTTCGGCACTTCAGGGCTCAACCAATTAAACTCTCGGTGTCTACGGCGTTAGAATGAACTTCGTGCATCCATTTATTTCTACGGAATTACCAACGCTAGACTGGACGTATTCGACCATGCGCCCAGATTATGCAGGGAAAACCAGCGATACTTTTTAAGAGCAAAGGGTACAGGAACGTAGTGGCGTTCTCAACTCATTCCTCTGATCCCAGTATAAATTGGATCGGCGAGAAAGGTTAACCCAACCCTGCTTGACACTTTGTGCCCCTCGCTCCCTAGTCTTGGCATAGGATTTAAAACATCGAAAAGGTGGGCTATAGGAAAAAGCGTAGGGAACCGCTTACTTTAAATAAAACAAGAACTGAAAGAAAGAGGACTGAACATAATACCGGGTGGAAGATACATGCTTTACCTTGCAAGTTGTGAAAGCTTTCTTCTCAATAAGAGTGAGAGTTAGTGGTATATAGCTTTATCGAAGCCCGAAATGAAACGATGTTGCACTGAAGAGGACTCGAACCCCTAACTACCTGGTTCGAAGCCAGGGACTCTATCCAATTGAGCTATCGGTGCGGGGGGGTTGGGTCAAGGAAAGCCCAACCCTGGAAATGTTTTTTGCGTTATTTCAAAATGAGTTTACGTAATTAAAGAAAATTAACTCAATTAAAAGACAAAAAAGTCAATCTTTGTCGTTGATGATCTCTCGGTTGGTTACCGAATAATTTAACCATCCCTTCCCTAAAAGAAAGTAATTACTTGATATATGTAATCCGTAATATTCGGATTCAGTCGTCAGCTGTGGTTTTTACCCTCCCCAGGGTGTCCGCTCTGCCCGTGAGACGGTTTTTTAACCACGACGTCTACGTTTAAGTTTAAAGGCAGTCCCTTTACGAATCCGGCTTCTAAGCCTATGGAACTTAACGAAAATCTGGACAGCGTCCCTGGCTTTATTATGAACGGCTTGGATTTTATCCGCCTCCTCCTGCGAAACAGTTATTTCTGTTTCTGGATTCAGCGGCGGCATGTCTTGCTCAACAAAAACTACTTCTGGAGTCGAAGGCAAGAGCTCAAACAGGGCTTTATACATGTCAATCAAAGGTTGCGCCTGGGAGACTATTTGCGCGGCATAATGCGCTATCACTTCCTGGGAGAAGGGGACCTTCAAGAGGAGTTCTATGCCCTCTTCCGGGGACATGCTTAAAGGGAGAGATACCCCAGAGATGAGCATCAAGCCAGGAATAAGGTCCTTATGGAACGACGTGAACAGACGGGAGTTTGCCTCCTTAAACTGTACCGAAATCTGAGCCCATTCCTGCATTGTGGCTTCGCTGACTATGGAGGGGTTTAACTTGGCAGAGATAGAGTTTACTAGATTGTTTATTTGCGCAGGCTGCAGTTGTGAAACGAATTCATAACCGTTCTCAGCGCTGGGCAATCTGCCTTGTTGGCAGGTTTTTAGTATTTTATCACAATCTTGCCAAGTTTCAAATAAGATTGAACGGCAATCCTCCTCCTTTAGTTGCATAAACTGTGAATGTGAAGACGCTTGAGTTACTATTGAAGAACTACTAGCGCCCATATTCATACAGTATGCTGTTTCAGCAAACCCAAGCCCAATTAGATTTAATAAAATTAAAAAAAGAGCAACAAACAAGAATACCTTTCTCAACGAAAGAAAGGAGAGATATATGGTGAGGTTATTAAAAAGAAAGGAGAGATATATGTTGAGGTTCTTAGAAATAAAGGAGAGATATATGGTGAGGTTATTCAAAAGAAAGGAGAGATTTCTGGTGAGGTTATTCAAATTCAAAAGATTTCTTTTTTTAGTGAGGTTATTCATGGAACTAAATACGTTTCCAATACCTACTGCTGCTCCTGCTAGGGCTATGGTAGCCGCTCCTACTCCAATTAATTTTGCACCTTCTAGCGTAACTAATTCTTAAGTGTCTGTGTAATAATAATAAAAAGGTGTAGCTAGCACGCAAAAAAAGCACTTTTTTGTCTCAGAAAAGAAACAAAAAGAAATGTTATCAACACTTGAAATAAGATTTTTCTTAGTAACTTGTTATTTGACATTGATTTATAATTCAATGCGTATGATACTACTAATGCTATAACTATACTTAAAAGAATACTTATATCATATTGTATTAAATTACTATTAAAATTGTCAATTAAACTATTCTCATTTATCTCACCTAAATAACTATTATTTATTATATGAAATATTAATGGAAATAAACTTACCACTTTTAATAACAATAGTTTTAGGCTTGATAACTTATTACTTATTACTGAATTTACTATATGCGGGGTTGAAACACATTGTATACCCGACAAAGAAGAAGAAAAAGCAATTGGTTTCGACGAAGAAGCGTAAGGCAAAGAAGCAATTAGCTGAGAAACTGCGGGTTTCAACGAAGAAGCAATTGGCAAAGATGCTACGGGTTTCGACGCTGCGGGCGAAGACGGAGAAGCTACTGGCAAAAAAGCAATTGGTTTCAACGAAGAAGCTACGGGTTTCGACGAAGATGATTTATGCGTATTTATTGTTAATTTTGGGGCCGAGGATTGATCTATCGATTGATCCTCAGCAGCAAGGTAACGAGAAAGAATCAGGTGACAATAAAGGATCAGCCGACGATAAAGGTTTAGGCATAGGCAACAAACTATCAGGCGTAGACGATATAGGATCGGACACGTTAGATACAGAATCCGGCACTGACGATACAGGATTAGGCACTGACGATACAGGATCAGGCATAGATAAAGGATCTGGCACTGACGATACAGGGGGGTTTGGTTCTGAAACCGATAAAGGAATTGATACTTCAGTAAACATATTGGTTACAGGCTTATTAACATCTGTTTTAAATTTGTTGTAATCTTTTGATAGTTTATTTACTAATCTAAAAGTATAGTTACATGAATTACAAATCTTCAAAAAGTTAGCGTTTGTTTTAAATTTAAGTAACTTCTTTATTGTATCTTTATATAAGGTCTTATCCCCCGTAATTTTTTGAAAAGGTATTTTTTTTTTCTTTTGAAACTAGGATTCATTCGCTTTACGCGTACCAGGTTTCAATTGATTGACTACATTGCATGCCATGCAGACCCGTAACGGCTCCGAGCAGACGTGTAGATGGGATGGATGGCAAAGGAGAGTGCGAACGAAAAGGCCCGAACAGAGTCCTCAAAGGCCGCAACTCCGGAGCGGAGAAATACACAAACACACACGTAGTAAGGCGGTGGCCCGGACTGCCGGTTCCGTTAGTCTAGCATTGGCTAGCTCACTACTGAGATCGAAAACGTAGCGGACAACGCGTCACACCTGAAAAGGCGGGGCCATGCTAATTATGCCACTTTTTTCCGAGTCAGGATGGGGTCAAATTCAGAGCCATGACAGATTCAAATCGTTGATTTCATTTGCCAAAGCTAGAAGCTCGGAGAAAAAGGGAATTAATCTAGCAGATCAACAAGTGCAAAGCGTCTTGGCTAAACTTGACGTAGTGCAAGACGTGACCCGTTGTCTAAGAGACGAAGACGGAACCTCCTTTTTGCCTTAGTAAAGTAAAGCCCTTCGAAAAAACAATAAATTCGCCGGAAAAAGGCAAAGCTCGCGCAGCGGAGCTAAATGAACGAGAATCGGATAATCCCGGCGGTAAGTGAAGTGATCACTGCTTATCAGGAACTAGTAACAAGTACTGCGGGTGTGGACACAAATTTAACTGCGGACGCAGGCGCAAATTCGACTGTTGTTAGCTCTGATTCCGAAGGAGATGGGCCGTTTGGCCCGTTTAATTAACCTTCGCAAAGTGTCGCATAAGTAGCGACCTGCATGAATAGTGTACACAGTAGGTTACTTTTTTGTTTTTTGAGGTTTCAAAACAAAAAAGGTTATGGATACAAGAGATGAAAAACCCAATACAAAAAGTCACCTTTCAATTTATCATGACCTGCAGTCTGCCAGAATCATTCGCTATTGTTCTATTGGTTTCCAAACGGATATATAGATTTGAAATCTCAAAGAATAAGAATAAAAAAATATTATACACCGTTACGGCCTATCCATATAAGATAGAAGAAAAAGAAAAAAAATATTATTCCAAAGAAAAACAGAAAGTCATTCTTTAGAGATTACCGAGTACAAGTGCACATCTAGGCTATTAAGGACCCTCTACCCTATACTATTAAAGATATTCATATGGATTTAGACATAAAAGGGCTATTATCGATTTAGAAAAAACACTTTTCTTATTGAAGATTGCTTGTAATATGATTAAATCTATTATTCATAAAGGAGGCCATTTACTGTTAGTAAATACTGATCCTTTATGCAATGAAATAATAACAAAAATGGCAAAAAAAACCAATTAAAATCATATTAATTCTAAATGGATTGGTGGTTTTTTAACTAATTGGGAACATATGAAACATGAGAAACGCTTAAAATCTTCATCCACGCAGCACTCTAGCCCACGTTTATTAAAGATGTAAAGATATTTTGAGGGACTGATAACACGCTAAATTCTAGATGGTTTGGTTATATTGAATGCATGTAGAGATTTTTACGCTATATTTGAAGCTAATTGATTATGAATACTTATTGCATTTTTGGTAGATTCTATTCTCCCAAAGGAATTACACAGATTAATTACTCATCCCATTCCGGTGAATAATGATTCTATATGGTTCACAAATCCATTTTGCTCATTAGTCATAAAAACAGTCATTTATTTAAAAAATGCTTAAAACCCCAGCAAAAAAGCCAAAGGAATTTACAAAAAAAATTCCATAAAAAAGGAAAAAACAAAGAAAAAAGGAAAAACTATCAAAGAGCGCATAAAAAAGAAGAAAAAAAAACAATAAACAATGACTTTTTTCACTTTTCATTTTCATTACTTTGTTTAATGATCTTAGCTTAGTTATTCTGGCTTTTCCAGGGGCGGGAATAGCTATAGTTCTTTGCGCAGGGAGTGAATTGAAATTGATAGAACACTTTTGGCCGGCAGGCATATTTTTATAGAAGATGTCTGGTCTTATCTTCTTCAAAATTGGCAATAAATTCGGGGTTTGACCGAAACATACCAAATGGGGCAATTGCCCAAGGCTTGGGTAACACATGATCTGGTTGAGGCCTTGTTTCCCAAACAACTACAATCCCTTATAGGTTCGTTAAAATCATAATTATATCTCCACAGCCACGCATGGGATAACGCAACAAATTGACGGGAATCAAGCAAGCAAGGGCTTTCGCTTATAAGGCAACTACTTTACTTAATAACCTGGAAATGGCAAATAAGCAATTGTTTGTTAAATTCCATGAGCTTGCGATTAACATTGGATTATACATTACATCACACGGGGCTCAAAATTCCCTCTACTTCAACCCTCCCCTTACCGGAAATCTTAAATTGCCTTTCAACCATCAGATTACCCCCCAAAAACCCGAATTGGCCGGTCAGCTTTTAAAGAAAGCCAAAAGCCTATTTCGAGTTGTTCTAATAACTTCTGCAGGCTCCGGAATTACTGTTTGTGGAATTGCCTGAAATCTTCATGTCGGCATCGTATGCCGAAGATGGATTCGTTGTCTCTACATCTGCCGCGGCTGACTTTGGACAGAAATTCAAACAAGTGTTTCAATCAAATAGCTGCAACATTTCACTGATTGAAAAAGAAAATGGATAATCGATCGTATCTTATTTTCATAGTTTGTAGTTTCCTTTTATAGATACAGATATAGACTTTCTTTTTTTTATTATAAAACAGAACTTGAAAATACAAACTAACGCTGGGGGAAGGTCCGATCCCTTCCCTTCCCGGAGGTATGGCTGAGCGGCTTAAGGCATTGGTTTGCTAAATCAACATACAATACATTGTATCATGGGTTCGAATCCCATTTCCTCCTACACTTTTCCTTGATGATTATGCTGAAGTACAGTACAGAATCGAAAATTACAAGACGCTCTTTCCCTATGATATGATGGCCAGGCCGTTACCTGAGCACTCTTCCCGCCGATCTTACCTTGGTAAGAATGTAACTGTGTCGTTGCCTCTGTTCCGTAACAATGAACAGCAAAAATAGACAATCAAAGGAAAAAGTGCAGTGGTCACCCCATTTGCCATCCCTTCAAAATGGCAAACCAAACGACACATAAGTCTACTTTGATAACTGTAACGGTAGCCGCTACCTTTACCTTATCAACGCTTTTTTGTTTTATTAACGCAAGCAAGCAATTCTATTTTTGCTTTCGTTTGCTTTCTCTCTTTTTAGAAAAGCAGCAAAAACAACAAGCTATAGTAGCGCTACAGCAGCTATAAAAGTAACCCAATCCCAGTCCTTCACGTTAAGCGGTCTCCTTTTCATGCTTTAGATAGCATAGCATCTCAGTCTCCTGCATTTATGTTATGGCCCTCGATTTCCCCAGCAGAAAGGGAACCCAACCCTTTAGTCTCTTTTTACCCGTATATAGTGGACCTAAAAGCATGAAGCCTTACTACGAGCCCTTCAGACATGTATGCAGCAAGTCTTTCTAAAGGATCTCTAAACACAGACGCCGATTTATGAAGATCTTGCATTGCTAGCTCTGCAACCTCCATCTTTTCTTCAAATAACGCAGCAGCACATGTGATAAGAAGATTCTTCACACGACTGCCAAGATTCAATGCTTTCAACAAATGCTCAAAGGAAAAAGAACCATGCTTTAAAGCTGTTACTGCACTTATTTCCATCTTGGTTTCTTCTGGAGCTACTGAATCATGCACCAGCTCCTTTATATTATATGCTGCTGTTTTTTAGTCAAATGATGGAAACACCCAACCATACCCGTAATGATAAAGACAAATGCCAACACGTAAGCCACTATTATTGCAATCAGAGCTCCTAATTGGCGCAAGTGGTGCAAGGACAAGCTATCTATGAAGGTATGGGATGTAGTATGGTGCAATGTCTGCATAGAAACGCTAAGGTTGCATCTCTGCTCTGGAAGTTTAGAATTTTGCTTAGCCTTAAGGGGTGAACTCTTCTCATGGTAAGCACTGAACCCAAGCCATACTCTGTGCATAGATCTTCATGCAGATGCTTGAAAAACGCAGGAATACTCCCTTTCCTGTGAACACATTTGCTTTGCACTAAGGTCAAGGACCTCTAAGCTACTGGAGTTGGCAAGGGATGCAGGAAATGGCCCTGTAAAGTTGTTAAAGCTCAATACAAGCTACTGGAGTTGGCAAGGGATGCAGGAAATGGCCCTGTAAAGTTGTTGAAGCTCAATACAAGCTTACGCTTGAAAAAAAGAGAAAGGTTACTACACAGTCGATAAAGTAAGCCAACCGCAGGGACTAAACAAAAAGGCGTCACTTAGCTAGTTATTCAGCTAAAGAGGTGCTCTCTCTTTCCTTTCGCAGGGACTAAACAAAAAGGCGTCACTTAGCTAGTTAGCCAAAGAGGTGCTTTTTTGTATATATACAAGAGATTAATTATGTTCTTATCTAACGTCGTCGTGTGTTTAAACGATTTCAATCAGCGCAGCGGGTTTCTTTCTTCATTAAGCTCAAGTGGTGTGGTAAAATAGGACTAGGTGTTTCTTGGTTAGCTGCATTTTCGTTATGATTGTAAGCTTTACATAGATTCAAGGCTTTCCTTTCATTCTCACTTGCCTTTTGCATATCTTGTTCACAGCTCGATGGCCGTACTAAGAATATAGTAAACATGCGCCTCGATAAGGCGCGGCTAGGACGGCTCGTTGGTTCTTCCAACGTGCGTTTCCTTAGGGTCTTGGTTTCACTTGTCTTCATCCCGCATTCGCATGAGTCAGTTTGAGTGAAGGGCTGCTTTGGTTCCGCACGCTAATGCGTTGTTGAGTACCCTTTTTTATTGGCCTTCCGCCGTAGGTTATCAACCTACCCTTGGTACGGAAATGGGATTACTGCAGGAAAGGAAAGGGAAGGAAAGGAAAGGAATTACTTCCACCAAGGAAGGATCAATAACTTCCATTCAAGCTGTTTACGTACCTGCGGATGATCTGACTGACCCAGCCCCCGCTACGACGTTTGCACATTTAGATGCTACAACTGCGCTTTCAAGAGGCTTAGCAGCAAAAGGTATCTATTCGGCCGTGGATCCGTTGGATTCGACGTCAACTATGCTGCAGCCTTGGATTGTGGGTGAGAAGCATTACAAGACGGCATAAAGGGTTAAGCAGACTTTGCAGCGTTACAAAGAACTTCAAGATATTATAGCTATTCTCGGATTGGACGAGTTATCCGAGGAGGACTGTTTGATGGTAGCTAGAGCACGAAAAAGAGAGCGTTTTTTCTCTTTTTTCTTTTGGATTTCTATTTAATATGCTAATCTGTATACGAATGGAGACGATCGGACTTGAACCGATAACTTCATGCTTGCAAAACATGCGTTCTACCGATTGAACTACGCCCCCGTCCTCGTTTCATGTGCAACACGTATCATGTGGGCAAACAAAACACAAGAGAGCTATTGCTCATACGTGCGTGCCTATAGCCTTTTTTCTACAGAGTTTAGACTTTATCCAAGACACGGCCCCATTTCATCACACTGTCAATGAAAGAGGCTAAATGTCATAAAGTAAAGATGTGTCGTTGGCAGCAAGCAGTAATAGTTCACGAATCTTTTCTCGGTCCACCATTTTGATTGTATCGGCGTTAGGGAGGGGATAAGCCGTCTTGTCTTCTCGGAAGGGAAGCCTTGAGGCCAAAAGCGAAGCGAAAAGAAAAAGGTTATGGATACAAGAGATGAAAAACCGCAATCTTGGATACAAAAAACAAAAAAAGTTTGAAAGATGAAATTTCAAAAGCCACCAACCGATAGTTATGGCTTCTTTTTTTCGCACTTAGATTTTTGGATAGATGCCCTTATACAGGAATACATCCGAGAAGAAGCGCTTGATAAACAAGAATTGCTTATCCAAAGATTCGCAGTTCTTATAAAAGTCAAAGAAAACCTGAAGGCAAAAAGGAACTAAGCTAGTGGCCCCGCTTTTCCTAGTTACTTATGAAATGGCACGTTGTCTATGTATTCGAGTGGTCTCATTGAATCTCTTCGGGGGTCTGCCCCCTGCCCCCATATACATCTTAATGATAATAGAAGCGTCGAAGGCCGATGCGTCGAGTAAAATCCAGGCCAGGGGAATCGCACAAGTAAGCGAAAGGGGCACGGCACCGAGTTTATCTCAAAGATTGTTTATCAACAGTAACATGGCTGGGTATTCATAACTTTTTCTTGCGTGAAACCACTTGCTCTGCTTTAGGTCGCTTCATAACTTAACTGGTTCGTACATAGCACGAGGCTTAATAAATAGAATAGGATTTTCTTTTGTAAAGCGTTTAAAATCAACGAGACTACAAACAAAGAAAAACAAAGAAAGAAAAAGAAAGCAAGCTGTAAGCAAAGAAAAAGAAAGGAAAAAGGAATATTAAGCACCATCCATTACCACGCGAACCACCGGGTTCATAAAAAAACTAGGGTAGAGTGTTAAAATAACATTCTACATGGTATTCTGGAAAAGAACTCAAACAACTAAGGATGAAACAAATCAACGTAATAGCTAGGTTACCTAAACGGGTGAAGCTCTCTGTCTTTAACCATTTAGGAATGCAATCATTGTTCTTTAATTGGCTGCTCCGCTCGGGCTTTCCCTCCCCACGAAAAACCCTTTGCTACGCTTGCATCTTTAATTGGGCTTTCTCTTCACTTGCCTTTGACCGTGGCTCTTTAGACTCTTAAAGGCATTTTCGTTAATCCTACCATTACGTTGAATGTAAATGCATTGTACTAATAAAAGATATAGCGCTTAATCGCTCGGGCTTTCCCCCGGAAATCCCTTCGCTTGCCATTACAGGGGCTAGCTTTATGTCGTAGGAACAAAGGTGCTACTAAAGCAAAGGAAGAGCTAGTGCAACTTGTTAATAACAACTTGTTTTCTAAGGGTAAATAGGGTTTAATTATTAACCATAATAGATTCTTTGTTTAAGGGTTAAATCGTTAATTTTAATGGCCTTTAATAGTTCACTATTAAAGTAAAGTCGTATAAGCCCTGGTCCATCACCTTATTGTCTAGCAATGCTTGGTACGTTGAGGCGAGACGGGCGACTCGCTTAGATCACCCAGCGGCAGTGTCAGGCCTTTACTGCTAAAGGATACGTCTTTACATTTAACAAACACTACACTACCAACAGTTCAGTTCCCTAGCCCCGGTTAGTTAACGTCAGGACAACTGTGAGAAGGGTCTCCGTGCCGTGCATGAACCGCCGCGATGCAATCATAGCCATAGACAACGCCAAACAGTTGCAGCTTCTTCAGTTCAGGGATACGAAGCAATCAGCGCTAAGCAGCAGCTTCGAGAATACAAAGCAAAGCCTCTACGTTCATTGACTGGACAAACAGTTATAAAATACGTATCTTCGGTGGTTGAAGGGCAAAGTGTTGACTAACGTCTACGGGCTTCAATTTTTTCATACTGGCCCTTCCCTTTTGCATGACCGAATAAGCGAGTAGCTATTACGTATTTCGGTATAGCTATCCCTCACTAATTCGTAGTTCGGTCGAGCAGTCATAGAAATCTATCACGGTTCATGATTAGACTTCATTCCACCTTGCAAAAAGTGGCATAATTGGCCCCGGCTAGAGCCGCGGTAGCTGCAGAATCGAGTAAGTAGACCACCGTATGGACAGATAGGCTTACCAGTCGACCGCCTTTCTTGCTACTAAAGCAGTGCCGCAGGCAGTGCTTGCTTGGTTGCAGGGATTTCAAAATACCTTTTCCCTGCCGCTCGGACGGACAATTAATTACGTTTCCCTGCCTCCCATTAATTACGTAATATAGAGAGTTGTTTCATTGCTCGGACGAGGAAATTAAGCAAACGACACCCTATTTGATCAAGGTATTTTGAAATCCCCGTGTCTGCGTGCTCGTTTGGGCACGAAGTTCACTCTAACGCCGTAGACACCGAGAGTTTAGTTGGTTGAGTTTCGAAGGGTAGAGCGGTAGCCTACGTTATAGTTCGTACAGTTCTTCGCTTCGAGGAGCCATAGTTGCCTACAAATAAGAATCAATCTGCCCACATTCTATCTCAAAAGAGCTTTGCTTTCCTCGCTTGGCAGTAGTTTAGTTTTTCGCAGCTCATGTAACTTAAAGGAGAGAGTCTGTGAAACGGCACCGGTTCAAGCCCGGTCATGAGCCAAACTGGATCGGAAGGATCATCTACTACTCTGTCATTAAGTTGAGCACTGGTATGGTGACTGGAGATTATTGGGGCAACCCTTTTCCGGAATGTAAGATGATCCGCCTTGCCGTGGCCATTCCGCTTACGGTTATTGGCTTTGCCAGTAACTAACTAAGAGATCATCAACAAAAAATGATGAAAAATAACCTATTCGAAACTTCAAAAAGTCTAACTCTTTCGATGATTAGCCGTCGGGGGGTTTCCAGTGAACTACCAAAAAGAAAAATCCCTTTTCGTTTGTTCGTTAAGAGTTACCCGTACGGTGTCACTCTAGAGTGACTCGGGAGTTCATATCGAATGTGTTTTCTTAGTGGTCGCCATTTCAATGTACGAATTTGGAAGGAATAAGCGGGGGCAATTTTTTAACTTGTTACTTCTATTCTTCCAATTCCGACAGTTCAGAAGACAGGCCGGAAGCGGAAACAAGCCAGCAGCCCGCCGAACAAGGCTCGACGCCGACAGAGAATTTATCGTTTCCTCCTCCTCCATCATCTTCGGGGGCGCCGTTATGGGAAGAGGAGTTTGGAGGGGATACTCGTGAAATCAAGGATGACAACTCCACTCCAGAAGGAGACAAGGCCGGACACGAATTGAGCTCAGGGCCGTCAAGCGAAGTTGAGGGAAGCCCTTCGTCATCGAAGAACAGGAAGGAGGAGGGTACTAGCGAGGCTCCCGAGACTAGCGAGGCAAAGAGCCAGAGCCCCTTTTCTTGACAACAAGAAGAGGAGCTGCTTTCCAAGCTGGATCACCTTGCACAATCACAAGTGCCTAAACGTTCTTGGTGGAACCGGGTTTTGTGTTTCTGTAGGGGACCAAAACCGGAGGAAGACACTCCTTCCGGAAATGAAGGGAACGGTCAGGATACTGGGTCGGGCGATAATGACCCCGGAGAATAGGAAGCACTGGGGGGAATTTCCTGGCTTTGCCCCTTCCTGCTTCCCGAAAAAGAGAATGGCAAGGATGAACCCGAGAATGAGAAAAGGAGCAGCAGTAGGTATTGGAAACGTATTTAGTCCTTTGACAAGCCCTGTGGCGTGAAATCTATCATTAGCCAAACAATTATTCGGTCTCCAGGCTTTGCCTTAACAAAAGCTATTGCCCTGTTTGCTTTGATGATGGCCTTTTCGATATTCTTCGTATTTTAAGGAAATCAATAAACAACCCTGAAGATAAGTCTAGATAAATAACGGTTACTTCGGGGTGGCCTTTGCTTTGGTCACCCCCCAACTAGGTAACATAATGGTAATGCGTTGGACTTACAGTCCTAGAATGATGGTTCGACTCCATCCCCAGTTTTTTTTAAGTAAACCCACTGTGGCATGACGGTACATGACAAGGGACCCTAGCTTAGAATGCAATGGATGTATGTGGGTTCCCCCCAGCTACCTACTCCTTTTGCTAGGGATTTGGACACGCGAGGAGGAGGCTCTGTTGCTAGCCCTTATTGACATAGAGCTACTGCCTTGGCAAGAGCTGCTGTCTTCGCTATGTCAACCGTGCATAAAGAAATGCCATAAACGTTGAAAACAAAGAAATTGCTAGAAGAATGTCGATTGATTCTACGACGTAAACGAATCATGATAATTCGTTGCAACTTGAAGTCCCGCCTTGGCAACCGCTACGTAGCATCCCAGGTTCAGTAAGCACATAGACTCTTAACAAGCTATGGGGCCGGATCATGTTAAGATGAAATGCCATTTGACCTCAGGTGCTGGCAAGGGCATCTAGCCAATGCCTTCCTGGCATGCGTGAATGCTGGGTTGTGAAATTAATCGTTTAAATGCAGAAGCCAACGATAGCACTATGACTACGAGATTAGGTCAGGCCCAAGGATTCCTCCCTTTACCGCGTCCTTTTCTATCTATCTATCACGGATTACCCTTTTAGCATTTGACCATGCCTATCTATTCGTAGCGTCTTAAAAGAGCTTTCGAAAGAATAGTCGTTTAATTTGTTTTTTTGGATTCGTCCGGAGAGAAGCAGTTAGTCGATTTACGCGTGCCGACCTTTTTTTAGAGCTTCGGTTCTTCCGCCTGAGCATCAGTGGAATAAGGACTACATGGCGCTAGCCACACAAATTCTTTGCTTTAAAAGAAAAGTTTTGTTTGCCTATATGATACGTGTTGCACATGAAACGAGGGCGGGGGCGTAGTTTAATCGGTAGAACGCATGTTTTGCAAGCATGAAGTTATTGGTTCAAGTCCGATCGTCTCCATTCGTATACAGATTAGCACATTAAATTTATAACTAGGCTAGGAAATTCAAATTGTAATGAAAACTTCCCTGTTGCCTGGAGCCCAGCACTACATTGGCCGGGACGCCTTACCCCTTGGCACGGCACCTTAAGCTAGGGAAAACCCGGCTAACCGCCACCCCGAGTCGCTGCCGGGGCCTGGTCAAGCGACTCAACGACGAGTGCACAGCGGCAGTTAATGCATGCTACATGCTCTATAGGCTCTTCTGGCCAAGGGAAAGCACCTACTTTAACCAAAAGAGCTCAGTACGGCACCTGTTCGCTACCACCTATACAGAATCGGTGGGTTACCCGCTTTAGGCTGTAGCCGAAGAACAGGCGGGGGGCTGCTACCATAGCCAATCTAAGGCGCGACCTTGAGGGGGTTCTAAGGGCGGCAATTGACCGTTTAATCCTCTTAGAGGAACTCTCCCTGAGCAAGGTAGACATGGTGGCTTGCCACACTGGCATATACGCCGGGCCCTCTAAAGCACCCGAGACATAGGAAGCCTACATATCAGGGTCCCTTCCCTATGTGAGTACATATTCCTTTGATGGGCTAGACATTTCGACTGCCCAAACCCAAAGCTCAAGCGCTGGCATTCATAAGGGTCAGTTTGCTTGCTGTTTTAGAAACGAAAAAGTTTTCTTGTCGAAGAGTATCTCAAGGATCGAAGAGTTTACATCTTTTCTTAATTCTTCACGAAAGTCGAAACCGTATTTTTCTAGGGCTATAGCGGGAATTGGGCTTATTTTAGCTTTCGTTGAAGTAATTGTTTTTCTATTTGTCTTAATCGTCGGCTTGGTCTATGCATGGCGAAAAGGAGTTATTTTGCAGCGTGGCTTCTCATCTAGTTTAATAACAACACTTTAAAACAAAGCCTATATCGTATCCTATACGTCACGTTACGTATTATATCATTCCTGACTTACGCAAGCAAAATACTTGATAACTACGACCCGTATAGGATTTCAACTCGTTACTACTTTAGCTACCCATCTCTTTAGATCGTTTTTTTACCCGGCTATACGTGCTCATGCTAAGGTGTGTGTCGTACGCGCTTTCGTGCCATCCCTTGCCCCACCTGGGGTAACCATACAACATCGTTAGTGGAATCTTGAAAAGAGATTAGTACGAGGAAGCCCATTGTCCTTGCGGCGCTTTTACCTCTCGCCTATCAAAGTGATGTTCTTTCACCCGGTAGAAGAACTTGTCTAGAGAAGGATTTCCCGCTTAGATGCTTTCAGCGGTTCTTCCCTACCAACTTAGCTACCCGGCGCTGTTACTGGCACAACAACCGGAACACCATAGGTTGACCTAACCCAGTCCTCTCGTACTAGGGCAAGCTTCTCGCAGTTCTCTAAAACCAACGGTAGATAGGAACCGAACTGTCTCACGACGTTCTAAACCCAACTCACGTACCACTTTCATCGGCGAACAACCGAACCCTTGGGACCTTATTCAACCCCAGGATGTGATGAGTCGACATCGAGGTGCCAAACGACTCCGTCGATAAGAGCTCTTGGGAGTCATCAGCCTGTTATCCCCGGCGTACCTTTGATCCGTTGAGCGAGAGCCCTTCCACACGGGACTCCCGGATCACTATGGCCGACCTTCGTCTCTGTCCGACTAGTAAGTCTTACAGTCAGGCAGGCTTCTACCATTACGCTCATAAGCTGTTATAATATTAGCTTGAGCCTACCTTCGCACACCTCCGTTACTCTTTGGGAGGCATCCGCCCCAGATAAACTACCCACCTTGCAATATCCCGCTTCTGACAGCAGCGGCGGTTAGGCATCCAACGACGAGAGAGTGGTATTTCAAGATTGGTGGCGACATTGCCATCACCTCCCATCTATCCTACACATTAAATCAAGGATGTCACTGCAAAAGTATAGTAAAGGTGCACGGGGTCTTACCGTCTAGCCGTTAGTACTCCGCATCTTCACGGAGAATTCAATTTCACTGAGTCCATGTTGGAGACAGCGGGGCAGTCGTTACCTGTAAGTCTTGCTAAACTTTTTGGTTTAGCTTGGGCTTTCTCTTTACCCAGGCCTTTTTCTCAGTTCCAATAGAATAAGCCATAGCGGTAAGCCTGGGCGCTTCATGTAAAGTCTCTGGGGATTGGACCTCTGCTATCCAGTCTGGATGTTCTGGAGCAAGTGCATGCTTTTCCATTCCCCAATCCTGCGGATCGTCCATTGTGTCATATCTAAGTCCTTGAAGACAAGTGCACTTAGATCTTTAAAGTGTTCCCGCATGTAATGTGGCCTAAAACCTAATAATTACTTAGAAGGCTGGCGTAACTTACTGTGTACACCATTCATGCAGGTCGCTACTTATGCGACACAATAAAGTTAATCAAACGGCAATGGATGGTATTCAGTTCCATGCCATCCTCGCCTATGGCCTTATAGTCGCCTATAAGTTCGGACTATATCATCATCTCGAAGGATGTCTGGCGTGTGGTCGTTGGGGATCGAGTTTAGATCTTGGAACTACGTTCGCGGGCGCACGGCGCGAGGCTACGAAAATGGTCAGCCGCGGGCTCGAAAGACGATGTATTTCCAACTTGCTATCCTGCTGATGGTCCGCGCCACCAACTACATTTTCCATTCAGCCGTGGATAGGCCGTAGGTTGGTTGAAAGCGCTTCGCGCTGTCGACAGCCAGATTTTTTTGATTTTATCCTGTTCTGTATGAGTATTGGATACTGAAATTCGGGCGGATGTCCCAGCATATTGCCCGATTATGTTGTCGAACATCTCTGTCAAACCACCCCTTTGTCGGGGAATTTCGCTACCTTAGGACAGTTAGAGTTACTGCCGCCGTTTACCGGGGCTTCCATTCAAAGCTTATAACACTTCTCCTTTTTACCTTCCGGCACCGGGCAGGTGTCAGACTCTATACATCGTGTTACCACTTAGCGGAGTCCTGTGTTTTTAATAAACAGTCGCTACCCCCAATATGTGCCGCTTTCCCAATCCTTCAATAGGAGAGCACCCCTTCTTCCGAAGTTACGGGGCCATTTTGCCGAGTTCCTTCAACATGGTTCTCTCAAGCGCCTTAGTATATTCTACTTGTTCACCCGTGTCAGTTTGGGGTACGGTTGGTTTTGCATTTTAAATGTTGAATCGCCCTCCCAATTCCACGAAGTTTTTTCCCGGGAGTTTCAACCCTGCAGCCGGAGTGACTTTGTAGCCCCCTGCCCAATCATCCAATTCACGAGTTTAACAAACACGCATGGTTCAGTAGTTAAAGCAACTTCGTCGCTTTCGTGTACCCATCGGACGTTGCCCTTTCGGGGTTCCTTAGGGACCGATTCACTCTGCGTAGATTGACTGAACGCAGAAACCCTGGAACTGGCAGGCGATCATGTTTTTCACATGATTTCTCGTTACTCATGTCAGCATTCTCACTTCTGGTACCTCCAGGTGTTGTCACCAACAACTTTCCTTGATTGACAGAACGTTCCGCTACTGACACTTGAAAAAGCTTCTTTCAAGGTCTCGTCGCTTCGGTGAGTCACTTGAGCCCCGAGACATTTTCAGTGCCATGAAGCTAGACCAGTGAGCTATTACGCTTTCTTTGAAAGATGGCTGCTTCCAAGCCCACCCCCTGGTTGTCATCGCTTGATCACTTCCTTTTCCACTAAGTGATTGCTTAAGGACCTTAGCGTACGATCTGGGCTGTTTCCCTTTCGACTTTGGATCTTAGCACCCGAAGTCTGTCTGTACAAACCCATGGCCTGTATTCGGAGTTTCCTTGGGGTCGGTCAAGCTTTGGGCTACCCTAGCCCATTGAGTGCTCTACCTCAAGCCATAAACGTTATACGCTCTACTTCAATAGATTTCGCGGAAAACCAGCTATATCCGATCTTGGTTATTCAGATAGGTAAGCCCGGAACGGAAGAGCTTTCCCCCCTCTTTGAACCGCACGTGCAAGTTTCCTTGCATACGGCTCAAATGACGAATGGGAAGTCTAGGCCCCGGCAGCTTTTGGTTCCTGCGTTTCAGGAACCGCTCGGAGCGTTTAGAGAGAAGCTAGAAGCAAAGCGCAACTCAGTTTCCTTGGTTTCCAGTATGCATGAAACCAGAAGAAAGGGCAGCTGGCTCAGCCAGGGGAACCCTAGCGGGGGAAGCCCAGCGACCCTTGCATAACCTTTGTGGCGTTACTGCTCGCAGTTATTCATTTAAGGCACGAAGTGCGTATAAATGGTCTTTTCGCGCGCGCTTCGTCATTCATGATACGAGTTAGCACCGGGCCCCCAACTCAAAAGGTCAGGTCGGCGATTCATTGAATAGATATGTCTCTATCTACCTCCGCTGCCTATTTTACCCTACCCAGTAAAGCAAGCTGGTGGCTTTTCATATCGTCTTCTGCCCACTGGACGGTATCTGATCTTACGACCAGACCTCCTGAGGGGAGCCCATTGGGTTTACCTTGTCGACATGTTGACTTTATTACAAGGAAAAGCGATCCTGTGCTATACTCCGGTGATCATTTGCCGATCGGGGCACGCAGAGGCCCATCGTGTCCCAAATCACATTCTGGTTCATTCTTCGCCAACAGAGTGCCTGCTGGCCCGTAATGATACAGCAGCTTTATGGTTTCTACGAAGCGTTGTCGCACAGTTCACTTGCGTTGATCAGTAGTCTTGCCACTCCTAGCGGGTTCTATGCTGCCACCTCTTGCATTGTTTTGTTAGCTTCACACCCTCCCCAAAGGAACGCATGGTGGGGTAGGAGCCTCCCGCTAAGCTGAAATGACAGTAGCCTTGGCAATCGGGTCTCCCCGGACACTTGCTTGTAAAGGAGACAGGGCGCGCGATTTGAAAGGGATAACCAAAGAAGCGCGCTTTTTTAGGGCCCTCTCTCTCCAGCGGAGTGACGTTTGCCCTAACGCAAGCAATTTTGCATTCTGCGGAATCTCATTTCAGCCAGCCATTTCTTTTCAAACAGTTTTCTCTTTTCGATTTGAAAAGAATGGAATGTTGAGAAAGAGTTAGTGCCGTTAGGCACTTCCCCCGGCAAAAGTGGGCGCTGCAGGCACTTACCCTGCCCGGCGGAAGAGAGGGACCTTAGGCTCCCGAAAGGAAAGTGCCGGTAAGTACAACGTTGGTCTTGAGTTTGGCGGCTGCCATAACCATTGCCTTATGCTCCTCAAGTCGCACGGCCTTTCCAAGCCGCTCTATCTCTCGATTGAGATTAGACTATACATTTTTCTCATCTCTAATTTAAGGTCAACGTTAGGGTACAAGTGCCGATGCAATATTTTCATAAAGGTGTGACTCTTGGTCAAAGAAGGCCTTGGTCTCTTCTCCATAAGCCGGACCGCCAACGTCAAGGCGAGATCACATTGGTCCAGTCCCCGCCCAGTGGAAGCATCCACTCGGATAGCAAGGAAAGGTCAGATGACTGCAGCATCCGCCGCTAGCAATTGTTTAGAATGACTGCAGCCACGTCATCGCTTTGGTGGTCGAATTACTGCAGTTAATTCGAAGAATTGCCTAGCTTTTGCTATCCGTTATGGCGTTCCTTTCTCTTCTCCTCTTCGCATCTTTAGTGGGTCCGGGCTGTCAACTATGTCTCCCGACAATTCTCAGTACATATAGCGGAAAACGCTTTTCACATATCGAGGTCGGAATGGGATCAGGTGTTCCGCGTTTTACTAGGATGCCCGGACAAAACAAACACGCTTGATTAAGAAACAAAAAAGTGCTAACGACAAAAGCACCTGCCAGAGAAAATGCAAATACAGCTAGTACAAGCCTTTGATTATTTAATCGCTACCAACCCCACACTTCCCCCTCGCACAGTTAGCTTACCCGAACGAATTGACTTTATCAACTCACGTACAGTTAATAAAAAGACGCTAGCGCCTCCCTTTAAGATTCCCTCCAGCCACAGGTTCCCCTACGACTACCATGTTACGACTTCACCCCAGTCACTGACCCAACCGTGATATGCGCCAAGGAGACCACCCATACCAAAATGGGCCACACTCAACGCCGGCATGAAACACTTTAGCAATAGGTGATCTCTGGTCGATGCTTTGGGCGAAACCAATTCCCAGGGTGTGACGGGCGGTGTGTACGGGGCCCGGGTACGTATTCACCGCGGCATGCTGATCCGCGATTACTAGCGATTCCAACTTCATGTTCTCGAGTTGCAGAGAACAATCCGAACTGAGGCAATCTTTATGGATTCGCTCCGCCTTACGGCCCTGCTTCCTATTGTAATTGCCATTGTAGCACGTGTGTAGCCCAGCCCATAAGGGCCATGCGGACTTGACGTCATCCCCACCTTCCTCCATAGTAGAACTATAGGCAGTCTCCTGTGAGTGCAACATCGGCACAGAGGAAGTGTCATCAATCCCGTACCGCCCCGCTGACAAGTAAATAATGACATTGATCCTTTGAGAGCAGCATGTCTTAGCAACACAAAACAAGGGTTTCGCTCGTTATAGGAGTTAACCAAAAACGTCTCACGACACGAGCTGACGACAGCCATGCAGCACCTGTATGAATTTTCGTTTCATCCCGTTAAGGACAAGCACACTTGTTCATATGTCAAGTGTTCATACGTCAAGTGTTCATATGTCAAGGGCTGGTAAGGTTTTGCGCGTTGTATCGAATTAAACCACATGCTCCACCGCTTGTGCAAGCCCCCGTCAATTCCTTTGAGTTTCAGTCTTGCGACCGTACTCCCCAGGCGGAGTGTTTAATGCGTTAGCTGAGCCCCCGATCCGCGGACCAAGGACGAACACTCATCGTTTACGGCATGGACTACCAGGGTATCTAATCCTGTTTGCTCCCCAAGCTTTCGCACCCTAGCGTCAGTAGAAACCCAGAAAGCTGCCTTCGCTACTTCGGCGTTCTTTCGTATATCTCCGGATTTTATCCCTACCACACGAAATTCCACTCCCCTCTATCCCACTCAAGTGAATTGGTTTTGAAAGCATTCCGCCAGTTGAGCTGGCGCCTTTAACTTTCAACCTGATTCACTGCCTACGTGCCCTTTACGCCCAGTCATTCCGAATAACACTAGCCCCTCCCGTCTTACCGCGGCTGCTGGCACGGAATTAGCCGGGGCTTCTTTTTCGAGTCTTGTCATAATCGTCACTCGACGAAAGAGCTTTACAAGCGGCATTGCCCTTCCTCGCGTTAGCGACGTTTTTCACTCACTCACGCGATATTGCTGGATCGGGCTTTCGCCCATTGTCCAATATTCCCCACTGCTGCCTCCCTATGGAGTCTGGGCCGTGTCTCAGTCCCAGTGTGGCTGATCGTCCGAAAAGATCAGCTAAGCATCTGCGGCTTGGTCAGCCTTTACCCAACCAACTACCTAATACTACGCAGGCTCATCAAATAGCGCTTTTTAGCTTTATCGAAGCTTGCTTTTTTGCTTTCGTTTCTTTGGGATTCGGCCCAAACTGTTTGGCAGATTCCCACGCGTTACGCACCCGTTTGCCACTTTGTCTTCAACTGTTCTATAAACAGAAAACAACGTTCAACTTGCATGTGTTAAGCATATCGCCAGCGTTCATTCTGAGCCAGGATCAAACTCGGTTTTTTGGTTAAAAAGGTCAATCTTTGTCGTTGATGATCTCTTGGTTAGTTACCAGCTCTTGCCAATAACCGTAAGCGGAACGGCCATCGGCAAGGCGAATCATCTTACGTCCCGGGATTGGGGCCGAGCGGGGGTTAAGCATAATCTCAGATCAACAAAGCAGTGCTCAACTAAATAATAGATACTACCGCGACCTTTCCGATCCAGGAAAGCGACCGGACTTGAACCGGTGCCGTTTCCTTTCCTGGTACATAGGAATGCTCTATCCCTAAGCTACGTGAGCCAAACGGGGAAGCCCAACAACCCCAAGCCCCCTGTTACTTTGTCGCCTGTGCGCCTCTCTTTTTGTTGAGTGCCCAAAAACACAACACTCTGGCTATCCAATTTCACTCCACCTTATGATTGATAGCCGACAAGTACACAGCTGCTATCAACGACCTGGCCTCTTAGTTTAGTGGTTTGTTACGTAAAGGATGGCTAAAGCCTAAAGACAAAGATTTCTCTAGCGTTCTCGTATAATAGTCAAACTATAATAATCTAATGTAAATATTTGTGTGGTTATGGACAA
>NC_140931.1:54320657-54341235 GCF_014529385.1 Adiantum capillus-veneris
ATTGAGTGGATGCACCTCATCCTTCCACTGGGCTAACGGGGACCGGACCAATGTGATCTCGCCTTGACGTTGGCGGTCCGGCTTACGGTTGTTAGCCTAGGTAATGACTTACCGAGAGATCATCAAGAACATTGATTCACAAAACCATGGCATATACATTCAGAACAAATAACACAAAAGGTTGGTAGCGATTGAACGACCTTGTACCAGCTGTATTTGCACTTTCTCCGGCAGGTGCTTTGTCGTTAGCACTCTTTGTTCATCAATCAAGCGTGTTCGTTCCGTCCGGGCATCCTAGTAAAACGCGGAACACCCGATCCCACTCCGACCTCGATATGTGAAAAGCGTTTTTCTGCCATATGTACTGAGATTCTCGGGAGAGACGTGTTGACAGCCGGACCACAAATCGTATATGCGAATTGCCTTCAGATGCGATCTGGTATCGGCCAGAAACAATGCAATGAAAGAGCTACGCCATTCATATAACTTTAGACAAGGAGCGAAGGGTTTCAAATCCCATTTCCTCCTAATCGCGATTACCTGTTTGGTAACGGCGACATAGGTTGGCTCATCAAAGCTTCGAAGAGGAAATACCTTGAAGAGGGTCTGTTTCGCTCGATTTCTGCCATCCTAGGACTCCATGTTTGTGAAGGCAAAGAGGACTTGAACCTCTGGCAGCCCCGGTGCTATCGCCTCGCTTTTCGCTCGCATTTTCAGGATCGGAAAGGAAACAAGCGACACCAAACGAATCACGGCTCTTTTGGTTTGGTTGAGATAATATTCTTCATCCTCAGACAAGTGAAAGCAAAGTTCCCGTTTTTCTTTCCTACTAGCCCATGACCGGACTCGAACCGGTTGCCGTTTCCTAGTACATAGAAAGGCTCTATCCAAAGGTAGCAGCTACATTACATGAGCGAAATAGCATAGCCGGCTCTTTCGTTTTGTTTGGATAAAGGATATGCTAACTTTAGCAGCTTGGAGTGGCTCGCGCTCTCACGTGGGCAGCATTCCTTCCGAGCTGGGTCTCATGGCCGGAATCAACTATCTGCATCTCAATAACAATTCACTGTCTGGCACAATTCCTCCCACACTGGGGGACTGTAAGTATCTGGTGTGGGTGGATCTCAGCAGCAATGAAAGGAGGGCACCATCCCTAAGAGCTTGCCAAGCAAGCAGGGAAGGGTGATAGAGGGACACCAGCTTGCATTTAGCCTTTTTTAAGCATCTTTAGGCGATCAATGCACAAAGTATGGCTTGGGATCAGTGCTTACCAGTTCGCCCGGCTTAGCAGAATTCCTTCCAAAGGTACAACCTTAGCGTCTCTACTCGGATATCGTGGACCATGCACGTAAACGAATTTGTACAGGCAATGAGCGTGGGATACTTGAGGAAGAGCGTAGATCGAACGCAACACAAGTAAAAAACTTGAAAAAGAGCTACAAGTCGTGCGTGAACAAAAGGAGAGACTATTTGACAGAATTAAAGCTTTAGAGCGTAGGATAGCAAATGCAAAGGACGACAGCTCCTTTGTTCATGACTTACGCGAAATGCCTAGTTGCTCTACACCCGATTTGTTAGCCTTACGCCAGCCTTCGAATCGTTGCGAAACGAATAACGAGAACTGGGGAAAAAAGGAGGCGTAGCGGATTTACACTCAACGGAAGGAGGAAGATGGCCAGAGGCATCGACAAATGAAAGATGGCGCGTTGCGAAACTAAAGTAGCAAACCGAAGACAGACTCTAACGGGTCAAATCCAAGACCGAACCACGATAAATCGAAGTTTTACTATCCATTACAACGTGAACCACCGATTCCCTGCAAGGCAAAGGATGGAACAAATAAGATATTTTACCTGATTTTGTACGCTTTGAGGCCGGAGTGGTCGCTGATTTTGTACGCGTATGCTTTGAGGCTGTATGCGGAGTGGTCACTGATTCTGTACGCTTGAGGGCGAGGGATAAGAGAATAAATAAGTTACTGGCGCTGCAATGCCGGTGGTATCGAGGCAACTCCTAATGAGATGATATGTCTGCTTCAGAATAAAAAGTTATGGATACGACGCACGGAGAAAAAAAAAGGCTTAAAACCACTGCTCCAATTTATTTCATGCGTAGAAATCAATTCAAACACCTTTCCTTTGGCAAAGACACTCTGCTAGGCCAACACTGACACTGAGAGATGAAAGCGGGGAGCGAATGGGATTAGATACCCCTGTCCTAGCCGTAAACGATGGAGACTAATCGCTGCGCTGCGCGTATCAACCCCTAAGTGCTGTAGCTAACTTAGCGTTAAGTATCCCGCCTGGGGAGTATCGTTCCCCTTAGATCTTTAGGTGCTAGGCTAACGTAACCTCTCGGGACCGATGGTAGGCTAGGTGGTCCCTATGCTGGTGGGCAACCAACCCCAAAACGCCAAGGCCAAGATTGCGGGTGGAGTAAATGGCAACTCGTCAGGCTCATGACCTGAAGACTGCAGGTTCGAATCCTGCCCCCGCACTACATGTTGTCAGCAGTTTTAAAGCAAAGAAAAAACCGTTTAAAGAAAAGGAAAGCAAGCTGTAAGCAAAGAAAAAGATGCGATAGAGAAAGCAAACAAGCGAAAGCAGAAAAAGATGCGTTTGCTTTAAAAGAAAGCAAAATCGAAGCAAAGCAATCTTTGCCGGCAACTGCTTTACTCCGTTCGACATTAGCTTTTTTGCGTGCTAGCTACACTACATAAAAGCATTTATGAAAATGTGTAAAAACAGATGTTAAAAGAAAAGCATTAATTGCACCATGCTCTTGTTTGGTTTAGGTTTCGTTGCGGGGCTTCCGTAAGCGGAAGCTGTTTTTTTGTTTCTTTTGTGCGGGGCATGCTTTTGGAATTGAGAGGCTCTGAAACCTTGCGGATTTGTATCGAGCACAGTTCAACTTTCTTTATTCACAAAACCAAGTAGGATAAAATCTCTTACTAAGACTGCGGGAGCAGCTATGGCGTTAATTCAGTCTTCTTCTTTGGCTAACACGCTGCATAGGCATACAGAATTAGCTTTGCTGGAGCGCCCGCCCTGAAGCCAAACTATCCCTCAGGGATCCCGGACCAAGCGCAAGTGGGGACTTCTCAACATCGCAAGTCACCTCTTGATGATCTGTCCATTAACCACACAAATATTTACATTTGATTATTATAGTTTGACTATTATACGAGAACGCTAGAGAATCTTTGTCTTTAGGCTTTAGCCATCCTTTACGTAACAAACCACTAAACTAAGAGGCCAGGTCGTTGATAGCAAGCTGTGTACTTGTCGGCTATCAATCATAAGGTGGAGTGAAATTGGATAGCCAGAGTGTTGTGTTTTTGGGCACTCAACAAAAAGAGAGGCGCACAGGCGACAAAGTAACAGGGGGCTTGGGGTTGTTGGGCTTCCCCGTTGGCTCACGTAGCTTAAGGGATAGAGCATTCCTATGTACCAGGAAAGGAAACGGCACCGGTTCAAGTCCGGTCGCTTTCCTGGATCGGAAAGGTCGCGGTAGTATCTATTATTTAGTTGAGCACTGCTTTGTTGATCTGAGATTATGCTTAACCCCCGCTCGGCCCCAATCCCGGGACGTAAGATGATTCGCCTTGCCGATGGCCGTTTCCGCTTACGGTTATTGGCAAGAGCTGGTAACTAACCAAGAGATCATCAACGACAAAGATTGACCTTTTTTAACCAAAAAACCGATTTTGATCCTGGCTCAGAATGAACGCTGGCGATATGCTTAACACATGCAAGTTGAACGTTGTTTTCTGTTTATAGAACAGTTGAAGACAAAGTGGCAAACGGGTGCGTAACGCGTGGGAATCTGCCAAACAGTTTGGGCCGAATCCCAAAGAAACGAAAGCAAAAAAGCAAGCTTCGATAAAGCTAAAAAGCGCTATTTGATGAGCCTGCGTAGTATTAGGTAGTTGGTTGGTTAAAGGCTGACCAAGCCGCAGATGCTTAGCTGATCTTTTCGGACGATCAGCCACACTGGGACTGAGACACGGCCCAGACTCCCATAGGGAGGCAGCAGTGGGGAATATTGGACAATGGGCGCAAGCCTGATCCAGCAATATCGCGTGAGTGAGTGAAAAACGTCGCTAACGCGAGGAAGGGCAATGCCGCTTGTAAAGCTCTTTCGTCGAGTGACGATTATGACAAGACTCGAAAAAGAAGCCCCGGCTAATTCCGTGCCAGCAGCCGCGGTAAGACGGGAGGGGCTAGTGTTATTCGGAATGACTGGGCGTAAAGGGCACGTAGGCAGTGAATCAGGTTGAAAGTTAAAGGCGCCAGCTCAACTGGCGGAATGCTTTCAAAAACCAATTCACTTGAGTGGGATAGAGGGAGTGGAATTTCGTGTGGTAGGGATAAAATCCGGAGATATACGAAAGAACGCCGAAGTAGCGAAGGCAGCTTTCTGGGTTTCTACTGACGCTCAGGTGCGAAAGCGTGGGGAGCAAACAGGATTAGATACCCTGGTAGTCCATGCCGTAAACGATGAGTGTTCGTCCTTGGTCGCGGATCGGGGGCTCAGCTAACGCATTAAACACTCCGCCTGGGGAGTACGGTCGCAAGACTGAAACTCAAAGGAATTGACGGGGGCTTGCACAAGCGGTGGAGCATGTGGTTTAATTCGATACAACGCGCAAAAACTTACCAGCCCTTGACATATGAACACTTGACGTATGAACACTTGACATATGAACAAGTGTGCTTGTCCTTAACGGGATGAAACGAAAATTCATACAGGTGCTGCATGGCTGTCGTCAGCTCGTGTCGTGAGACGTTTTTGGTTAACTCCTATAACGAGCGAAACCCTTGTTTTGTGTTGCTAAGACATGCTGCTCTCAAAGGATCAATGTCATTATTTACTTGTCAGCGGGGCGGTACGGGATTGATGACACTTCCTCTGTGCCGATGTTGCACTCACAGGAGACTGCCTATAGTTCTACTATGGAGGAAGGTGGGGATGACGTCAAGTCCGCATGGCCCTATGGGCTGGGCTACACACGTGCTACAATGGCAATTACAATAGGAAGCAGGGCCGTAAGGCGGAGCGAATCCATAAAGATTGCCTCAGTTCGGATTGTTCTCTGCAACTCGAGAACATGAAGTTGGAATCGCTAGTAATCGCGGATCAGCATGCCGCGGTGAATACGTACCCGGCCCCGTACACACCGCCCGTCACACCCTGGAATTGGTTTCGCCCAAAGCATCGACCAGAGATCACCTATTGCTAAAGTTTTCATGCCGGCGTTGAGTGTGGCCCATTTTGGTATGGGTGGTCTCCTTGGCGCATATCACGGTTGGGTCAGTGACTGGGGTGAAGTCGTAACATGGTAGTCGTAGGGGAACCTGTGGCTGGAGGGAATCTTAAAGGGAGGCGCTAGCGTCTTTTTATTAACTGTACGTGAGTTGATAAAGTCAATTCGTTCGGGTAAGCTAACTGTGCGAGGGGAAGTGTGGGTTGGTAGCGATTAAATAATCAAAGGCTTGTACTAGCTGTATTTGCATTTTCTCTGGCAGGTGCTTTTGTCGTTAGCACTTTTTTGTTTCTTAATCAAGCGTGTTTGTTTTGTCCGGGCATCCTAGTAAAACGCGGAACACCTGATCCCATTCCGACCTCGATATGTGAAAAGCGTTTTCCGCTATATGTACTGAGAATTGTCGGGAGACATAGTTGACAGCCCGGACCCACTAAAGATGCGAAGAGGAGAAGAGAAAGGAACGCCATAACGGATAGCAAAAGCTAGGCAATTCTTCGAATTAACTGCAGTAATTCGACCACCCAAAGCGATGACGTGGCTGCAGTCATTCTAAACAATTGCTAGCGGCGGATGCTGCAGTCATCTGACCTTTCCTTGCTATCCGAGTGGATGCTTCCACTGGCGGGGACTGGACCAATGTGATCTCGCCTTGACGTTGGCGGTCCGGCTTATGGAGAAGAGACCAAGGCCTTCTTTGACCAAGAGTCACACCTTTATGAAAATATTGCATCGGCACTTGTACCCTAACGTTGACCTTAAATTAGAGATGAGAAAAATGTATAGTCTAATCTCAATCGAGAGATAGAGCGGCTTGGAAAGGCCGTGCGACTTGAGGAGCATAAGGCAATGGTTATGGCAGCCGCCAAACTCAAGACCAACGTTGTACTTACCGGCACTTTCCTTTCGGGAGCCTAAGGTCCCTCTCTTCCGCGGGCAGGGTAAGTGCCTGCAGCGCCCACTTTTGCCGGGGAAGTGCCTAACGGCACTAACTCTTTCTCAACATTCCATTCTTTTCAAATCGAAAAGAGAAAACTGTTTGAAAAGAAATGGCTGGCTGAAATGAGATTCCGCAGAATGCAAAATTGCTTGCGTTAGGGCAAACGTCACTCCGCTGGAGAGAGAGGGCCCTAAAAAAGCGCGCTTCTTTGGTTATCCCTTTCAAATCGCGCGCCCTGTCTCCTTTACAAGCAAGTGTCCGGGGAGACCCGATTGCCAAGGCTACTGTCATTTCAGCTTAGCGGAGCTCCTACCCCACCATGCGTTCCTTTGGGGGGGTGTGAAGCTAACAAAACAATGCAAGAGGTGGCAGCATAGAACCCGCTAGGGGTGGCAAGACTACTGATCAACGCAAGTGAACTGTGCGACAAACGCTTCGTAGAAACCATAAAGCTGCTGTATCATTACGGGCCAGCAGGCACTCTGTTGGCGAAGAATGAACCAGAATGTGATTTGGGACACGATGGGCCTCTGCGTGCCCGATCGGCAAATGATCACCGGGAGTATAGCACAGGATCGCTTTTCCTTGTAATAATAAAGTCAACATGTCGACAAGGTAAACCCAATGGGCTCCCTCAGGAGGTCTGGTCGTAAGATCAGATACCGTCCAGTGGGCAGAAGACGATATGAAAAGCCACCAGCTTGCTTTACTGGGTAGGGTAAAATAGGCAGGGAGGTAGATAGAGACATATCTATTCAATGAATCGCCGACCTGACCCTTTTGAGTTGGGGGCCCGGTGCTAACTCGTATCATGAATGACGAAGCGCGCGCGAAAAAAGACCATTTATACGCACTTCGTGCCTTAAATGAATAACTGCGAGCAGTAACGCCACAAAGGTTATGCAAGGGTCGCTGGGCTTCCCCGCTAGGTTCCCCTGGCTGAGCCAGCTGCCCTTTCTTCTGGTTTCATGCATACTGGAAACCAAGGAAACTGAGTTGCGCTTTGCTTCTTCTAGCTTCTCTCTAAACGCTCCGAGCGGTTCCTGAAAACGCAGGAACCAAAGCTGCCGGGGCCTAGACTTCCCATTCGTCATTTGAGCCGTATGCAAGGAAACTTGCACGTGCGGTTCAAAGAGGGGGAAAGCTCTTCCGTTCCGGGTTACCTATCTGATAACCAAGATCGGATATAGCTGGTTTTCCGCGAAATCTATTGAAGTAGAGCGTATAACGTTTATGGCTTGAGGTAGAGCATCAATGGGCTAGGGTAGCCCAAAGCTTGACCGACCCCAAGGAAACTCGAATACAGCCATGGGTTTGTACAGACAGACTTCGGGTGCTAAGATCCAAAGTCGAAAGGGAAACAGCCCAGATCGTACGCTAAGGTCCTTAAGCAATCACTTAGTGGAAAAGGAAGAGTGATCAAAGCGATGACAACCAGGGGGTGGGCTTGGAAGCAGCCATCTTTCAAAGAAAGCGTAATAGCTCACTGGTCTAGCTTCATGGCACTGAAAATGTCTCGGGGCTCAAGTGACTCACCGAAGCGACGAGACCTTGAAAGAAGCTTTTTCAAGTGTCAGTAGCGGAACGTTCTGTCAATCAAGGAAAGTTGTTGGTGACAACACCTGGAGGTACCAGAAAGTGAGAATGCTGACATGAGTAACGAGAAATCATGTGAAAAACATGATCGCCTGCCAGTTCCAGGGTTTCTGCGTTCAGTCAATCTACGCAGAGTGAATCGGTCCTAAGGAACCCGAAGGGCAACGTCGATGGGTACACGAAAGCGACGAAGTTGCTTTAACTACTGAACCATGCGTGTTTGTTAAACTCGTGAATTGGATGATTGGGCAGGGGCTACAAAGTCACTCCGGCTGCAGGGTTGAAACTCCCGGGAAAAAACTTCGTGGAATTGGGAGGGCGATTCAACATTTAAAATGCAAAACCAACCGTACCCCAAACTGACACGGGTGAACAAGTAGAATATACTAAGGCGCTTGAGAGAACCATGTTGAAGGAACTCGGCAAAATGGCCCCGTAACTTCGGAAGAAGGGGTGCTCTCCTATTGAAGGATTGGGAAAGCGGCACATATGGGGGTAGCGACTGTTTATTAAAACACAGGACTCCGCTAAGTGGTAACACGATGTATAGAGTCTGACACCTGCCGGTGCCGAAGTTAAAAAGGAGGAAGTGTTATAAGCTTTGAATGGAGCCCGGTAAACGGCGGCAGTAACTCTAACTGTCCTAAGGTAGCGAAATTCCCCGACAAAGGGGTGGTTTGACAGAGATGTTCGACAACATAATCGGGCAATATGCTGGGACATCCGCCCGAATTTCAGTATCAATACTCATACAGAACAGGATAAAATCAAAAAAATCTGGCTGTCGACAGCGCGAAGCGCTTTCAACAACCTACGGCCTATCCACGGCTGAATGGAAAATGTAGTTGGTGGCGCGGACCATCAGCAGGATAGCAAAGTTGGAAATACATCGTCTTTCGAGCCCGCGGCTGACCATTTTCGTAGCCTCGCGCCGTGCGCCCGCGAACGTAGTTCAAAGATCTAAACTCGATCCCCAACGACCACACGCCAGACATCCTTCGAGATGATGATATAGTCCGAACTTATAGGCGACTATAAGGCCATAGGCGAGGATGGCATGGAACTGAATACCATCCATTGCGTTTGATTAACTTTATTGTGTCGCATAAGTAGCGACCTGCATGAATGGTGTACACAGTAAGTTACGCAGCCTTCTAAGTAATTATTAGGTTTTAGGCCACATTACATGCGGGAACACTTTAAGATCTAAGTGCACTTGTCTTCAAGGACTTAGATATGACACAATGGACGATCCGCAGGATTTGGGATGGAAAAGCATGCACTTGCTCCAGAACATCCAGACTGGATAGCAGAGGTCCAATCCCAGAGACTTTACATGAGCGCGCCAGGCTTACCGCTATGGCTTATTCTATTGGAACTGAGAAAAAGGCCTGGGTAAAGAGAAAGCCCAAGCTAAACCAAAAAGTTTAGCAAGACTTACAGGTAACGACTGCCCCGCTGTCTCCAACATGGACTCAGTGAAATTGAATTCTCCGTGAAGATGCGGAGTACTAACGGCTAGACGGTAAGACCCGTGCACCTTTACTATACTTTTGCAGTGACATCCTTGATTTTAATGTGTAGGATAGATGGGAGGTTGATGGCAATGTCGCCACCAATCTTGAAATACCACTCTCTCGTCGTTGGATGCCTAACCGCCGCTGCTGTCAGAAGCGGGATATTGCAAGGTGGGTAGTTTATCTGGGGCGGATGCCTCCCAAAGAGTAACGGAGGTGTGCGAAGGTAGGCTCAGCTAATATTATAACAGCTTATGAGCGTAATGGTAGAAGCCTGCCTGACTGTAAGACTACTAGTCGGACAGAGACGAAGGTCGGCCATAGTGATCGGGAGTCCCGTGTGGAAGGGCTCTCGCTCAACGGATCAAAGGTACGCCGGGGGATAACAGGCTGATGACTCCCAAGAGCTCTTATCGACGAGTCGTTTGGCACCTCGATGTCGACTCATCACTCTGGGGTTGAATAAGGTCCCAAGGGTTCGGTTGTTCGCCGATGAAAGTGGTACGTGAGTTGGGTTAGAACGTCGTGAGACAGTTCGGTTCTATCTACCGTTGGTTTTAGAGAACTGCGAGAGAAGCTTGCCTATAGTACGAGAGGACTGGGTTAGGTCAACCTATGGTGTTCCGGTTGTTGTGCCAGTAACAGCGCCGGGTAGCTAAGTTGGTAGGGAAGAACCGCTGAAAGCATCTAAGCGGGAAATCCTTCTCTAGACAAGTTCTTCTACCGGGTGAAAGAACATCACTTTGATAGGCGAGAGGTAAAAGCGCCGCAAGGACAATGGGCTTCCTCGTACTAATCTCTTTTCAAGATTCCACTAACGATGTTGTATGGTTACCCCAGGTGGGGCAAGGGATGGCACGAAAGCGCGTACGACACACACCTTAGCATGAGCACGTATAACCGGGTAAAAAAACGATCTAAAGAGATGGGTAGCTAAAGTAGTAACGAGTTGAAATCCTATACGGGTCGTAGTTATCAAGTATTTTGCTTGCGTAAGTCAGGAATGATATAATACGTAACGTGACGTATAGGATACGATATAGGCTTTGTTTTAAAGTGTTGTTATTAAACTAGATGAGAAGCCACGCTGCAAAATAACTCCTTTTCGCCATGCATAGACCAAGCCGACGATTAAGACAAATAGAAAAACAATTACTTCAACGAAAGCTAAAATAAGCCCAATTCCCGCTATAGCCCTAGAAAAATACGGTTTCGACTTTCGTGAAGAATTAAGAAAAGATGTAAACTCTTCGATCCTTGAGATACTCTTCGACAAGAAAACTTTTCGTTTCTAAAACAGCAAGCAAACTGACCTTATGAATGCCAGCGCTTGAGCTTTGGGTTTGGGCAGTCGAAATGTCTAGCCATCAAAGGAATATGTACTCACATAGGGAAGGGACCCTGATATGTAGGCTTCCTATGTCTGGGTGCTTTAGAGGGCCCGGCGTATATGCCAGTGTGCAAGCCACCATGTCTACCTTGCTCAGGGAGAGTTCCTCTAAGAGGATTAAACGGTCAATTGCCGCCCTTAGAACCCCCTCAAGGTCGCGCCTTAGATTGGCTATGGTAGCAGCCCCCCGCTGTTCTTCGGCTACAGCCTAAAGCGGGTAACCCACCGATTCTGTATAGGTGGTAGCGAACAGGTGCCGTACTGAGCTTTTGGTTAAAGTAGGTGCTTTCCCTTGGCCAGAAGAGCCTATAGAGCATGTAGCATGCATTAACTGCCGCTGTGCACTCGTCGTTGAGTCGCTTGACCAGGCCCGGCAGCGACTCGGGGTGGCGGGTTAGCCGGGTTTTCCCTAGCTTAAGGTGCCGTGCCAAGGGGTAAGGCGTCCCGGCCAATGTAGTGCTGGGCTCCAGGCAACAGGGAAGTTTTCATTACAATTTGAATTTCCTAGCCTAGTTATAAATTTAATGTGCTAATCTGTATACGAATGGAGACGATCGGACTTGAACCAATAACTTCATGCTTGCAAAACATGGTTCTACCGATTAAACTACTCCCCCCGCCTCGTTTCATGTGCAACACGTATCATATAGGCAAACAAAACTTTTCTTTAAAGCAAAGAATTTGTGTGGCTAGCGCATGTAGTCCTTATTCACTGATGCTCAGGCGGAAGAACCGAAGCTCTAAAAAAAGGTCGGCACGCGTAAATCGACTAACTGCTTCTCTCGGACGAATCCAAAAAAACAAATTAAACGACTATTCTTTCGAAAGCTCTTTTAAGACGCTACGAATAGATAGGCATGGTCAAATGCTAAAAGGGTAATCCGTGATAGATAGATAGAAAAGGACGCGGTAAAGGGAGGAATCCTTGGCCTGACCTAATCTCGTAGTCATAGTGCTATCGTTGGCTTCTGCATTTAAACGATTAATTTCACAACCCAGCATTCACGCATGCCAGGAAGGCATTGGCTAGATGCCCTTGCCAGCACCTGAGGTCAAATGGCATTTCATCTTAACATGATCCGGCCCATAGCTTGTTAAGAGTCTATGTGCTTACTGAACCTGGGATGCTACGTAGCGGTTGCCAAGCGGGACTTCAAGTTGCAACGAATTATCATGATTCGTTTACGTCGTAGAATCAATCGACATTCTTCTAGCAATTTCTTTGTTTTCAACGTTTATGGCATTTCTTTATGCACGGTTGACATAGCGAAGACAGCAGCTCTTGCCAAGGCAGTAGCTCTATGTCATAAGGGCTAGCAACAGAGCCTCCTCCTCGCGTGTCCAAATCCCTAGCAAAAGGAAGTAGGTAGCAGGGGGGAACCCACATACATCCATTGCATTCTAAGCTAGGTTCCCTTGTCATGTACCGTCATGCAGTGGGTTTACTTAAAAAAAACTGGGGATGGAGTCGAACCATCATTCTAGGACTGTAAGTCCAACGCATTACCATTATGTTACCTAGTTGGGGGGTGACCAAAGCAAAGGCCACCGAGAGTAACCGTTATTTATCTAGACTTATCTTCAGGGTTGTTTATTGATTTCCTTAAAATACGAAGAATATCGAAAAGGCCATCATCAAAGCAAACAGGCAATAGCTTTTGTTAAGGCAAAGCCTGGAGACCGAATAATTGTTTGGCTAATGATAGATTTCACGCCACAGGGCTTGTCAAAGGACTAAATACGTTTCCAATACCTACTGCTGCTCCTTTTCTCATTCTCGGGTCATCCTTGCCATTCTTTTTCGGGAAGCAGGAAGGGGCAAAGCCAGGAAATTCCCCAGTGCTTCTATTCTCCGGGGTCATTATCGCCCGACCCAGTATCCTGACGTTCCTTCATTTCGGAAGGAGTGTCTTCCTCCGGTTTTGGTCCCCTACAGAAACACAAAACCGGTTCCACCAAGAACGTTTAGGCACTTGTGATTGTGCAAGGTGATCCAGCTTGGAAAGCAGCTCCTCTTCTTGTTGTCAAGAAAAGGGGCTCTGGCTCTTTGCCTCGTAGTTCGGGAGCCTCGCTAGTACCCTCCTCCTTCCTGTTCTTCGATGACGAAGGGCTTCCCTCAACTTCGCTTGACGGCCCTGAGCTCAATTCGTGTCCGGCCTTGTCTCTTCTGGAGTGGAGTTGTCATCCTTGATTTCACGAGTATCCCTCCAAACTCCTCTTCCCATAACGGCGCCCCCGAAGATGATGGAGGAGGAGGAAACGATAAATTCTCTGTCGGCGTCGAGCTTGTTCGGCGGGCTGCTGGCTTGTTTCCGCTTCCGGCCTGTCTTCTGAACTGTCGGAATTGGAAGAATAGAAGTAACAAGTTAAAAAATTGCCCCCGCTTATTCCTTCAAATTCGTACATTGAAATGGCGACCACTAAGAAAACACATTCGATATGAACTCCCGAGTCACTCTAGAGTGACACCGTAGGGTAACTCTTAACGAAACAACGAAAAGGGATTTTTCTTTTTGGTAGTTCACTGGAAACCCCCGACGGCTAATCATCGAAAGAGTTAGACTTTTTGAAGTTTCGAATAGGTTATTTTTCATCATTTTTTGTTGATGATCTTTAGTTAGTTACTGGCAAAGCATTACCGTAAGCGGAATGGCCCACGGCAAGGCGGATCATCTTACATTCCGAAAAGGGTTGCCCCAATAATCTCCAGTCACCATACCAGTGCTCAACTTAATGACAGAGTAGTAGATGATCCTTCCGATCCGTTTGGCTCATGACGGGCTTGAACCGGTTTGCCGTTTCACAGACTCTCTCCTTTAAGTTACATGAGCTGCGAAAACTAAACAATACTGCCAAGCGAGGAAGCAAAGCTCTTTTGAGATAGAATGTGGGCAGATTGATTCTTATTTGTAGGCAACTATGGCTCCTCGAAGCGAAGAACTGTACGAACTATACGTAGGCTACGCTTACCCTTCGAAACTCAACCAACTAAACTCTCGGTGGTCTACGGCGTTAGAGTGAACTTCGTGCCCAAACGAGCACGCAGACACGGGGATTTCAAAATACCTTGATCAAATAGGGTGTCGTTTGCTTAATTTCCTCGTCCGAGCAATGAAACAACTCTCTATATTACGTAATTAATGGGAGGCAGGGAAACGTAATTAATTGTCCGTCGAGCGGCAGGGAAAAGGTATTTTGAAATCCCTGCAACCAAGCAAGCACTGCCTGCGGCACTGCTTTAGTAGCAAGAAGGGCGGTCGACTGGTAAGCCTATCTGTCCATACGGTGGTCTACTTACTCGATTCTGCAGCTACCGCGGCTCTAGCCGGGGCCAATTATGCCACTTTTTGCAAGGTGGAATGAAGTCTAATCATGAACCGTGATAGATTTCTATGACTGCTCGACGAACTACGAATTAGTGAGGGATAGCTATACCGAAATACGTAATAGCTACTCGCTTATTCGGTCATGCAAAAGGGAAGGGCCAGTATGAAAAAATTGAAGCCCGTAGACGTTAGTCAACACTTTGCCTTCAACCACCGAAGATAGTATTTATATAACTGTTTGTCCAGTCAATGAACGTAGAGGCTTTGCTTTGTATTCTCGAAGCTGCTGCTTAGCGCTGATTGCTTCGTATCCCTGAACTGAAGAAGCTGCAACTGTTTGGCGTTGTCTATGGCTATGATTGATCGCGGCGGTTCATGCACGGCACGGAGACCCTTCTCACAGTTGTCCTGACGTTAACTAACGGGGCTAGGGAACTGAACTGTTGGTAGTGTAGTGTTTGTTAATGTAAAGACGTATCCTTTAGCAGTAAAGGCCTGACACTGCCGCTGGGTGATCTAAGCGAGTCGCCGTCTCGCCTCAACGTACCAAGCATTGCTAGACAATAAGGTGATGGACCAGGGCTTATACGACTTTACTTTAATAGTGAACTATTAAAGGCCATTAAAATTAACGATTTAACCCTTAAACAAAGAATCTATTATGGTTAATAATTAAACCTATTTACCTTAGAAAACAAGTTGTTATTAACAAGTTGCACTAGCTCTTTTTGCTTTAGTAGCACC
The DNA here is from genome assembly GCF_014529385.1 of Adiantum capillus-veneris. Classification (NCBI taxonomy): domain Eukaryota; kingdom Viridiplantae; phylum Streptophyta; class Polypodiopsida; order Polypodiales; family Pteridaceae; genus Adiantum; species Adiantum capillus-veneris. Next base: position 54,335,437 of record NC_140931.1, read on the forward strand.
TTTGTTCCTACGACATAAGCTAGCCCCGTAATGGCAAGCGAAGGGCGGGGGAAAGCCCAAGCGGAAGCAACAATACAAGAGAAGCATTTGTGGGCCCCATATCAATAAAGGATTTAAAGAACAATAATTGCTCAGATGCATCCACATTCAACGTAATGGTAGGATAGATCGTGACTCAAGTTCAGTCACGCACTAAGGTTAAGGAGACGCCTCCTCAGCTCAGAGGCGCTCCCCGCCGAAGTCAGTAGCTTCGGCAACGGATGCGGCAAGATACGACTCATACGATCATACAGTCGGAAGCTCGAGACACTTACGGAGCGCCTCACTTGAAGCCCCACAAGGGGGCAGGCGTTCCAGGTCATTCTTCACTTCAACTGCATCCAGCAGAGGATCTATCGGTTCACCTTGTATCAACCTCAAAGAGGTATCACGGAGTTGGTTGAGGTAAATCTCTACCAAGGGGCTCGAGTAGCCTCCTCCCACAAACCGTGTGTCAAATGAGAATCCTCGTATACCATCCCTCACGGAAAGTGGAAAACCAAGCTTCAATAATTGATGGTGAAGGACCCCAATTGCCTCTGACGAAACGAGGCGCCGTCGAGCGGCTGACAACATCACATCCAGGGGATGGGATGGTGACTCTAGGATAGTAATAGACCAACCAAATGGAAAGCCATCGGCGTGGTAAGCGCCATAGTGACCCATAGGGCAGACCCGCCAATGGCGCAACCGATAACCTGCTCACACACAAAAAAGCTCGACCAAGCGGTAGGTCGAAACTCCTACGCGTATGAAGAAGGCAGGGAGCTGCGCAGGCACTGGCGACCTGCTGCATGACATCGTTATTGATCTGATGTGGGGCAAGGTTTGTTTGCCATCCAGGCAATTTACAAGCAAAGTATCAATGACAAGACCAAACAATTGCAAAGTCCGGTGGCAAACCTAATTTCAATCGCAGGTCCATCGACACTGAGTTTGTAAACTGAATGTTCGGGGTCTATCAATCTGAACTGTAACTTAGACCTTTTAGCTTTGCATGAGTTAGTTTGACTTAAGGAACAGCCCTATCGCTACGCTCTGGCTTCCCCGGGAATCCGAGCTACGCTTGCCGTAACCTACGTTTTATGAATGGAATGAATTATTTAATCAAATTAAATTGAAAAACTACAATTACTGCTTGGAGGAAATGGGATTCGAACCCATGATACAATGTATTGTATGTTGATTTAGCAAACAATGCCTTAAGCCGCTCAGCCATACCTCCGGGAGGAGAATAATTCCTCAGTGTTCGTTCTATGTTATAACTTTTTTTACAAAAAGTAAGCAAATTTACATTTTAATAAAACACCGCCAGCCTGGACACAAACATCCAGACCCTGCCAACCTAACCAACACAAGCAAGCTCTGGAACCATACCAGTAGTCCTTTCCTTTCGAAAAGGGGGCGGTTTAAGGTGAGTATTTTTGACCTAAAGGGAAAGCCATACTATCAGGCATTAAGACGGCGTTGGCATAGCGTATAGCCATGAAAAACGAAAAGCAAAATGAGTTTCAAAAAGTGAGTAATGGGTAGGCGGAGCCCTGCCCGTATATTGTAAAAATAAGGGATTAAAGGCATTTTAGATTATCAGGGTGTTTCCAACAATCTCTCGACACAGTCGAAAATACGCTTATGGAGCCTAGTTTCTCCCCTTTTAATTTAGTTAGGAATCCCAATAAATTTAGCAGCTCTTCTGCATTTGACATTAGAGCCCCTAAATGTTCATTTTCTTTAACTATTTCACGGGCATCTTGCCGCGTAAGAATTTGATCTAGGTAGTTTTACCTTTATTACTTCGACTTTCGATAAATAAAGAATATATTCGCACGATCTGAAGTAATAAAGTTAAATATGGATCCCCGCAATATCAGCTATTGCGGTAAGAGACATACCAAGGGTATTCCCTCAACTACTGATCTGTGAAAGAACGTAAAAGTGCCCCCAACCTTCCGGTAATCGGAAGGCGTCTAAGGCTGCTTTAGATTCTGCGATAGGGGTTAAAACCCCTTTATTGTGTAACAATCTGGTCGACTGGTTCCCAGATTTGTTGTCATAAAACCAACGATAGATAGAAAACGTTGGTCTTCCATCTCGTTGAACGCGGGATACTGGCTTTAAAAACAGATAAAGCGTTTACATAAACTTTTTTAGTTTAATCTTTTTTTTCGTATTGGGTTTTTCATCTTTTGTATTCATAACCTTTTTGTTTCGTCTTACTTCAAGACCATAGCGAACATACAACTCAGCACTGGACACTTGGCGCGGTGCGGTCGGATCCAGTCTTTGCCCGCCTGCAGGGCTGGCTTTAGTCAATACCGCTGAGTCGCAGAGACAGGCATACAACGCGTTCCGGAACGCTAACCAAGGTAAAGCAGCACAAGAAAAGAAAAAAACAAGCAGGAATGCAATTAGTATTAAGACAAAAAGCAAAGCAATTAATCCACAGCTAAACAAAACAAAGGCAGCGTTAAATCTACAACGAAAAGTAAGCTTTAGATGCGATTGAACAAATTGAAAAGATCTAAAGCCAAGGAATAAACCGCATCTCGTCGCCCACATGCAGACGATTCGCCAATACGTGAATTAGAGGCATGATTACACGATTCCTCGGTCACGGGGAGTTTTTGGGTAAAATTTTTTGCGTCGACTAACGGATCTAAACCAATTGATAGCTCCACGAATCACAGTAATTAGTCCTTTCAAGCCATAACCTGTATTAACTATTCGACCACTATACATGTCTGACACTAACTTTGCCCACTCTTTATGCGCTCTTTGTCCTTTGCTCTTGCTTTATTGATATGGGGTTTCGCTTTTTTTAACTTTTACATGCCAATATTTTCTTAGACTGCGTGACATACTACTAGAAATAGGGAAAGAATCAAAAGCAGCTCACTTGCTAAGTACCATAGATAGCTAGCAGTTATTTTAGGCACGCAAAGACTGTAAAAATTATCCGTTGCTAAATGCTTTCTCTAAATTAGTTTTAGTTAAATAAATGGAGCCCCGAAATTACACTTGAACGTAGTTTCAGAGTCTTGATTTTTATCCTCCTTTGCCTTTGAAGCTTTTAAATACTATTAAGGAGTTCTATAGTTTAGTTAAAAAAACTCTTTTGCTTATAAAGTCTTTGCTTGGTAAATCATTTTTGATGTTTACCTTTAGGTGGGCTTGATAAATCATCCTTTTCCCAGGTTTTTCATCCTTTAGCTTGTGGGATGTTTGCTAATAATACTTAACTCCAAGGCTTTAAATCTTTCTTAAGGTCATTGTATTTAATTTGCAATTTTTTTAAGAGTTGTTTATTGTATTCATTTGAATTTTGTTGTTCTTTAGTTATTTCAGCTCTATGTTTACGCTCAATTTGTAGTTCTTTAAGAGTTGTTTATTATATGTTAGTAAATCAAAGAGTTCTTTTCTCTTTTAGCCCTATGTTCACGCTCAATTTGTAGTTCTTTAAAGAGCTTCATTGCTTCACTGCGTGCGTGCCTCTTTACTTTGTAATGAATCGTTATGCGTAGAATCAATTGGCTTTTGGTTATAAAGTGGTACACTGCGTGTCTCTTTGCTTTGTAGTGAATCAATTGGCTTTTGGGTTATAAAGTGGTAATTTCGAGGTACCAACCCATTTATTGTTTTCGTCTATTATAAGGTCTCTTTTGCTTGCTTGATGGATTAATACCCATATTTAACATTATGGTTGTTTTATAAATATTTAACTTTTTCCAATCTATGCAGAAGTTTGCTTGAACAGTGCGGTTCGTTATAACGCTTATATCTTTCTATTGATCAATGACCATTGAAGGTTAACTTCGTTTTTTAGCCAATCCTTTGTTACGAATTATTACATCTTCGCTTTCTAAGACTAATGTATAGCATTTAGGTACTAAAAAGTATCCCTCTTTAACTTTATGCTTAATTTAAGTTTACCTAATTCCACTGAGGATACCTCAAGTCAGGAAGTGGTTTGTCCAACATACTGAATCAGTATCTGTGTAGTAGCAACCTGGTAAAGAAATATAGGGATACATGTGTATCCTAGCATAAGATGTAATTGCAGCTGACATTTGCACTGCAGCTGAACTGTTATTGTTAATTGAATCCCGCAATGGGCTTTTGCATCTATAAAAGTTCATCAGACAATCTTTGTAGGGTTCCGTATAGCTTAAGTAGTGGGGTATTGTTTAATTGTTCTACCATGTGAAATTGATAAAGATTAGTTTATTAACTCTTTCTTGATTGCAGATTTCTGTTATATTACAATCAGGTTTGATGCCGAACTCCCGTATAGGGAAATTCATGGTTAATTTATGTAAAGATGAGATAACTTGATCTCCTTTCTTTTTAGCTTCCTTTCTTTCATCATAAATTTCCCTTACAAATGATGTGTAAGGGACTTTCCTTTTTCTCAATAGAAAGCCTATCTACCTACCAAACACGTTGGATGTCGTCAGATAACCAAAACATAACGTATAGTTTAATAACTACTAACGTATTAAATGAAAAATGTTAGCGGCAGGAGGTGGCTGCAAAGATTACGATGTTGAACGCTAATGCCGGGTGTTTGTTTATCCGTTACTGTAGCCACTTCATTTCAATACTGGATTTACCTAAGGATATCATTAAACATTTGACTTAATGCATATATGACTAAAACTTCTACGGTGTACAAGTCTATACTATTATTTACCGAATTAATTTCGTAAAGAACAGGGCATAAGGCCGTAGGACAGATAGCATGGAGACGAAGCAGGCACGAGTCAAATACCGAAACCTCGTAGGCTGTCACTACTGATGCTTCAGACTTGCTCTTTCATTCTGGGTCTCTATGGCTCGTCTGAATCAGACTCTCTGTCCAACTATCTTCTTTCCTTCTAAGGAATAGCAATGGATCGGGATGGATTAAGTTCTCAAGGACAGGCGCAAGCTACGAGGAATCTAAAACACGTGGGCAGCAGATCAAATCGCAGTGGTAGTGGCTTGCCGCTGCTGAAACGCTTCCCCGGCACTGATCGTAACCTGTGGACTGAAGGGAACAACACACTGACTGGCATTCCAAGGTACGAAAGTTTGCGTATCTTTCGCTAAGGTCGACCAGCCAAAATCCCACTAAGGTAAGGGAAGGAGGACCCTCTCCTGAAGCGCTGCAAACTTAAGCCAGCATGACCTATCATAAACAACAAAGAAAGTTAATGAAAATAAGAGTAAGTGGATTCATGGGTTTTAGCCATGGAATCTGCCTTAAGGATAGGAAACCACAGTCATCGATACCTAAGTCTGTGGAAGCATGCACAGATTTGTCAAGGGCAGCAAGAGTTAAGGCAAATAGCTTTTGTCTATTCGATTTCTTACTAGAAGCCTAATGATTGTATAACTTCAAGGAATACGGATAGAGGGATTTGAACCCCACGACTGAGTAAGGTCACCAGAAACCTAAACTGGCATGTCTGCCAATTCCATCATATCCGCACCTTTGATTCTTACTTCGAAAATGTTCTTATTGAGTTGGAAAACCCAACCCTTTTTCACAGTTGACCAAATAAAGCAAGCCAATGGCAGAGCAAAGCTTAGATAGCGTAGCATTAGGCTGCCACTGTTCATTTTAATTATCCCAGGAAAGCAGCGTGACTTCTGCCGCATCACAAATTATGACGATCCCTTAGGCTTAGCTCTTAAAAAGCGAAGCGCTGCGCCGCTAATGTCGAGGACATTATCTATTCGGCGTAGTTTCACCTAACGGACACTAAAAAAGGGCTCTGT
>NC_140931.1:54341435-54388592 GCF_014529385.1 Adiantum capillus-veneris
GATGAAAAACCGCAATCTTGGATACAAAAAACAAAAAAAGTTTGCAAGATGAAATTCAAAAGCCACCAACCATAGTTATGGCTTCTTTTTTTTCGCACTTAGATTTTTTGGATAGATGCCCTTATACAGGAATACATCCGAGAAGAAGCGCTTGATAAACAAGAATTGCTTATCCAAAGATTCGCAGTTCTTATAAAAGTCAAAGAAAACCTGAAGGCAAAAAGGAACTAAGCTAGTGGCCCCGCTTTTCCTAGTTACTTATGAAATGGCACGTTGTCTATGTATTCGAGTGGTCTCATTGAATCTCTTCGGGGGTCTGCCCCCTGCCCCCATATACATCTTAATGATAATAGAAGCGTCGAAGGCCGATGCGTCGAGTAAAATCCAGGCCAGGGGAATCGCACAAGTAAGCGAAAGGGGCACGGCACCGAGTTTATCTCAAAGATTGTTTATCAACATAACATGGCTGGGTATTCATAACTTTTTCTTGCGTGAAACCACTTGCTCTGCTTTAGGTCGCTTCATAACTTAACTGGTTCGTACATAGCACGAGGCTTAATAAATAGAATAGGATTTTCTTTTGTAAAGCGTTTAAAATCAACGAGACTACAAACAAAGAAAAACAAAGAAAGAAAAAAAAAGCAAGCTGTAAGCAAAGAAAAAGAAAGGAAAAAGGAATATTAAGCACCATCCATTACCACGCGAACCACCGGGTTCATAAAAAAACTAGGGTAGAGTGTTAAAATAAAATAACATTCTACATGGTATTCTGGAAAAGAACTCAAACAACTAAGGATGAAACAAATCAACGTAATAGCTAGGTTACCTAAACGGGTGAAGCTCTCTGTCTTTAACCATTTAGGAATGCAATCATTGTTCTTTAATTGGCTGCTCCGCTCGGGCTTTCCCTCCCCACGAAAAACCCTTTGCTACGCTTGCATCTTTAATTGGGCTTTCTCTTCACTTGCCTTTGACCGTGGCTCTTTAGACTCTTAAGGCATTTTCGTTAATCCTACCATTACGTTGAATGTAAATGCATTGTACTAATAAAAGATATAGCGCTTAATCGCTCGGGCTTTCCCCCGAAATCCCTTCGCTTGCCATTACAGGGGCTAGCTTTATGTCGTAGGAACAAAGGTGCTACTAAAGCAAAGGAAGAGCTAGTGCAACTTGTTAATAACAACTTGTTTTCTAAGGGTAAATAGGGTTTAATTATTAACCATAATAGATTCTTTGTTTAAGGGTTAAATCGTTAATTTTAATGGCCTTTAATAGTTCACTATTAAAGTAAAGTCGTATAAGCCCTGGTCCATCACCTTATTGTCTAGCAATGCTTGGTACGTTGAGGCGAGACGGGCGACTCGCTTAGATCACCCAGCGGCAGTGTCAGGCCTTTACTGCTAAAGGATACGTCTTTACATTTAACAAACACTACACTACCAACAGTTCAGTTCCCTAGCCCCGGTTAGTTAACGTCAGGACAACTGTGAGAAGGGTCTCCGTGCCGTGCATGAACCGCCGCGATGCAATCATAGCCATAGACAACGCCAAACAGTTGCAGCTTCTTCAGTTCAGGGATACGAAGCAATCAGCGCTAAGCAGCAGCTTCGAGAATACAAAGCAAAGCCTCTACGTTCATTGACTGGACAAACAGTTATAAAATACGTATCTTCGGTGGTTGAAGGGCAAAGTGTTGACTAACGTCTACGGGCTTCAATTTTTTCATACTGGCCCTTCCCTTTTGCATGACCGAATAAGCGAGTAGCTATTACGTATTTCGGTATAGCTATCCCTCACTAATTCGTAGTTTCGGTCGAGCAGTCATAGAAATCTATCACGGTTCATGATTAGACTTCATTCCACCTTGCAAAAAGTGGCATAATTGGCCCCGGCTAGAGCCGCGGTAGCTGCAGAATCGAGTAAGTAGACCACCGTATGGACAGATAGGCTTACCAGTCGACCGCCTTTCTTGCTACTAAAGCAGTGCCGCAGGCAGTGCTTGCTTGGTTGCAGGGATTTCAAAATACCTTTTCCCTGCCGCTCGGACGGACAATTAATTACGTTTCCCTGCCTCCCATTAATTACGTAATATAGAGAGTTGTTTCATTGCTCGGACGAGGAAATTAAGCAAACGACACCCTATTTGATCAAGGTATTTTGAAATCCCCGTGTCTGCGTGCTCGTTTGGGCACGAAGTTCACTCTAACGCCGTAGACACCGAGAGTTTAGTTGGTTGAGTTTCGAAGGGTAGAGCGGTAGCCTACGTTATAGTTCGTACAGTTCTTCGCTTCGAGGAGCCATAGTTGCCTACAAATAAGAATCAATCTGCCCACATTCTATCTCAAAAGAGCTTTGCTTTCCTCGCTTGGCAGTAGTTTAGTTTTTCGCAGCTCATGTAACTTAAAGGAGAGAGTCTGTGAAACGGCACCGGTTCAAGCCCGGTCATGAGCCAAACTGGATCGGAAGGATCATCTACTACTCTGTCATTAAGTTGAGCACTGGTATGGTGACTGGAGATTATTGGGGCAACCCTTTTCCGGAATGTAAGATGATCCGCCTTGCCGTGGCCATTCCGCTTACGGTTATTGGCTTTGCCAGTAACTAACTAAGAGATCATCAACAAAAAATGATGAAAAATAACCTATTCGAAACTTCAAAAAGTCTAACTCTTTCGATGATTAGCCGTCGGGGGGTTTCCAGTGAACTACCAAAAAGAAAATCCCTTTTCGTTTGTTCGTTAAGAGTTACCCGTACGGTGTCACTCTAGAGTGACTCGGGAGTTCATATCGAATGTGTTTTCTTAGTGGTCGCCATTTCAATGTACGAATTTGGAAGGAATAAGCGGGGGCAATTTTTTAACTTGTTACTTCTATTCTTCCAATTCCGACAGTTCAGAAGACAGGCCGGAAGCGGAAACAAGCCAGCAGCCCGCCGAACAAGGCTCGACGCCGACAGAGAATTTATCGTTTCCTCCTCCTCCATCATCTTCGGGGGCGCCGTTATGGGAAGAGGAGTTTGGAGGGGATACTCGTGAAATCAAGGATGACAACTCCACTCCAGAAGGAGACAAGGCCGGACACGAATTGAGCTCAGGGCCGTCAAGCGAAGTTGAGGGAAGCCCTTCGTCATCGAAGAACAGGAAGGAGGAGGGTACTAGCGAGGCTCCCGAGACTAGCGAGGCAAAGAGCCAGAGCCCCTTTTCTTGACAACAAGAAGAGGAGCTGCTTTCCAAGCTGGATCACCTTGCACAATCACAAGTGCCTAAACGTTCTTGGTGGAACCGGGTTTTGTGTTTCTGTAGGGGACCAAACCGGAGGAAGACACTCCTTCCGGAAATGAAGGGAACGGTCAGGATACTGGGTCGGGCGATAATGACCCCGGAGAATAGGAAGCACTGGGGGGAATTTCCTGGCTTTGCCCCTTCCTGCTTCCCGAAAAAGAGAATGGCAAGGATGAACCCGAGAATGAGAAAAGGAGCAGCAGTAGGTATTGGAAACGTATTTAGTCCTTTGACAAGCCCTGTGGCGTGAAATCTATCATTAGCCAAACAATTATTCGGTCTCCAGGCTTTGCCTTAACAAAAGCTATTGCCCTGTTTGCTTTGATGATGGCCTTTTCGATATTCTTCGTATTTTAAGGAAATCAATAAACAACCCTGAAGATAAGTCTAGATAAATAACGGTTACTTCGGGGTGGCCTTTGCTTTGGTCACCCCCCAACTAGGTAACATAATGGTAATGCGTTGGACTTACAGTCCTAGAATGATGGTTCGACTCCATCCCCAGTTTTTTTTAAGTAAACCCACTGTGGCATGACGGTACATGACAAGGGACCCTAGCTTAGAATGCAATGGATGTATGTGGGTTCCCCCCAGCTACCTACTCCTTTTGCTAGGGATTTGGACACGCGAGGAGGAGGCTCTGTTGCTAGCCCTTATTGACATAGAGCTACTGCCTTGGCAAGAGCTGCTGTCTTCGCTATGTCAACCGTGCATAAAGAAATGCCATAAACGTTGAAAACAAAGAAATTGCTAGAAGAATGTCGATTGATTCTACGACGTAAACGAATCATGATAATTCGTTGCAACTTGAAGTCCCGCCTTGGCAACCGCTACGTAGCATCCCAGGTTCAGTAAGCACATAGACTCTTAACAAGCTATGGGGCCGGATCATGTTAAGATGAAATGCCATTTGACCTCAGGTGCTGGCAAGGGCATCTAGCCAATGCCTTCCTGGCATGCGTGAATGCTGGGTTGTGAAATTAATCGTTTAAATGCAGAAGCCAACGATAGCACTATGACTACGAGATTAGGTCAGGCCCAAGGATTCCTCCCTTTACCGCGTCCTTTTCTATCTATCTATCACGGATTACCCTTTTAGCATTTGACCATGCCTATCTATTCGTAGCGTCTTAAAAGAGCTTTCGAAAGAATAGTCGTTTAATTTGTTTTTTTGGATTCGTCCGGAGAGAAGCAGTTAGTCGATTTACGCGTGCCGACCTTTTTTTAGAGCTTCGGTTCTTCCGCCTGAGCATCAGTGGAATAAGGACTACATGGCGCTAGCCACACAAATTCTTTGCTTTAAAAGAAAAGTTTTGTTTGCCTATATGATACGTGTTGCACATGAAACGAGGGCGGGGGCGTAGTTTAATCGGTAGAACGCATGTTTTGCAAGCATGAAGTTATTGGTTCAAGTCCGATCGTCTCCATTCGTATACAGATTAGCACATTAAATTTATAACTAGGCTAGGAAATTCAAATTGTAATGAAAACTTCCCTGTTGCCTGGAGCCCAGCACTACATTGGCCGGGACGCCTTACCCCTTGGCACGGCACCTTAAGCTAGGGAAAACCCGGCTAACCGCCACCCCGAGTCGCTGCCGGGGCCTGGTCAAGCGACTCAACGACGAGTGCACAGCGGCAGTTAATGCATGCTACATGCTCTATAGGCTCTTCTGGCCAAGGGAAAGCACCTACTTTAACCAAAAGAGCTCAGTACGGCACCTGTTCGCTACCACCTATACAGAATCGGTGGGTTACCCGCTTAGGCTGTAGCCGAAGAACAGGCGGGGGGCTGCTACCATAGCCAATCTAAGGCGCGACCTTGAGGGGGTTCTAAGGGCGGCAATTGACCGTTTAATCCTCTTAGAGGAACTCTCCCTGAGCAAGGTAGACATGGTGGCTTGCCACACTGGCATATACGCCGGGCCCTCTAAAGCACCCGAGACATAGGAAGCCTACATATCAGGGTCCCTTCCCTATGTGAGTACATATTCCTTTGATGGGCTAGACATTTCGACTGCCCAAACCCAAAGCTCAAGCGCTGGCATTCATAAGGGTCAGTTTGCTTGCTGTTTTAGAAACGAAAAAGTTTTCTTGTCGAAGAGTATCTCAAGGATCGAAGAGTTTACATCTTTTCTTAATTCTTCACGAAAGTCGAAACCGTATTTTTCTAGGGCTATAGCGGGAATTGGGCTTATTTTAGCTTTCGTTGAAGTAATTGTTTTTCTATTTGTCTTAATCGTCGGCTTGGTCTATGCATGGCGAAAAGGAGTTATTTTGCAGCGTGGCTTCTCATCTAGTTTAATAACAACACTTTAAAACAAAGCCTATATCGTATCCTATACGTCACGTTACGTATTATATCATTCCTGACTTACGCAAGCAAAATACTTGATAACTACGACCCGTATAGGATTTCAACTCGTTACTACTTTAGCTACCCATCTCTTTAGATCGTTTTTTTACCCGGCTATACGTGCTCATGCTAAGGTGTGTGTCGTACGCGCTTTCGTGCCATCCCTTGCCCCACCTGGGGTAACCATACAACATCGTTAGTGGAATCTTGAAAAGAGATTAGTACGAGGAAGCCCATTGTCCTTGCGGCGCTTTTACCTCTCGCCTATCAAAGTGATGTTCTTTCACCCGGTAGAAGAACTTGTCTAGAGAAGGATTTCCCGCTTAGATGCTTTCAGCGGTTCTTCCCTACCAACTTAGCTACCCGGCGCTGTTACTGGCACAACAACCGGAACACCATAGGTTGACCTAACCCAGTCCTCTCGTACTAGGGCAAGCTTCTCGCAGTTCTCTAAAACCAACGGTAGATAGGAACCGAACTGTCTCACGACGTTCTAAACCCAACTCACGTACCACTTTCATCGGCGAACAACCGAACCCTTGGGACCTTATTCAACCCCAGGATGTGATGAGTCGACATCGAGGTGCCAAACGACTCCGTCGATAAGAGCTCTTGGGAGTCATCAGCCTGTTATCCCCGGCGTACCTTTGATCCGTTGAGCGAGAGCCCTTCCACACGGGACTCCCGGATCACTATGGCCGACCTTCGTCTCTGTCCGACTAGTAAGTCTTACAGTCAGGCAGGCTTCTACCATTACGCTCATAAGCTGTTATAATATTAGCTTGAGCCTACCTTCGCACACCTCCGTTACTCTTTGGGAGGCATCCGCCCCAGATAAACTACCCACCTTGCAATATCCCGCTTCTGACAGCAGCGGCGGTTAGGCATCCAACGACGAGAGAGTGGTATTTCAAGATTGGTGGCGACATTGCCATCACCTCCCATCTATCCTACACATTAAATCAAGGATGTCACTGCAAAAGTATAGTAAAGGTGCACGGGGTCTTACCGTCTAGCCGTTAGTACTCCGCATCTTCACGGAGAATTCAATTTCACTGAGTCCATGTTGGAGACAGCGGGGCAGTCGTTACCTGTAAGTCTTGCTAAACTTTTTGGTTTAGCTTGGGCTTTCTCTTTACCCAGGCCTTTTTCTCAGTTCCAATAGAATAAGCCATAGCGGTAAGCCTGGGCGCTTCATGTAAAGTCTCTGGGGATTGGACCTCTGCTATCCAGTCTGGATGTTCTGGAGCAAGTGCATGCTTTTCCATTCCCCAATCCTGCGGATCGTCCATTGTGTCATATCTAAGTCCTTGAAGACAAGTGCACTTAGATCTTTAAAGTGTTCCCGCATGTAATGTGGCCTAAAACCTAATAATTACTTAGAAGGCTGGCGTAACTTACTGTGTACACCATTCATGCAGGTCGCTACTTATGCGACACAATAAAGTTAATCAAACGGCAATGGATGGTATTCAGTTCCATGCCATCCTCGCCTATGGCCTTATAGTCGCCTATAAGTTCGGACTATATCATCATCTCGAAGGATGTCTGGCGTGTGGTCGTTGGGGATCGAGTTTAGATCTTGGAACTACGTTCGCGGGCGCACGGCGCGAGGCTACGAAAATGGTCAGCCGCGGGCTCGAAAGACGATGTATTTCCAACTTGCTATCCTGCTGATGGTCCGCGCCACCAACTACATTTTCCATTCAGCCGTGGATAGGCCGTAGGTTGGTTGAAAGCGCTTCGCGCTGTCGACAGCCAGATTTTTTTGATTTTATCCTGTTCTGTATGAGTATTGGATACTGAAATTCGGGCGGATGTCCCAGCATATTGCCCGATTATGTTGTCGAACATCTCTGTCAAACCACCCCTTTGTCGGGGAATTTCGCTACCTTAGGACAGTTAGAGTTACTGCCGCCGTTTACCGGGGCTTCCATTCAAAGCTTATAACACTTCTCCTTTTTACCTTCCGGCACCGGGCAGGTGTCAGACTCTATACATCGTGTTACCACTTAGCGGAGTCCTGTGTTTTTAATAAACAGTCGCTACCCCCAATATGTGCCGCTTTCCCAATCCTTCAATAGGAGAGCACCCCTTCTTCCGAAGTTACGGGGCCATTTTGCCGAGTTCCTTCAACATGGTTCTCTCAAGCGCCTTAGTATATTCTACTTGTTCACCCGTGTCAGTTTGGGGTACGGTTGGTTTTGCATTTTAAATGTTGAATCGCCCTCCCAATTCCACGAAGTTTTTTCCGGGAGTTTCAACCCTGCAGCCGGAGTGACTTTGTAGCCCCCTGCCCAATCATCCAATTCACGAGTTTAACAAACACGCATGGTTCAGTAGTTAAAGCAACTTCGTCGCTTTCGTGTACCCATCGGACGTTGCCCTTTCGGGGTTCCTTAGGGACCGATTCACTCTGCGTAGATTGACTGAACGCAGAAACCCTGGAACTGGCAGGCGATCATGTTTTTCACATGATTTCTCGTTACTCATGTCAGCATTCTCACTTCTGGTACCTCCAGGTGTTGTCACCAACAACTTTCCTTGATTGACAGAACGTTCCGCTACTGACACTTGAAAAAGCTTCTTTCAAGGTCTCGTCGCTTCGGTGAGTCACTTGAGCCCCGAGACATTTTCAGTGCCATGAAGCTAGACCAGTGAGCTATTACGCTTTCTTTGAAAGATGGCTGCTTCCAAGCCCACCCCCTGGTTGTCATCGCTTGATCACTTCCTTTTCCACTAAGTGATTGCTTAAGGACCTTAGCGTACGATCTGGGCTGTTTCCCTTTCGACTTTGGATCTTAGCACCCGAAGTCTGTCTGTACAAACCCATGGCCTGTATTCGGAGTTTCCTTGGGGTCGGTCAAGCTTTGGGCTACCCTAGCCCATTGAGTGCTCTACCTCAAGCCATAAACGTTATACGCTCTACTTCAATAGATTTCGCGGAAAACCAGCTATATCCGATCTTGGTTATTCAGATAGGTAAGCCCGGAACGGAAGAGCTTTCCCCCCTCTTTGAACCGCACGTGCAAGTTTCCTTGCATACGGCTCAAATGACGAATGGGAAGTCTAGGCCCCGGCAGCTTTTGGTTCCTGCGTTTCAGGAACCGCTCGGAGCGTTTAGAGAGAAGCTAGAAGCAAAGCGCAACTCAGTTTCCTTGGTTTCCAGTATGCATGAAACCAGAAGAAAGGGCAGCTGGCTCAGCCAGGGGAACCCTAGCGGGGGAAGCCCAGCGACCCTTGCATAACCTTTGTGGCGTTACTGCTCGCAGTTATTCATTTAAGGCACGAAGTGCGTATAAATGGTCTTTTCGCGCGCGCTTCGTCATTCATGATACGAGTTAGCACCGGGCCCCCAACTCAAAAGGTCAGGTCGGCGATTCATTGAATAGATATGTCTCTATCTACCTCCGCTGCCTATTTTACCCTACCCAGTAAAGCAAGCTGGTGGCTTTTCATATCGTCTTCTGCCCACTGGACGGTATCTGATCTTACGACCAGACCTCCTGAGGGGAGCCCATTGGGTTTACCTTGTCGACATGTTGACTTTATTACAAGGAAAAGCGATCCTGTGCTATACTCCGGTGATCATTTGCCGATCGGGGCACGCAGAGGCCCATCGTGTCCCAAATCACATTCTGGTTCATTCTTCGCCAACAGAGTGCCTGCTGGCCCGTAATGATACAGCAGCTTTATGGTTTCTACGAAGCGTTGTCGCACAGTTCACTTGCGTTGATCAGTAGTCTTGCCACTCCTAGCGGGTTCTATGCTGCCACCTCTTGCATTGTTTTGTTAGCTTCACACCCTCCCCAAAGGAACGCATGGTGGGGTAGGAGCCTCCCGCTAAGCTGAAATGACAGTAGCCTTGGCAATCGGGTCTCCCCGGACACTTGCTTGTAAAGGAGACAGGGCGCGCGATTTGAAAGGGATAACCAAAGAAGCGCGCTTTTTTAGGGCCCTCTCTCTCCAGCGGAGTGACGTTTGCCCTAACGCAAGCAATTTTGCATTCTGCGGAATCTCATTTCAGCCAGCCATTTCTTTTCAAACAGTTTTCTCTTTTCGATTTGAAAAGAATGGAATGTTGAGAAAGAGTTAGTGCCGTTAGGCACTTCCCCGGCAAAAGTGGGCGCTGCAGGCACTTACCCTGCCCGGCGGAAGAGAGGGACCTTAGGCTCCCGAAAGGAAAGTGCCGGTAAGTACAACGTTGGTCTTGAGTTTGGCGGCTGCCATAACCATTGCCTTATGCTCCTCAAGTCGCACGGCCTTTCCAAGCCGCTCTATCTCTCGATTGAGATTAGACTATACATTTTTCTCATCTCTAATTTAAGGTCAACGTTAGGGTACAAGTGCCGATGCAATATTTTCATAAAGGTGTGACTCTTGGTCAAAGAAGGCCTTGGTCTCTTCTCCATAAGCCGGACCGCCAACGTCAAGGCGAGATCACATTGGTCCAGTCCCCGCCCAGTGGAAGCATCCACTCGGATAGCAAGGAAAGGTCAGATGACTGCAGCATCCGCCGCTAGCAATTGTTTAGAATGACTGCAGCCACGTCATCGCTTTGGTGGTCGAATTACTGCAGTTAATTCGAAGAATTGCCTAGCTTTTGCTATCCGTTATGGCGTTCCTTTCTCTTCTCCTCTTCGCATCTTTAGTGGGTCCGGGCTGTCAACTATGTCTCCCGACAATTCTCAGTACATATAGCGGAAAACGCTTTTCACATATCGAGGTCGGAATGGGATCAGGTGTTCCGCGTTTTACTAGGATGCCCGGACAAAACAAACACGCTTGATTAAGAAACAAAAAAGTGCTAACGACAAAAGCACCTGCCAGAGAAAATGCAAATACAGCTAGTACAAGCCTTTGATTATTTAATCGCTACCAACCCCACACTTCCCCCTCGCACAGTTAGCTTACCCGAACGAATTGACTTTATCAACTCACGTACAGTTAATAAAAAGACGCTAGCGCCTCCCTTTAAGATTCCCTCCAGCCACAGGTTCCCCTACGACTACCATGTTACGACTTCACCCCAGTCACTGACCCAACCGTGATATGCGCCAAGGAGACCACCCATACCAAAATGGGCCACACTCAACGCCGGCATGAAACACTTTAGCAATAGGTGATCTCTGGTCGATGCTTTGGGCGAAACCAATTCCCAGGGTGACGGGCGGTGTGTACGGGGCCCGGGTACGTATTCACCGCGGCATGTTGATCCGCGATTACTAGCGATTTCAACTTCATGTTCTCGAGTTGCAGAGAACAATCCGAACTGAGGCAATCTTTATGGATTCGCTCCGCCTTACGGCCCTGCTTCCTATTGTAATTGCCATTGTAGCACGTGTGTAGCCCAGCCCATAAGGGCCATGCGGACTTGACGTCATCCCCACCTTCCTCCATAGTAGAACTATAGGCAGTCTCCTGTGAGTGCAACATCGGCACAGAGGAAGTGTCATCAATCCCGTACCGCCCCGCTGACAAGTAAATAATGACATTGATCCTTTGAGAGCAGCATGTCTTAGCAACACAAAACAAGGGTTTCGCTCGTTATAGGAGTTAACCAAAAACGTCTCACGACACGAGCTGACGACAGCCATGCAGCACCTGTATGAATTTTCGTTTCATCCCGTTAAGGACAAGCACACTTGTTCATATGTCAAGTGTTCATACGTCAAGTGTTCATATGTCAAGGGCTGGTAAGGTTTTGCGCGTTGTATCGAATTAAACCACATGCTCCACCGCTTGTGCAAGCCCCCGTCAATTCCTTTGAGTTTCAGTCTTGCGACCGTACTCCCCAGGCGGAGTGTTTAATGCGTTAGCTGAGCCCCCGATCCGCGGACCAAGGACGAACACTCATCGTTTACGGCATGGACTACCAGGGTATCTAATCCTGTTTGCTCCCCAAGCTTTCGCACCCTAGCGTCAGTAGAAACCCAGAAAGCTGCCTTCGCTACTTCGGCGTTCTTTCGTATATCTCCGGATTTTATCCCTACCACACGAAATTCCACTCCCCTCTATCCCACTCAAGTGAATTGGTTTTGAAAGCATTCCGCCAGTTGAGCTGGCGCCTTTAACTTTCAACCTGATTCACTGCCTACGTGCCCTTTACGCCCAGTCATTCCGAATAACACTAGCCCCTCCCGTCTTACCGCGGCTGCTGGCACGGAATTAGCCGGGGCTTCTTTTTCGAGTCTTGTCATAATCGTCACTCGACGAAAGAGCTTTACAAGCGGCATTGCCCTTCCTCGCGTTAGCGACGTTTTTCACTCACTCACGCGATATTGCTGGATCGGGCTTTCGCCCATTGTCCAATATTCCCCACTGCTGCCTCCCTATGGAGTCTGGGCCGTGTCTCAGTCCCAGTGTGGCTGATCGTCCGAAAAGATCAGCTAAGCATCTGCGGCTTGGTCAGCCTTTACCCAACCAACTACCTAATACTACGCAGGCTCATCAAATAGCGCTTTTTAGCTTTATCGAAGCTTGCTTTTTTGCTTTCGTTTCTTTGGGATTCGGCCCAAACTGTTTGGCAGATTCCCACGCGTTACGCACCCGTTTGCCACTTTGTCTTCAACTGTTCTATAAACAGAAAACAACGTTCAACTTGCATGTGTTAAGCATATCGCCAGCGTTCATTCTGAGCCAGGATCAAACTCGGTTTTTTGGTTAAAAAAGGTCAATCTTTGTCGTTGATGATCTCTTGGTTAGTTACCAGCTCTTGCCAATAACCGTAAGCGGAACGGCCATCGGCAAGGCGAATCATCTTACGTCCCGGGATTGGGGCCGAGCGGGGGTTAAGCATAATCTCAGATCAACAAAGCAGTGCTCAACTAAATAATAGATACTACCGCGACCTTTCCGATCCAGGAAAGCGACCGGACTTGAACCGGTGCCGTTTCCTTTCCTGGTACATAGGAATGCTCTATCCCTTAAGCTACGTGAGCCAAACGGGGAAGCCCAACAACCCCAAGCCCCCTGTTACTTTGTCGCCTGTGCGCCTCTCTTTTTGTTGAGTGCCCAAAAACACAACACTCTGGCTATCCAATTTCACTCCACCTTATGATTGATAGCCGACAAGTACACAGCTTGCTATCAACGACCTGGCCTCTTAGTTTAGTGGTTTGTTACGTAAAGGATGGCTAAAGCCTAAAGACAAAGATTCTCTAGCGTTCTCGTATAATAGTCAAACTATAATAATCAAATGTAAATATTTGTGTGGTTAATGGACAGATCATCAAGAGGTGACTTGCGATGTTGAGAAGTCCCCACTTGCGCTTGGTCCGGGATCCCTGAGGGATAGTTTGGCTTCAGGGCGGGCGCTCCAGCAAAGCTAATTCTGTATGCCTATGCAGCGTGTTAGCCAAAGAAGAAGACTGAATTAACGCCATAGCTGCTCTCCGCAGTCTTAGTAAGAGATTTTATCCTACTTGGTTTTGTGAATAAAGAAAGTTGAACTGTGCTCGATACAAATCCGCAAGGTTTCAGAGCCTCTCCAATTCCAAAAGCATGCCCCGCACAAAAGAAACAAAAAAACAGCTTCCGCTTACGGAAAGCCCCGCAACGAAACCTAAACCAAACAAGAGCATGGTGCAATTAATGCTTTTCTTTTAACATCTGTTTTTACACATTTTCATAAATGCTTTTATGTAGTGTAGCTAGCACGCAAAAAAGCTAATGTCGAACGGAGTAAAGCAGTTGGCCGGCAAAGATTGCTTTGCTTCGATTTTGCTTTCTTTTAAAGCAAACGCATCTTTTTCTGCTTTCGCTTGTTTGCTTTCTCTATCGCATCTTTTTCTTTGCTTACAGCTTGCTTTCCTTTTCTTTTAAACGGTGTTTTTCTTTGCTTTAAAACTGCTGACAACATGTAGTGCGGGGGCAGGATTCGAACCTGCAGTCTTCAGGTCATGAGCCTGACGAGTTGGCCATTTACTCCACCCCGCAATCTTGGCCTTGGCGTTTGGGGTTGGTTGCCCACCAGCATAGGGACCACCTAGCCTACCATCGGTCCCGAGAGGTTACGTTAGCCTAGCACCTAAAGATCTAAGGGGAACGATACTCCCCAGGCGGGATACTTAACGCTAAGTTAGCTACAGCACTTAGGGGTTGATACGCGCAGCGCAGCGATTAGTCTCCATCGTTTACGGCTAGGACAGGGGTATCTAATCCCATTCGCTCCCCGCTTTCATCTCTCAGTGTCAGTGTTGGCCTAGCAGAGTGTCTTTGCCAAAGGAAAGGTGTTTGAATTGATTTCTACGCATGAAATAAATTGGAGCAGTGGTTTTAAGCCTTTTTTTTTCTCTCGTGCGTCGTATCCATAACTTTTTATTCTGAAGCAGACATATCATCTCATTAGGAGTTGCCTCGATACCACCGGCATTGCAGCGCCAGTAACTTAATTATTCTCTTATCCCTCGCCCTCAAAGCGTACAGAATCAGTGACCACTCCGCATACAGCCTCAAAGCATACGCGTACAAAATCAGCGACCACTCCGGCCTCAAAGCGTACAAAATCAGGTAAAATATCTTATTTGTTCCATCCTTTGCCTTGCAGGGAATCGGTGGTTCACGTTGTAATGGATAGTAAAACTTCGATTTATCGTGGTTCGGTCTTGGATTTGACCCGTTAGAGTCTGTCTTCGGTTTGCTACTTTAGTTTCGCAACGCGCCATCTTTCATTTGTCGATGCCTCTGGCCATCTTCCTCCTTCCGTTGAGTGTAAATCCGCTACGCCTCCTTTTTTCCCCAGTTCTCGTTATTCGTTTCGCAACGATTCGAAGGCTGGCGTAAGGCTAACAAATCGGGTGTAGAGCAACTAGGCATTTCGCGTAAGTCATGAACAAAGGAGCTGTCGTCCTTTGCATTTGCTATCCTACGCTCTAAAGCTTTAATTCTGTCAAATAGTCTCTCCTTTTGTTCACGCACGACTTGTAGCTCTTTTTCAAGTTTTTTACTTGTGTTGCGTTCGATCCTACGCTCTTCCTCAAGTATCCCACGCTCATTGCCTGTACAAATTCGTTTACGTGCATGGTCCACGATATCCGAGTAGAGACGCTAAGGTTGTACCTTTGGAAGGAATTCTGCTAAGCCGGGCGAACTGGTAAGCACTGATCCCAAGCCATACTTTGTGCATTGATCGCCTAAAGATGCTTAAAAAAGGCTAAATGCAAGCTGGTGTCCCTTCTATCACCTTCCCTGCTTGCTTGGCAAGCTCTTAGGGATGGTGCCCTCCAGTTCATTGCTGCTGAGATCCACCCACACCAGATACTTACAGTCCCCCAGTGTGGGAGGAATTGTGCCAGACAGTGAATTGTTATTGAGATGCAGATAGTTGATTCCGGCCATGAGACCCAGCTCGGAAGGAATGCTGCCCACGTGAGAGCGCGAGCCACTCCAAGCTGCTAAAGTTAGCATATCCTTTATCCAAACAAAACGAAAAGAGCCGGCTATGCTATTTCGGCTCATGTAATGTAGCTGCTACCTTTGGATAGAGCCTTTCTATGTACTAGGAAACGGCACCGGTTCGAGTCCGGTCATGGGCTAGTAGGAAAGAAAAACGGGAACTTTGCTTTCACTTGTCTGAGGATGAAGAATATTATCTCAACCAAACCAAAAGAGCCGTGATTCGTTTGGTGTCGCTTGTTTCCTTTCCGATCCTGAAAATGCGAGCGGAAAAGCGAGGCGATAGCACCGGGGCTGCCAGAGGTTCAAGTCCTCTTTGCCTTCACAAAACATGGAGTCCTAGGATGGCAGAAATCGAGCGAAACAGACCCTCTTCAAGGTATTTCCTCTTCGAAGCTTTGATGAGCCAACCTATGTCGCCGTTAACCAAACAGGTAATCGCGATTAGGAGGAAATGGGATTTGAACCCTTCGCTCCTTGTCTAAAGTAATATGAATGGCGTAGCTCTTTCATTGCATTGTTTCTGGCCGATACCAGATTCGCATCTGAAGGCAATCGCATATACGATTTGTGGGTCCGGGCTGTCAACCACGTCTCCCGAGAATTCTCAGTACATATGGCAGAAAACGCTTTTCACATATCGAGGTCGGAGTGGGATCGGGTGTTCCGCGTTTTACTAGGATGCCCGGACGGAACGAACACGCTTGATTGATGAACAAAAGAGTGCTAACGACAAAAGCACCTGCCGGAGAAAGTGCAAATACAGCTGGTACAAGGATCGTTCAATCGCTACCAACCTTTTGTGTTATTTGTTCTGAATGTATATGCCATGGTTTTGTGAATCAATGTTTCGTTGATGATCTCTCGGTAAGTCATTAGCCTAGGCTAACAACCGTAAGCCGGACCGCCAACGTCAAGGCGAGATCACATTGGTCCGGTCCCCGTTAGCCCAGTGGAAGGATGAGGTGCATCCACTCAGATAGCAAGGGGAGGTCGGATGACTGCGGCCACGTCACTGCGGCCACGTCAATCGCCGCTAGCAAATTGTCTAGCTTCTGCTACTAACTGAAACCCTCACCGGTTTCTTCGGGCCTTGGAAAGCTTTCTCAGCATAAGTACGTAAAATAAGGCTAAAGGTCAATCTTTGTCGTTGATGATCTCTTGGTTGGTTACCGGCTCTCGCCAATAACGTGAGCGGAACGGCCATCGGCAAGGCGGATCATCCTACGTCCCGGGATTGGGGCCTGAGGGGGAACCCCAATAATCTCAGATCGACAGAGCAGTGCCCAACTGAATGATAGATACTCCGATCCAGTTTCGCTCACGACTTCCCCGGACTTGAAACGGTGCCGTTTCACATGGGAATGCTCTATCCAAAGGTAGCAGCTACATAAGCGTTTATTATACGATAATTTGTAAGGTGGAATGATCCAAGTAAGCCAGGTAGCGATAGTGGCTGATTTGCAGGACAGAAACGTGGTGCGCAGGTTGCTTAGCACTTGCTGCGCAAAGCCACGCTTTTTCAATCGTTTGATTATTACATGAGAATCCTTGTCGCAGCGTCTGCACGGCGACAACGCCATCCTTTACCACGCAAACCACCAAAATAAGAGGCCAGGTCGCCGATAGCAAGCTGTGTGCTCGTTGAAGGACGGCAATAACACTAATCCAGGACTGGAGCGAGTTGCTCCAGGCACTGAGTTCAGCACTATACTACCTACAACGCGTCGATAAGGAGAAGCGTTAGGCGCACAGCAACGTAGGGCCTGCTGACAACATGTAGTGCGGGGCAGGGTTCGAACCGCAGTCTTCAGGTCATGAGCCTGACGAGTTGGCCATTTACTCCACCCCGCAATTGATCTCTCTCGGCTAATTTCCTTTGCATAATTGAGCCTTTCGCATCCCTGTAAAGGCGTGTTGTTGATTATTTCGTTACTTGGTTAGTAGCGTGCTTTAGCTAGCTCATGCCATTTTACCGGTCCAGTTTTCATCATCGCGTGCTTTCTTCTCCGAGCCAAGGAACAGACGCGAGGCTCTTTGAAGAAAGCTTAATAGGAAATACGTGCGTGAAGAACGGACAGAATTACGCTTCAATCAGTGCACGATAACAAAGAAGAAAAGTTGATTGGACCTCTAGTAGCCCGGCCATTCCACTAAACTTTCTTGTATTGCAACTTTCTTACCGTCAAAGAACTAAATATGTTTCAATACCTATACCTACTGTTGCGATGATTTCTTTTGCATTTTTAATTGAATGTTTTTCGTTGATTCCCTTGCCTTGGTGTTCGCCTAGCTAGGGTAGTATCCTGCATTTATGGCAGTTCCTAATGGCGTGGCGCCAAACCTGTCGTTGTTAATTAACTTGCTATGTAGCGTTACCTGTCGTTGCTGATCAACGCAGTGTAGTAGCGTTACCTTAACGTGTTGATTCACACCTAAGGTTTGGAAATAATGTTGCCTGCTCTTTTTCTTTTGCCGCCAAAGTAACAAACAATTGCCTAGCTTTTGCTACCCGGCCGATATTCATGGCAATGTGAATCAATGTTTCGGATCTCTTGGTAAGTCATTAGCCTAGGCTAACAACCGTAAGCTGGACCGCCAACGTCAAGGCGAGATCAGATTGGTCCAGTCCCCGTTTTGTCTTCCACCATTCGATGGAAGCGGATAGCAAGGGGAGGTCGGATGACTGCAGCCACGTCAATCCGCCGCTAGTAATTGTTTAGAATGACTGCAGCCACGTCATTCTTCAATTGTCTAGCTTTTGCTATCGCTTTAGGGTCCGGGCTGTCAACCACATCTCCCGAAAACTATCAGTACATATGGCCGAAAACGCTTTTCACATATCGAGGTCGGAATGGGATCGGGTGTTCCGCGCTTACTATAATGCCCGGACAGAACAAACAATCTTGAGTAATGAACAGGGCAGGAAGGCCGCCCCTGTGACCTGCTAGTTGGAGGGCAGGGCTGAAACCGCGGAACCGCCAACGTCAAGGCGAGATTACATTGGTCCAGTCCCCGCCCAGTGGAAGCATCCACTCAGATAGCATGGAGAGGTCGGATGACTGCGGCCACGTCAATCCGCCGCTAGCAATTGTCTAGCTTATGCTACTAACTGAAACCCTCACCGGTTTCATCGGGCCATGAAACAATGCAAAAAGTTCTTTTGTTTCCTTTCCTCAGCAACGAACGAGTAAGGAAAACTATCATTTCTCTTATTTCAAGCATTAACCGCATCATCTTCGTAGGAATAACCGGGATTGTCGTTGAGATTTTTTTTAACATCACTTACGTAATCGTTATCATTATTTACGCATTTGCCTGTTAGAAATGATTTTTCACTTGCCCCATCATATTTCACTTCCTGTCTACCATCGTTATTGGCCTTAACGCCATCATTATGAACCTCGTAACCATTGTTTGTGGCCTTGACACCATCGTTGTTGACAACGTACCTTGTTAGGATATCGTATAGAAAAGATGCTAGCGAACTTTTCGTGGTTGGTCTTTTGTTTAGTTTTTTTTCTTTTAGCTCTCGATACGCCGGTGCATATGGCCAGAGAACCAAAGGTTCGAGAGGATTCGGCCGGGGTGAGAACCGGCGTGTTAGCATTAACAATCATGCTCTCATCTTTTAAATCAGTCGTTACGGGGTCAGTGAGCTAGCTTGTAGCGTAGAGAAAAGAAAAGAAAAGAGGGACAAGGTGTTTTTTCAAAACAACTTTATCTTTTGTTGAGGGCAAAAAAGGGCACTCAACCGCAAGCAACAAAGGGGGAGAAGCTTTCATGACTTCCCACGGTGTGGCCATTACTTCCAGAAACAGCTGGTTTCACCGTTATGAGCCAGTTATTGAAAAAGCGTTCGCACGCTTGTGGGGCGAAAGGCCAAAGGAGGACTCCTTTTCTTGCCTATAGGTTCTTATGGTCCAAAGGACTTCAACAAAGGCACTTTTTGGAGTCGTAGCTCTTTGATTCACCCCTAGCCACAAGTCATCCCCGTATTTTGCCACATACGTGAGTTCGGTCCTCTAAGGCCTCTGTGGAGAGCTCGATTCAACCTGCTCGTGGCTAGATCAATCGGTTTCGGGTCAAATAGAAACAACGCCGAAGATTCAACCTCATTACGCCTACACCTAATGGCTTAAGCCGCTGTTCCCATTTACTCGCTGACCCATTATGCAAAAGGTACGCCGTTAAAGTGGAAAGTGCGCCAAGCAAGAGCCGACAACGCGAAGCTTCGCTCAAGGGTTCGCTCAAGGCAAACATTAGTGGCTTTGCCTGGCTACAGCGCTTTCTTAGCTTCGCGTATGCGTTCCATTAAACATTAGTGGCTTTGCTTTTGTTTTCAACGCTTTGCTCTTCCGACTGATAGTTTGCATCGGATTTCAGGTTTTCTATTGCACTCCCGGCATACGGCGGGGTCTTTTCACCTTTCCCTCACGGTACTTGTGGTACGCTATTGGTCATTGAGGAATACTTAGGCCGCGAGGGTGGTCCCCTTAGTCACTACAAAGCGATCATTATTCAAACACGGTATTCGCGTTTTGCAATAGGAATCAAACTTGTTAGGAAAGATTTACGGGGCTATCACCTTCTTTGGCCAGATCTTCCAACCTTTTCATAATTCCTTGAGGAAGGGGCGAAGACACCGGGTGTCTTCGCCTTCCCCCTACTACAAGTTCTCCCTGCACAGGGCCAGGGAAAGCGGAGGTCCCTTTCTCGGGGCCCCTTCCCCTTTCTTTGCCTAATCCGCTTTCGCTCGCTGCTACTAACGGAGTCTCAGTTGATTTCCTTTCCTTTAGCTACAATGATGTTTCAGTTCGCTAAGTCTCTCAAGTCCGAGGCAGAGCCGCAGCACACGGCATGCCCGGCAAGCTTGGATACGGTTTCCCGATTGGAAACCCATGGATCACAGACGGTATCTCCCCATGGCCTTTCGCCTTTGGAAGCGTCCTTTTTTCTCAATGCCCAGGCATCCATCCAATGCATTCTTTTCGATGCTGTAGGAATTGAACCTACCGAACACCGTACAAAATCTTAATGAGTGTTCGATTTACAATCGCGCAACACTCAACCTGTGGCTGCGTCTTTATTGTATTGGTGAACTGAAAATTGGAGACTCAATTGGCTCAGGATTCATTTTTGTCTTAAATCTAAGAGCCGCAAGCAGCCCTAGATGCATGCTAGGTAGCCTTAATCCTGATTCCGAGGACAGCAAGGGCCAAAGTAGTCAAATCTGCTACTTATGGTTTGATAGACCAAGATCCAGCCATTTCAACGAATGCGCAAGGAAACCGAACCGCTGCGCTAATCCCAAGTCGAACTGCTGCAGCAAGAGGCGAAACAGCAGTTGCCTTGCTTATTTTTAATTGTTAGTATAGTCTATAAAGACTAAGAAGCATGTCTTAACTCAGTACAGATACAGAATCGCCCTACGCGGGGCAAGGGATAATAAATTGTTATGCAAAAACCTTACCTCACATCAAGAAACAAGCTTCAATCTAAGCTTCAAAAGAGAAAGGCAGACAGGCCATCTAATCTCCTAAAGATCTGCGCCTCCCACGAACCAATGGATGCAAACAAATGGCGCGTCCTTCTATTAAGATGGGCTGAAACAAAAGCCTGTATACTCAACCTATGCGAAGTAGGTACAGTATGGGATGATTTTGCATAACTTCGAACTTTCCATACCATATGATGGGGTCTCTCTTTCGTATTATGCTCTTAGCAGCTCTACAATTACGAGCTATTACAGTGTCATTCAATCAAGTTACGAATGGCGAAAGGCTTAGTTTAATTGACATTTATCAATCCACATTTATGTAATAAAAGAAATGAACCTACGACAATAACGAAACGACCGTTGCAATCGACCCTTTCAATTCAAAATCATCTGTCCCTTCTTGCTTGCCCTAAGAAAATGACTTATAGAGCCTGGCCTGTTATTAATATCTCTCATAACGCGTATACCACTATCAATAAAAGCATCTATAGCTTCTTAAATAACGATTCCAACATTAATAACTTTTGATTCCCTTGTTTCCATGCCATGTAGAGGTCATTACTTTTACGTGTACATTTTCCTACCCCACCAGATATAGATACACCTTTATGCCATGAGCTTTCGCAATATTATTGATCGATTCCATGATAAGAACCGTCTTCTTAACTCCAAATAAACCAATTTTTCTACCTTGACGATACGGCGAGTTAACGACTAATTGACACTCCCAGGGAGCCAACTGGTTACTTCACGAACGGCAAAATTAATTCAACTAATTCATTACTTTATTCGCACTAATGCCACTTTTGCTTTCACTATTACTAGATCCACTATTGTTGTTATCTACGTCTTTTACTTTACTTATTAGTAAATATTGTTAATGGAAGCAAGCTACATGCTCTACTTGGAGGGCAAAGGTAGTCAGGCTTCCTTTCCATCGATATCATCAACTCTGACTTTTAAAACAAACCTAGCTAATATAATGCTAACAGGGAAAACTTTGAACCCTAATAGAAGAAAAGAGCCAATACTCGAATGTTCATAGCGTGCCACGCCACCCCTATTTATGATCGACATAGCCACGCGTTCATGCTAATTCTAGTATCGGCGTCCCATGCCACTTGGTTTTTTCTTTATCCTAGTATCGTTTGCATTAGTAGTCCCAAAGCAAGCAAGTAAAAGCAGTCTTTGTTACTACATTCTAGTGACCCTATCACATATAGAGTTAACTGATAGGTGTAGATTGTCAATAGAGACAATAATTAAACGCTTAAGCACTACCTTTATTTATAAAAGTATAGTGATAAGTAAAGAAAACTATACGTCGTCGTCATCTGTCTCTAGCAGTTTTCACTATCATATAGGTGTATGAAACGAAAGTGCTAGCAAGTATACCGCTGTTTCAATTCTAATTACGCTATTTGTTCCTTGAATTCGAAAGTCATCAAGTAAGCTAGCTTTCAGGTTGGCGATAAAAAGGATTAAAAAAAGGTTTAACACGCACAGTTTAAGTTTACCTTAAGTTTGCGTCAGGGTGCAAGCAAGCAAGCAAGAATTGGCTGTTTACCATACCATTATGAGGGCAGGGCATTTTTAATAAATCATCCCTATCCCCGTTGTTTGCCCCCGTTCATTGAAGTTAGCAAAGTCATGCAAATAGATGGCAGACTGGATACCTTACACTCCAAGGCGGCTTTTCGTTAAGGTTGTTACGTTTTAATTCTTTGAAACGAGCTTAGTTTCTTGCTAGCACAGTGCTGTTATAACTGTTTTCATCCATTCCTTTGCATGTGGCTCTGTTTAATTGGCGTTATCGTGTCTTATGAAGCTTTAGATAAAATATCAAATTGAACGAAGAAAAGAAAAAATGATGCATTGGATTTACAAGCATCCGGAAGTTAAAACAATTGCTTTAGCGGTCCTAGCTGCGGGAGCCGCGGCCCTTAGCTGTTAGCTAAGTTATAAAATTTACATTAAAGCAAACAAAGAAGCTAACTCTTTCAAGGGAAATAGAAGCCTATTGGCAATGTATAAAGAGCACGACGCTTTCTATGAATTACAAGTACAGCAGCAGGCATCTGACATTGATTTATTTGAAGCAGGGAATGTTATACAAACATAAAAGAGCAAGCACATAATAGTTCTCCTCAGGGTTGCTTGCCCCTTTACCTTGGCTGACATGACGCGTTTAACGACTACATCTTTGCACCTTAGCTAACTCATTTAATACGTTAGTGGTTATGTTATTATACGTTATGTCTTAGTTATCGTCAGACATCCAATGTGAAAGGTAAGATAGGCATGCAAACTCTATCTTTCTGCAAAAGCAAGCACATAACCTTGCTAGAGGCACAAAAGACTTAAGCTGGAAATGCAATCATCACACGAGGCCGCTTAGGATTAAAATGATGCTTAAAAGAGAACGTGATTTGAAAGCATTTATTCTCTTCCTCTACCTTTGCCTTTCATGAAAATGTTGTTTCAAGTTCACTATCAAAATCATAATCTTTTCCATGAATCATTGGTTCACTCGGCGAATGCAGACTCTTTTGTAGACTCGGCTACCTGGCCGCGGAGCTTAGCTTCGAGTGCTTGGACATAACCCTATTGGTACAGCTGTAGATTTTGTTTCGCATTGGGTCGGGGAAGACCCAACCTCTCAGGAATTAAAGAAGACAGTGTTTATTTATTTCATCCCTATAGGGATGTTTCAGATAATTATGGTGAGGTTCAGAAAATACCACAACATTGAGTTTATCATGCTCGACCTCTAAATAATATGGGTAAAAATAATCTAGACAATGAAAAAAAAAAGAAAAAGTTTTGTTTTTGTTTTGATAGAAAGGATTTATTTTCCTTTTCTGAGACAAAAAAGTGCTTTTTTTCAGAAATTGATTTCTTTTATAACGGAAAGGCTTTCTTTTCTGATAAAAGGTAATATATTTTTTAAGTATCCGATAATAACCTTTATAACTAAAGGGATAAGGATAATGGGAAGAATCTTTTTAAATAAAAGGGTAAAACAAAGGCCTCAAAAAAGATCATTTTCTTTATTTCAGTTATTTTATCAATTTTCTAATTCATTTTTTATTTTTTACGCATTACGCTATGTTTAGTTTAATAAGATCTCAAGAAGCTTCTTCAATGAATGTAAGATCACCACAGGATACCGTAAAACCGGGAATATTGACTACTTTAGGATTGACATAAATATGTTTATGATTTATTAGCTATCTAGCTTAAAAAATATGTTCACGAGAGGAAATGCAAACCGGAATAACGTCCAATCTTTTTTCTAGAAAGGGTAAAAAATTAATGTGTTTTTCTTTAATAGTTTTTAGTAATGGTTTAAGCTTCTATATCTTTTTTTTCATGGGTAATCCGTAAAAAAGGAACAGCCTTCACGAAGCATGTAATTTTTCATAAAAATATTGAGATTTATATTTTTTTCATCTTTCGAATGGTCTTTTCCGAAGTGAAGCTAACTTCATAATTAGGTTGGCTATATTCCTTTTTTTCTTTATTTTCCACGCTGTTTTTTTTGTTAAAAGCCTGTCTCTTCAAATGAAGGAAAATCCCCACTCCCAAATAAGGGCTCTCTTTCTTGGATTGAGTTTTTTATGCCAAACATTTTCTCTTATCTAACGACGAATTTTAGATCCTGATACCAACATATCTGTTTTTGTTCATTACCTCTTCGTCTTCAGTACTCGTGGCAGTTTATAGTGCTTGGATAGAAAACGCAAGCGTTTACCCATATATAATATGTAATGAACTGTATGATAGGGCATAGGCTAGAAAAAGTCGCGCTAACGCAAATTCCAAGGTCATAAGATTAAATCAGACCAAACTTCAAAAACGTTTAAACGTAAAGCGTAAAAAGAGCGTTGCTTAGCGGCTGGCTTTGGCTTTTACGGCTCAAAGACGAATCTTCAGGTCCCAGCACTTCCCTTGAAAGCTGCCTAAGAAGGAGCCACAGGTTCTTAGAAAGCTATGGCTATACGCCTTTTACCATAAACCTCTAGTCTAGGAAGGTCTCCTTATCTTACCTTACCCTAATAATTACGTAAGGGCAAACAAGACCGGGCCAATCAAAAACCAAAAGCCGGCCAGGAAAAAAAAAGAAAAGAAGACAGGAACGCTAGTTGCTCTTTTTTGCTTTCCCTTCGCAGCACTAATAATTGGAAAAAAAAACTAATAAATATTGTTTGTTACCTTACTATGACTATGCGTTTTTTTGTTATTCTTTATAATAGCAAAAGCAACTCTAGATGGGAGAAGGGGCTTAGCACAGCCCTGGACTGGACTTTAAGCTTGATACACTGCAGGGGATTAATTATAGACAGCCACACCCACCCCGCAAAAAGCAGCTAGGCAATAAAGTAAGTTGGAATAAGTTTTTTAGAGTACGGAAAGTTCGTGAAAGGAGGGGGAAGGGGTCGGACCTTCCCCCAGCGTTAGTTTGTATTATAAAGTAGGTTTTAATTTTATAGACTGGGTGAATGAAGCGCTAAAGCCAAGTGCTTTCTTTTTTCTTCACTTTGCTTAAGCCAAGCCTTTCACGACCTGACCTGTTAAGCCATAGAATCAATCTAAACCTTACCTTCCGCCGTTGCGTTAGTGAGTAGGAAAAAAGAACTTTACCGTGGTATTTAGACACGACGTCTTTTAGGGAGTCAGCATCCATTATGTGGCACTGGGGTTACGTCACGAATTCTGGTAGTAATAGGACCTCCTTCTTTTGAACCTTTCGGCAAAAATCCCTTTCTTACTTTTCCAATTCCTTTTATTTTCACTTCGACTGACTCAATTTTAAGTTAAGTAGCAGCTTACGCGACACGTTCCGCAGTTGCTTAAGCTGCATACTTATTCGAGCGCGAGCGACGGGAACCCCTAAACTCACTTAAACACCCTGAAAAGGACCCTGTTCTTTTCTCTCCCTTGCAATTTGTTATAGTAATTTTGGTATTACTATAAGTTGATTAAGTATGGGCAATACCGTGGTGCTTTCTTGGCTTGTAGTGCTTTCTTGGCTTGTGGTACTTTCTTGGCTTTTAGTGGTGTTTTCCCTATTTCTATTAATAGCTGTGCTATTATTACTAGTGCTTAAAAGGCTACTTTTACGTAATTGTATTCTTCATTTCCCTTTTTTCGGTTTCGTTTTTTTTTTGGCGTCTTGCCTTCCTCTATTCTTGCCTTTAAAAAAACGCGAATTATTCTCCTTTTTCCGTTAATTGATTAGAATTCTTAACTTACGAAAGGTTTTAGCATTGCTGTAGGTTCATTAACCACATAATAGCAATCCTGCTTTGTGGCGAAATCCACGGTAACGGCAGATATTAATTAATCATTTGATATTTTCTTAAATGCCTCTCTTTAATTCTGAATCAACTAGTTTCTTTTTTCAACGTACTATTTTGCTAATCCAGTTAATTTAGTGCCGAGTCGGATTATTAACCTTGGTGTTATCGCTGAGACCTGATTAATCACGAATCCAAGTGGCTTTTTTGGGTCCAATTCCAAAGATTTAGGTTAAGGCAAGTCTGATTTATTTATTGGAAACTAATTTGGTTCCTGGAATATATGACGCGAGTTATTTATTCCCCCCCTCTTTTCTACGTATAATTTCATTTTAATATTTTATACCTCTTCCCTTATAAACTTCAGGAGGTTTGCAGCTTTTAACGCTAACAGCGGATTAAGTAACTTTTTAGGGATCCGTTCCAGTGCAACAAGTGATATTATACTTTGAGCGGAAAACACAAACCGAAGGCGTGACCTAGAGTCAAATCTCATAGCTGAACCCTAGTTTTAAATTCGAAACAGAGCCTTATGGGTTAGTACTGACTTTATATCCAATTGTTTACGAAGAACAAACGGATTAAGCTTCCATAGACTTGACTTGATTTCGTTGTTCGGCTTCTCATTTTGTTCTCAATATTTATGGCAGTTTTTTTAGTAAAATTTTATGTAAGCCGTGTCGAATGTTAGAATCCTGATTAACAAAATGCGCCTCTCTTGTAGTTTCCAAACCAAAGATTCCCTTGCTTCCAAAGCAAAAGCAAAGCCTCCTTGAAAGTTTATAAAGGGTGATTCCCTTGCCTCTGCTTCCAAAGTAGCTTTTGCCTAAACATTTTTAGATTCCTTTGCCTTTTTTAGAGTTTCTAATGATTTTATGCCTTTGTTAGGCACATCTCTATGTTTATAAGCATAATAATAGAATAAAAAAGGCGTTCTTTAAAAAGATCTACTAAGAAGCAGAAACACACTACTGTAAGCACCAGATGAGTAATAAACAGTAATGAAACCCCCCTAACCTAAAAAAGTTAGTGGTTGGCTTGTTTTGTTTGCCCTAGCGACACCATTAAGAGGACTGGGTGATTGTGATTAGAGATCAATTCACTGTCGCTTCGAGTACACGACGAGGTTACGAAACCCGTCATGGCGATAACATGGTAATTTAGAAACAAGGCGTGTATGAGGAACTATCAATGTCTACGGTTTGCGTTGGGATTGCCCTTCGGCACTTCAGGGCTCAACCAATTAAACTCTCGGTGTCTACGGCGTTAGAATGAACTTCGTGCATCCATTTATTTCTACGGAATTACCAACGCTAGACTGGACGTATTCGACCATGCGCCCAGATTATGCAGGGAAAACCAGCGATACTTTTTAAGAGCAAAGGGTACAGGAACGTAGTGGCGTTCTCAACTCATTCCTCTGATCCCAGTATAAATTGGATCGGCGAGAAAGGTTAACCCAACCCTGCTTGACACTTTGTGCCCCTCGCTCCCTAGTCTTGGCATAGGATTTAAAACATCGAAAAGGTGGGCTATAGGAAAAAGCGTAGGGAACCGCTTACTTTAAATAAAACAAGAACTGAAAGAAAGAGGACTGAACATAATACCGGGTGGAAGATACATGCTTTACCTTGCAAGTTGTGAAAGCTTTCTTCTCAATAAGAGTGAGAGTTAGTGGTATATAGCTTTATCGAAGCCCGAAATGAAACGATGTTGCACTGAAGAGGACTCGAACCCCTAACTACCTGGTTCGAAGCCAGGGACTCTATCCAATTGAGCTATCGGTGCGGGGGGGTTGGGTCAAGGAAAGCCCAACCCTGGAAATGTTTTTTGCGTTATTTCAAAATGAGTTTACGTAATTAAAGAAAATTAACTCAATTAAAAGACAAAAAAGTCAATCTTTGTCGTTGATGATCTCTCGGTTGGTTACCGAATAATTTAACCATCCCTTCCCTAAAAGAAAGTAATTACTTGATATATGTAATCCGTAATATTCGGATTCAGTCGTCAGCTGTGGTTTTTACCCTCCCCAGGGTGTCCGCTCTGCCCGTGAGACGGTTTTTTAACCACGACGTCTACGTTTAAGTTTAAAGGCAGTCCCTTTACGAATCCGGCTTCTAAGCCTATGGAACTTAACGAAAATCTGGACAGCGTCCCTGGCTTTATTATGAACGGCTTGGATTTTATCCGCCTCCTCCTGCGAAACAGTTATTTCTGTTTCTGGATTCAGCGGCGGCATGTCTTGCTCAACAAAAACTACTTCTGGAGTCGAAGGCAAGAGCTCAAACAGGGCTTTATACATGTCAATCAAAGGTTGCGCCTGGGAGACTATTTGCGCGGCATAATGCGCTATCACTTCCTGGGAGAAGGGGACCTTCAAGAGGAGTTCTATGCCCTCTTCCGGGGACATGCTTAAAGGGAGAGATACCCCAGAGATGAGCATCAAGCCAGGAATAAGGTCCTTATGGAACGACGTGAACAGACGGGAGTTTGCCTCCTTAAACTGTACCGAAATCTGAGCCCATTCCTGCATTGTGGCTTCGCTGACTATGGAGGGGTTTAACTTGGCAGAGATAGAGTTTACTAGATTGTTTATTTGCGCAGGCTGCAGTTGTGAAACGAATTCATAACCGTTCTCAGCGCTGGGCAATCTGCCTTGTTGGCAGGTTTTTAGTATTTTATCACAATCTTGCCAAGTTTCAAATAAGATTGAACGGCAATCCTCCTCCTTTAGTTGCATAAACTGTGAATGTGAAGACGCTTGAGTTACTATTGAAGAACTACTAGCGCCCATATTCATACAGTATGCTGTTTCAGCAAACCCAAGCCCAATTAGATTTAATAAAATTAAAAAAAGAGCAACAAACAAGAATACCTTTCTCAACGAAAGAAAGGAGAGATATATGGTGAGGTTATTAAAAAGAAAGGAGAGATATATGTTGAGGTTCTTAGAAATAAAGGAGAGATATATGGTGAGGTTATTCAAAAGAAAGGAGAGATTTCTGGTGAGGTTATTCAAATTCAAAAGATTTCTTTTTTTAGTGAGGTTATTCATGTTTATCTTGTTTTCTTTTTTTAAGATACAAATAAGATTGAAAAAGCCATCGTCAAAGCAAACAAGGCAATAGCTTCTGTTAAGGCAAAGCCTAAAGTAACATAACCAAATGATTATTTAGCTAACGATAGATTTCACGCCACAGGGCTTGTCAAAGAACTAAATACGTTTCCAATACCTACTGCTGCTCCTGCTAGGGCTATTGTAGCCGCTCCTACTCCAATTAATTTTGCACCTTCTAGCGTAACTAATTCTTAAGTGTCTGTGTAATAATAATAAAAAAGTGTAGTTAGCACACTTTAAACGAAGTAGAGCGGTTGGCTGGCAAAGAAAGCTTACGCCTTTGAAGAAGAAAGATAGAGTTTGCATGCCTACCTTACCAAACACGTTGGATGTCGTCGGAAAACCAAGACATTTGGTAAACAGTCTTGTTGTCTCTTTGCAAGCAAGCCCATTTAATTGTAACAATTTAACGGATAACAAGATTATTTCCGGATGAATCCAAAGAAAAAACATAGTAAGCAGAGCCCTGACCCAAATGAAGAATAAGTGGTAGATTGGTAATGTTATCATTAAGGTTCATTGGTTTTATATAATGTCAACAATACAACTAAGCATTCGTTGACAGAGTCAAAGTTCCCCGTTTCTCAATCGTGGCATCCACGTTAATAAGTCGAAAGCCTCTTGGGCCGTCATTATCAACCAGGAAGGAAATCCTAGAGGAACTAGGATTTTTGGTCCAGTAGCAAGGGAATTGAGGGAATGTAATTTTGCCAGAGTAGTCTCGTTAGCTCCCGAAGTGTTGCGATAACTAATGAAAAAAAAAAGAAAGCTCGTTTCATTTATTAGAACTCAAAGAAACTTCAATTCCTTTAAAAATTTGGGTTTGAAGAGTTAGTTGTCGAATAGTCCAATACATACACATATACAAATATACAGAAAAATCTATCTATATCTATTCTATCTATATCTATTTAGATAGATACAACTCAATAAAACGAAGATGGATAGCCAATGAAAATGAGTAGAAAGGAAAGAACCTTTTTTCCGCCTTGAATATCATTTAGATTTTGCCAAGAGGAAAGGCTGGAGATTTTAGGAATTACTTAAGTAAAAACAATTCTAATAATTACCGATTGATATTTCACGAATAATGATGCCATCTCCACCACAGTTACTTCAATCAGAAATGCGAATACGAAAAGAAAAGCTATGACTAGGATACCAGCTACTAAAATGACTAGAGGTATCGTGCAAATCTTACTGGAAGAAGGTTTTTTAAAAAGCGTCACGGAACACACAGAGGGGGGGAAAATTTTTATGGATGTCAAGATATTTTGGCAAAGAAAAAAAGCCTTACCTTACGTGGCAACTAAACTATAACTATTAGGTACATTAGCAAACCCGGTCTCAGAATCTATTGCGATCATATAAGAATCCCTAAGATCTTAGGGGGCATGGGAATTGCAATTTTATCAACGTCTTATGGACTCATTACAGATCGGGAAGCTAGGCGAAGAAAAACTGGGGGGGGAAATTCTACGCCATATTTGGTAATTGAAAGGGAGAAACAGGGACAAAAGTTACTTATTTTCACCAGTTACGTCTTCAATGAAAAGAATTTTTTTGGAGAAACCTGTAATGTAAATAGGAGGTTTACTTATTCCAAATGATGAAGAAACAGAATCTCATTGACATGGAAGGTACAGTTACAGAATCTTTACCCAATGCCACGTTTTGAGCGTGTTCGGATAATGGATGTCAAGTTTTGACTCATATATCGGGGAGGATGCGACGCAGTTATATAAGAATACTACCAGGAGATAGGGTAAGAGCTGAACTGAGTCCCTATGATCTTACCAAGGGACGCATCATCTACCGCCTTAGAAGTAGGCATACAAACAATAGTCAGTAGATTTCGGTATCAGTTTAGATTTTCGGCAGTTAACCAAACCACTTCTCTTGCCAAATTTCCTATCTTGATTAGATCGAAGAAACATGTAGCAAACCTACAGGTAGATTTACCCAATTAATTCAAGGTTATAGATACGAAAATCCGTGCTTCCATTCGGAAAATATGTAAAAAATGTCGATTGATTCTACGACGTAGACGAATCATGGTAATTTGTTGCAACTCAAAACATAAACAGAAACAAGGATAATAAATATTTCTATCTGAAAAAGAATATTAATTAAACAGAGCTTCCCAATAAAAATAATTAATTAATTATGTCAAGTCAAATAAATCGAGAAAAATTCGTTCACGTGGGGGAAAACGCGGAGTTCAAAAGGGAGTCATTCATATACAGGCGAGTTTCAATAACACTATCATTACCGTCACAGACGTCCGGGGACAGGTAATTATTTGGTCTTCCGCCGGTGCCTGTGGATTTAAGGGAACACGCAAAAGCACGCCATTTGCTGCGCAAGCTGCGGCTGAGAATGCAATTAAAGCATCAGTGGATCGGGGTATGAAACAAGCAGAAGTTATGATGAGCGGGCCCGGACCGGGGAGAGACACCGCTTTGCGAGCTATTCGCAGAAGCGGCATAATCCTCAGTTTCATACGTGACGTGACTCCTATGCCGTATAATGGTTGTAGACCCCCCAGAAAGAGACGCGTCTAACTAGTGATTAGTCACATCAAAAGGAGAGAAAAAAAAATTACGTATGCGCACGCAAAAACGAGATGTCGACCTCTAAGCAGGCAATTCAGTGGAAATGCCTTGAATCCAAAATAGAAAGTAAGCGGCTTCATTATGGTCGTTTCCTTGTATCTCCCTTTAAAAGGGGTCAAGCCAGTATTGTAGGAATTGCCATGCGTAGAGCTTTGTCACAAGAGATTGAAGGGACAAGCATAACACGTGCAAGATTTTGCGGAGTCGTGCACGAGTATTCCACAATAACGGGTCTTCAAGAGACAATACATGATGCTTTAGTTAATCCGAAAGAGATTGTGCTTAGGGGCGATTCAAAAGAAGATATTCAAGAGGCGTTTTCATCTGTAACAGGTCCTAAAGAAGTAACTGCGGGCGATCCATCATTACCACCTGGCGTCGAAGCAATTGACAATTCGCAATATATAGCTACCATTACCCAACCAATATCTCTAACTATTGAATTAGAGATTGAAAAAGATTGCGGATATCGTATAGAAAATCTAGCGAAATCCGGAAAGGGACAATTTCCCATCGATGCTGTATTTATGCCTGTCCGAAACGTAAATTATAGCATCCATCTATTTGGAAGTGGTAGAGCGACGCAGGAAATCTCATTCATTGAAATATGGACTAATGGTAGTCCGACACCACACGAAGCACTTAGGAAAGCTTCTGAAAAACTCATGGACTTGCCAACCACCTTCTCGTATGTAAGGGGCGGAGACGTATCTCTCTTCGAAAATGGATTCTCTTGCTTCCTTTGCCTCCTTGAAAGTTTATAAAGGGTGATTCCCTTGCCTCTGCTTCCAAAGTAGCTTTTGCCTAAACATTTTTAGATTCCTTTGCCTTTTTTAGAGTTTCTAATGATTTTATGCCTTTGTTAGGCACATCTCTATGTTTATAAGCATAATAATAGAATAAAAAAGGCGTTCTTTAAAAAGATCTACTAAGAAGCAGAAACACACTACTGTAAGCACCAGATGAGTAATAAACAGTAATGAAACCCCCCTAACCTAAAAAAGTTAGTGGTTGGCTTGTTTTGTTTGCCCTAGCGACACCATTAAGAGGACTGGGTGATTGTGATTAGAGATCAATTCACTGTCGCTTCGAGTACACGACGAGGTTACGAAACCCGTCATGGCGATAACATGGTAATTTAGAAACAAGGCGTGTATGAGGAACTATCAATGTCTACGGTTTGCGTTGGGATTGCCCTTCGGCACTTCAGGGCTCAACCAATTAAACTCTCGGTGTCTACGGCGTTAGAATGAACTTCGTGCATCCATTTATTTCTACGGAATTACCAACGCTAGACTGGACGTATTCGACCATGCGCCCAGATTATGCAGGGAAAACCAGCGATACTTTTTAAGAGCAAAGGGTACAGGAACGTAGTGGCGTTCTCAACTCATTCCTCTGATCCCAGTATAAATTGGATCGGCGAGAAAGGTTAACCCAACCCTGCTTGACACTTTGTGCCCCTCGCTCCCTAGTCTTGGCATAGGATTTAAAACATCGAAAAGGTGGGCTATAGGAAAAAGCGTAGGGAACCGCTTACTTTAAATAAAACAAGAACTGAAAGAAAGAGGACTGAACATAATACCGGGTGGAAGATACATGCTTTACCTTGCAAGTTGTGAAAGCTTTCTTCTCAATAAGAGTGAGAGTTAGTGGTATATAGCTTTATCGAAGCCCGAAATGAAACGATGTTGCACTGAAGAGGACTCGAACCCCTAACTACCTGGTTCGAAGCCAGGGACTCTATCCAATTGAGCTATCGGTGCGGGGGGGTTGGGTCAAGGAAAGCCCAACCCTGGAAATGTTTTTTGCGTTATTTCAAAATGAGTTTACGTAATTAAAGAAAATTAACTCAATTAAAAGACAAAAAAGTCAATCTTTGTCGTTGATGATCTCTCGGTTGGTTACCGAATAATTTAACCATCCCTTCCCTAAAAGAAAGTAATTACTTGATATATGTAATCCGTAATATTCGGATTCAGTCGTCAGCTGTGGTTTTTACCCTCCCCAGGGTGTCCGCTCTGCCCGTGAGACGGTTTTTTAACCACGACGTCTACGTTTAAGTTTAAAGGCAGTCCCTTTACGAATCCGGCTTCTAAGCCTATGGAACTTAACGAAAATCTGGACAGCGTCCCTGGCTTTATTATGAACGGCTTGGATTTTATCCGCCTCCTCCTGCGAAACAGTTATTTCTGTTTCTGGATTCAGCGGCGGCATGTCTTGCTCAACAAAAACTACTTCTGGAGTCGAAGGCAAGAGCTCAAACAGGGCTTTATACATGTCAATCAAAGGTTGCGCCTGGGAGACTATTTGCGCGGCATAATGCGCTATCACTTCCTGGGAGAAGGGGACCTTCAAGAGGAGTTCTATGCCCTCTTCCGGGGACATGCTTAAAGGGAGAGATACCCCAGAGATGAGCATCAAGCCAGGAATAAGGTCCTTATGGAACGACGTGAACAGACGGGAGTTTGCCTCCTTAAACTGTACCGAAATCTGAGCCCATTCCTGCATTGTGGCTTCGCTGACTATGGAGGGGTTTAACTTGGCAGAGATAGAGTTTACTAGATTGTTTATTTGCGCAGGCTGCAGTTGTGAAACGAATTCATAACCGTTCTCAGCGCTGGGCAATCTGCCTTGTTGGCAGGTTTTTAGTATTTTATCACAATCTTGCCAAGTTTCAAATAAGATTGAACGGCAATCCTCCTCCTTTAGTTGCATAAACTGTGAATGTGAAGACGCTTGAGTTACTATTGAAGAACTACTAGCGCCCATATTCATACAGTATGCTGTTTCAGCAAACCCAAGCCCAATTAGATTTAATAAAATTAAAAAAAGAGCAACAAACAAGAATACCTTTCTCAACGAAAGAAAGGAGAGATATATGGTGAGGTTAT
Organism: Adiantum capillus-veneris; assembly: GCF_014529385.1. Classification (NCBI taxonomy): domain Eukaryota; kingdom Viridiplantae; phylum Streptophyta; class Polypodiopsida; order Polypodiales; family Pteridaceae; genus Adiantum; species Adiantum capillus-veneris. The sequence continues at coordinate 54,375,894 of NC_140931.1, forward strand.
TAAAAAGAAAGGAGAGATATATGTTGAGGTTCTTAGAAATAAAGGAGAGATATATGGTGAGGTTATTCAAAAGAAAGGAGAGATTTCTGGTGAGGTTATTCAAATTCAAAAGATTTCTTTTTTTAGTGAGGTTATTCATGGAACTAAATACGTTTCCAATACCTACTGCTGCTCCTGCTAGGGCTATGGTAGCCGCTCCTACTCCAATTAATTTTGCACCTTCTAGCGTAACTAATTCTTAAGTGTCTGTGTAATAATAATAAAAAGGTGTAGCTAGCACGCAAAAAAAGCACTTTTTTGTCTCAGAAAAGAAACAAAAAGAAATGTTATCAACACTTGAAATAAGATTTTTCTTAGTAACTTGTTATTTGACATTGATTTATAATTCAATGCGTATGATACTACTAATGCTATAACTATACTTAAAAGAATACTTATATCATATTGTATTAAATTACTATTAAAATTGTCAATTAAACTATTCTCATTTATCTCACCTAAATAACTATTATTTATTATATGAAATATTAATGGAAATAAACTTACCACTTTTAATAACAATAGTTTTAGGCTTGATAACTTATTACTTATTACTGAATTTACTATATGCGGGGTTGAAACACATTGTATACCCGACAAAGAAGAAGAAAAAGCAATTGGTTTCGACGAAGAAGCGTAAGGCAAAGAAGCAATTAGCTGAGAAACTGCGGGTTTCAACGAAGAAGCAATTGGCAAAGATGCTACGGTTTCGACGCTGCGGGCGAAGACGGAGAAGCTACTGGCAAAAAAGCAATTGGTTTCAACGAAGAAGCTACGGGTTTCGACGAAGATGATTTATGCGTATTTATTGTTAATTTTGGGGCCGAGGATTGATCTATCGATTGATCCTCAGCAGCAAGGTAACGAGAAAGAATCAGGTGACAATAAAGGATCAGCCGACGATAAAGGTTTAGGCATAGGCAACAAACTATCAGGCGTAGACGATATAGGATCGGACACGTTAGATACAGAATCCGGCACTGACGATACAGGATTAGGCACTGACGATACAGGATCAGGCATAGATAAAGGATCTGGCACTGACGATACAGGGGGTTTGGTTCTGAAACCGATAAAGGAATTGATACTTCAGTAAACATATTGGTTACAGGCTTATTAACATCTGTTTTAAATTTGTTGTAATCTTTTGATAGTTTATTTACTAATCTAAAAGTATAGTTACATGAATTACAAATCTTCAAAAAGTTAGCGTTTGTTTTAAATTTAAGTAACTTCTTTATTGTATCTTTATATAAGGTCTTATCCCCCGTAATTTTTTGAAAAGGTATTTTTTTTTTCTTTTGAAACTAGGATTCATTCGCTTTACGCGTACCAGGTTTCAATTGATTGACTACATTGCATGCCATGCAGACCCGTAACGGCTCCGAGCAGACGTGTAGATGGGATGGATGGCAAAGGAGAGTGCGAACGAAAAGGCCCGAACAGAGTCCTCAAAGGCCGCAACTCCGGAGCGGAGAAATACACAAACACACACGTAGTAAGGCGGTGGCCCGGACTGCCGGTTCCGTTAGTCTAGCATTGGCTAGCTCACTACTGAGATCGAAAACGTAGCGGACAACGCGTCACACCTGAAAAGGCGGGGCCATGCTAATTATGCCACTTTTTTCCGAGTCAGGATGGGGTCAAATTCAGAGCCATGACAGATTCAAATCGTTGATTTCATTTGCCAAAGCTAGAAGCTCGGAGAAAAAGGGAATTAATCTAGCAGATCAACAAGTGCAAAGCGTCTTGGCTAAACTTGACGTAGTGCAAGACGTGACCCGTTGTCTAAGAGACGAAGACGGAACCTCCTTTTTGCCTTAGTAAAGTAAAGCCCTTCGAAAAAACAATAAATTCGCCGGAAAAAGGCAAAGCTCGCGCAGCGGAGCTAAATGAACGAGAATCGGATAATCCCGGCGGTAAGTGAAGTGATCACTGCTTATCAGGAACTAGTAACAAGTACTGCGGGTGTGGACACAAATTTAACTGCGGACGCAGGCGCAAATTCGACTGTTGTTAGCTCTGATTCCGAAGGAGATGGGCCGTTTGGCCCGTTTAATTAACCTTCGCAAAGTGTCGCATAAGTAGCGACCTGCATGAATAGTGTACACAGTAGGTTACTTTTTTGTTTTTTGAGGTTTCAAAACAAAAAAGGTTATGGATACAAGAGATGAAAAACCCAATACAAAAAGTCACCTTTCAATTTATCATGACCTGCAGTCTGCCAGAATCATTCGCTATTGTTCTATTGGTTTCCAAACGGATATATAGATTTGAAATCTCAAAGAATAAGAATAAAAAAATATTATACACCGTTACGGCCTATCCATATAAGATAGAAGAAAAAGAAAAAAAATATTATTCCAAAGAAAAACAGAAAGTCATTCTTTAGAGATTACCGAGTACAAGTGCACATCTAGGCTATTAAGGACCCTCTACCCTATACTATTAAAGATATTCATATGGATTTAGACATAAAAGGGCTATTATCGATTTAGAAAAAACACTTTTCTTATTGAAGATTGCTTGTAATATGATTAAATCTATTATTCATAAAGGAGGCCATTTACTGTTAGTAAATACTGATCCTTTATGCAATGAAATAATAACAAAAATGGCAAAAAAAACCAATTAAAATCATATTAATTCTAAATGGATTGGTGGTTTTTTAACTAATTGGGAACATATGAAACATGAGAAACGCTTAAAATCTTCATCCACGCAGCACTCTAGCCCACGTTTATTAAAGATGTAAAGATATTTTGAGGGACTGATAACACGCTAAATTCTAGATGGTTTGGTTATATTGAATGCATGTAGAGATTTTTACGCTATATTTGAAGCTAATTGATTATGAATACTTATTGCATTTTTGGTAGATTCTATTCTCCCAAAGGAATTACACAGATTAATTACTCATCCCATTCCGGTGAATAATGATTCTATATGGTTCACAAATCCATTTTGCTCATTAGTCATAAAAACAGTCATTTATTTAAAAAATGCTTAAAACCCCAGCAAAAAAGCCAAAGGAATTTACAAAAAAAATTCCATAAAAAAGGAAAAAACAAAGAAAAAAGGAAAAACTATCAAAGAGCGCATAAAAAAGAAGAAAAAAAAACAATAAACAATGACTTTTTTCACTTTTCATTTTCATTACTTTGTTTAATGATCTTAGCTTAGTTATTCTGGCTTTTCCAGGGGCGGGAATAGCTATAGTTCTTTGCGCAGGGAGTGAATTGAAATTGATAGAACACTTTTGGCCGGCAGGCATATTTTTATAGAAGATGTCTGGTCTTATCTTCTTCAAAATTGGCAATAAATTCGGGGTTTGACCGAAACATACCAAATGGGGCAATTGCCCAAGGCTTGGGTAACACATGATCTGGTTGAGGCCTTGTTTCCCAAACAACTACAATCCCTTATAGGTTCGTTAAAATCATAATTATATCTCCACAGCCACGCATGGGATAACGCAACAAATTGACGGGAATCAAGCAAGCAAGGGCTTTCGCTTATAAGGCAACTACTTTACTTAATAACCTGGAAATGGCAAATAAGCAATTGTTTGTTAAATTCCATGAGCTTGCGATTAACATTGGATTATACATTACATCACACGGGGCTCAAAATTCCCTCTACTTCAACCCTCCCCTTACCGGAAATCTTAAATTGCCTTTCAACCATCAGATTACCCCCCAAAAACCCGAATTGGCCGGTCAGCTTTTAAAGAAAGCCAAAAGCCTATTTCGAGTTGTTCTAATAACTTCTGCAGGCTCCGGAATTACTGTTTGTGGAATTGCCTGAAATCTTCATGTCGGCATCGTATGCCGAAGATGGATTCGTTGTCTCTACATCTGCCGCGGCTGACTTTGGACAGAAATTCAAACAAGTGTTTCAATCAAATAGCTGCAACATTTCACTGATTGAAAAAGAAAATGGATAATCGATCGTATCTTATTTTCATAGTTTGTAGTTTCCTTTTATAGATACAGATATAGACTTTCTTTTTTTTATTATAAAACAGAACTTGAAAATACAAACTAACGCTGGGGGAAGGTCCGATCCCTTCCCTTCCCGGAGGTATGGCTGAGCGGCTTAAGGCATTGGTTTGCTAAATCAACATACAATACATTGTATCATGGGTTCGAATCCCATTTCCTCCTACACTTTTCCTTGATGATTATGCTGAAGTACAGTACAGAATCGAAAATTACAAGACGCTCTTTCCCTATGATATGATGGCCAGGCCGTTACCTGAGCACTCTTCCCGCCGATCTTACCTTGGTAAGAATGTAACTGTGTCGTTGCCTCTGTTCCGTAACAATGAACAGCAAAAATAGACAATCAAAGGAAAAAGTGCAGTGGTCACCCCATTTGCCATCCCTTCAAAATGGCAAACCAAACGACACATAAGTCTACTTTGATAACTGTAACGGTAGCCGCTACCTTTACCTTATCAACGCTTTTTTGTTTTATTAACGCAAGCAAGCAATTCTATTTTTGCTTTCGTTTGCTTTCTCTCTTTTTAGAAAAGCAGCAAAAACAACAAGCTATAGTAGCGCTACAGCAGCTATAAAAGTAACCCAATCCCAGTCCTTCACGTTAAGCGGTCTCCTTTTCATGCTTTAGATAGCATAGCATCTCAGTCTCCTGCATTTATGTTATGGCCCTCGATTTCCCCAGCAGAAAGGGAACCCAACCCTTTAGTCTCTTTTTACCCGTATATAGTGGACCTAAAAGCATGAAGCCTTACTACGAGCCCTTCAGACATGTATGCAGCAAGTCTTTCTAAAGGATCTCTAAACACAGACGCCGATTTATGAAGATCTTGCATTGCTAGCTCTGCAACCTCCATCTTTTCTTCAAATAACGCAGCAGCACATGTGATAAGAAGATTCTTCACACGACTGCCAAGATTCAATGCTTTCAACAAATGCTCAAAGGAAAAAGAACCATGCTTTAAAGCTGTTACTGCACTTATTTCCATCTTGGTTTCTTCTGGAGCTACTGAATCATGCACCAGCTCCTTTATATTATATGCTGCTGTTTTTTAGTCAAATGATGGAAACACCCAACCATACCCGTAATGATAAAGACAAATGCCAACACGTAAGCCACTATTATTGCAATCAGAGCTCCTAATTGGCGCAAGTGGTGCAAGGACAAGCTATCTATGAAGGTATGGGATGTAGTATGGTGCAATGTCTGCATAGAAACGCTAAGGTTGCATCTCTGCTCTGGAAGTTTAGAATTTTGCTTAGCCTTAAGGGGTGAACTCTTCTCATGGTAAGCACTGAACCCAAGCCATACTCTGTGCATAGATCTTCATGCAGATGCTTGAAAAACGCAGGAATACTCCCTTTCCTGTGAACACATTTGCTTTGCACTAAGGTCAAGGACCTCTAAGCTACTGGAGTTGGCAAGGGATGCAGGAAATGGCCCTGTAAAGTTGTTAAAGCTCAATACAAGCTACTGGAGTTGGCAAGGGATGCAGGAAATGGCCCTGTAAAGTTGTTGAAGCTCAATACAAGCTTACGCTTGAAAAAAAGAGAAAGGTTACTACACAGTCGATAAAGTAAGCCAACCGCAGGGACTAAACAAAAAGGCGTCACTTAGCTAGTTATTCAGCTAAAGAGGTGCTCTCTCTTTCCTTTCGCAGGGACTAAACAAAAAGGCGTCACTTAGCTAGTTAGCCAAAGAGGTGCTTTTTTGTATATATACAAGAGATTAATTATGTTCTTATCTAACGTCGTCGTGTGTTTAAACGATTTCAATCAGCGCAGCGGGTTTCTTTCTTCATTAAGCTCAAGTGGTGTGGTAAAATAGGACTAGGTGTTTCTTGGTTAGCTGCATTTTCGTTATGATTGTAAGCTTTACATAGATTCAAGGCTTTCCTTTCATTCTCACTTGCCTTTTGCATATCTTGTTCACAGCTCGATGGCCGTACTAAGAATATAGTAAACATGCGCCTCGATAAGGCGCGGCTAGGACGGCTCGTTGGTTCTTCCAACGTGCGTTTCCTTAGGGTCTTGGTTTCACTTGTCTTCATCCCGCATTCGCATGAGTCAGTTTGAGTGAAGGGCTGCTTTGGTTCCGCACGCTAATGCGTTGTTGAGTACCCTTTTTTATTGGCCTTCCGCCGTAGGTTATCAACCTACCCTTGGTACGGAAATGGGATTACTGCAGGAAAGGAAAGGGAAGGAAAGGAAAGGAATTACTTCCACCAAGGAAGGATCAATAACTTCCATTCAAGCTGTTTACGTACCTGCGGATGATCTGACTGACCCAGCCCCCGCTACGACGTTTGCACATTTAGATGCTACAACTGCGCTTTCAAGAGGCTTAGCAGCAAAAGGTATCTATTCGGCCGTGGATCCGTTGGATTCGACGTCAACTATGCTGCAGCCTTGGATTGTGGGTGAGAAGCATTACAAGACGGCATAAAGGGTTAAGCAGACTTTGCAGCGTTACAAAGAACTTCAAGATATTATAGCTATTCTCGGATTGGACGAGTTATCCGAGGAGGACTGTTTGATGGTAGCTAGAGCACGAAAAAGAGAGCGTTTTTTCTCTTTTTTCTTTTGGATTTCTATTTAATATGCTAATCTGTATACGAATGGAGACGATCGGACTTGAACCGATAACTTCATGCTTGCAAAACATGCGTTCTACCGATTGAACTACGCCCCCGTCCTCGTTTCATGTGCAACACGTATCATGTGGGCAAACAAAACACAAGAGAGCTATTGCTCATACGTGCGTGCCTATAGCCTTTTTTCTACAGAGTTTAGACTTTATCCAAGACACGGCCCCATTTCATCACACTGTCAATGAAAGAGGCTAAATGTCATAAAGTAAAGATGTGTCGTTGGCAGCAAGCAGTAATAGTTCACGAATCTTTTCTCGGTCCACCATTTTGATTGTATCGGCGTTAGGGAGGGGATAAGCCGTCTTGTCTTCTCGGAAGGGAAGCCTTGAGGCCAAAAGCGAAGCGAAAAGAAAAAGGTTATGGATACAAGAGATGAAAAACCGCAATCTTGGATACAAAAAACAAAAAAAGTTTGAAAGATGAAATTTCAAAAGCCACCAACCGATAGTTATGGCTTCTTTTTTTCGCACTTAGATTTTTGGATAGATGCCCTTATACAGGAATACATCCGAGAAGAAGCGCTTGATAAACAAGAATTGCTTATCCAAAGATTCGCAGTTCTTATAAAAGTCAAAGAAAACCTGAAGGCAAAAAGGAACTAAGCTAGTGGCCCCGCTTTTCCTAGTTACTTATGAAATGGCACGTTGTCTATGTATTCGAGTGGTCTCATTGAATCTCTTCGGGGGTCTGCCCCCTGCCCCCATATACATCTTAATGATAATAGAAGCGTCGAAGGCCGATGCGTCGAGTAAAATCCAGGCCAGGGGAATCGCACAAGTAAGCGAAAGGGGCACGGCACCGAGTTTATCTCAAAGATTGTTTATCAACAGTAACATGGCTGGGTATTCATAACTTTTTCTTGCGTGAAACCACTTGCTCTGCTTTAGGTCGCTTCATAACTTAACTGGTTCGTACATAGCACGAGGCTTAATAAATAGAATAGGATTTTCTTTTGTAAAGCGTTTAAAATCAACGAGACTACAAACAAAGAAAAACAAAGAAAGAAAAAGAAAGCAAGCTGTAAGCAAAGAAAAAGAAAGGAAAAAGGAATATTAAGCACCATCCATTACCACGCGAACCACCGGGTTCATAAAAAAACTAGGGTAGAGTGTTAAAATAACATTCTACATGGTATTCTGGAAAAGAACTCAAACAACTAAGGATGAAACAAATCAACGTAATAGCTAGGTTACCTAAACGGGTGAAGCTCTCTGTCTTTAACCATTTAGGAATGCAATCATTGTTCTTTAATTGGCTGCTCCGCTCGGGCTTTCCCTCCCCACGAAAAACCCTTTGCTACGCTTGCATCTTTAATTGGGCTTTCTCTTCACTTGCCTTTGACCGTGGCTCTTTAGACTCTTAAAGGCATTTTCGTTAATCCTACCATTACGTTGAATGTAAATGCATTGTACTAATAAAAGATATAGCGCTTAATCGCTCGGGCTTTCCCCCGGAAATCCCTTCGCTTGCCATTACAGGGGCTAGCTTTATGTCGTAGGAACAAAGGTGCTACTAAAGCAAAGGAAGAGCTAGTGCAACTTGTTAATAACAACTTGTTTTCTAAGGGTAAATAGGGTTTAATTATTAACCATAATAGATTCTTTGTTTAAGGGTTAAATCGTTAATTTTAATGGCCTTTAATAGTTCACTATTAAAGTAAAGTCGTATAAGCCCTGGTCCATCACCTTATTGTCTAGCAATGCTTGGTACGTTGAGGCGAGACGGGCGACTCGCTTAGATCACCCAGCGGCAGTGTCAGGCCTTTACTGCTAAAGGATACGTCTTTACATTTAACAAACACTACACTACCAACAGTTCAGTTCCCTGCCCCGGTTAGTTAACGTCAGGACAACTGTGAGAAGGGTCTCCGTGCCGTGCATGAACCGCCGCGATGCAATCATAGCCATAGACAACGCCAAACAGTTGCAGCTTCTTCAGTTCAGGGATACGAAGCAATCAGCGCTAAGCAGCAGCTTCGAGAATACAAAGCAAAGCCTCTACGTTCATTGACTGGACAAACAGTTATAAAATACGTATCTTCGGTGGTTGAAGGGCAAAGTGTTGACTAACGTCTACGGGCTTCAATTTTTTTCATACTGGCCCTTCCCTTTTGCATGACCGAATAAGCGAGTAGCTATTACGTATTTCGGTATAGCTATCCCTCACTAATTCGTAGTTTCGGTCGAGCAGTCATAGAAATCTATCACGGTTCATGATTAGACTTCATTCCACCTTGCAAAAAGTGGCATAATTGGCCCCGGCTAGAGCCGCGGTAGCTGCAGAATCGAGTAAGTAGACCACCGTATGGACAGATAGGCTTACCAGTCGACCGCCTTTCTTGCTACTAAAGCAGTGCCGCAGGCAGTGCTTGCTTGGTTGCAGGGATTTCAAAATACCTTTTCCCTGCCGCTCGGACGGAATTAATTACGTTTCCTGCCTCCCATTAATTACGTAATATAGAGAGTTGTTTCATTGCTCGGACGAGGAAATTAAGCAAACGACACCCTATTTGATCAAGGTATTTTGAAATCCCCGTGTCTGCGTGCTCGTTTGGGCACGAAGTTCACTCTAACGCCGTAGACACCGAGAGTTTAGTTGGTTGAGTTTCGAAGGGTAGAGCGGTAGCCTACGTTATAGTTCGTACAGTTCTTCGCTTCGAGGAGCCATAGTTGCCTACAAATAAGAATCAATCTGCCCACATTCTATCTCAAAAGAGCTTTGCTTTCCTCGCTTGGCAGTAGTTTAGTTTTTCGCAGCTCATGTAACTTAAAGGAGAGAGTCTGTGAAACGGCACCGGTTCAAGCCCGGTCATGAGCCAAACTGGATCGGAAGGATCATCTACTACTCTGTCATTAAGTTGAGCACTGGTATGGTGACTGGAGATTATTGGGGCAACCCTTTTCCGGAATGTAAGATGATCCGCCTTGCCGTGGCCATTCCGCTTACGGTTATTGGCTTTGCCAGTAACTAACTAAGAGATCAACAAAAAAAAAATGATGAAAAATAAACTATTCGGAACCTTAAAAAGGCTAACTCTTTTGATGATTAGCCGGCGGGGGGTTTCCAGTGAACTACCAAAAAGAAAAATCCCTTTTCGTTTGTTCGTTAAGAGTTACCCGTACGGTGTCACTCTAGAGTGACTCGGGAGTTCATATCGAATGTGTTTTCTTAGTGGTCGCCATTTCAATGTACGAATTTGGAAGGAATAAGCGGGGGCAATTTTTTAACTTGTTACTTCTATTCTTCCAATTCCGACAGTTCAGAAGACAGGCCGGAAGCGGAAACAAGCCAGCAGCCCGCCGAACAAGGCTCGACGCCGACAGAGAATTTATCGTTTCCTCCTCCTCCATCATCTTCGGGGGCGCCGTTATGGGAAGAGGAGTTTGGAGGGGATACTCGTGAAATCAAGGATGACAACTCCACTCCAGAAGGAGACAAGGCCGGACACGAATTGAGCTCAGGGCCGTCAAGCGAAGTTGAGGGAAGCCCTTCGTCATCGAAGAACAGGAAGGAGGAGGGTACTAGCGAGGCTCCCGAGACTAGCGAGGCAAAGAGCCAGAGCCCCTTTCTTGACAACAAGAAGAGGAGCTGCTTTCCAAGCTGGATCACCTTGCACAATCACAAGTGCCTAAACGTTCTTGGTGGAACCGGGTTTTGTGTTTCTGTAGGGGACCAAAACCGGAGGAAGACACTCCTTCCGGAAATGAAGGGAACGGTCAGGATACTGGGTCGGGCGATAATGACCCCGGAGAATAGGAAGCACTGGGGGGAATTTCCTGGCTTTGCCCCTTCCTGCTTCCCGAAAAAGAGAATGGCAAGGATGAACCCGAGAATGAGAAAAGGAGCAGCAGTAGGTATTGGAAACGTATTTAGTCCTTTGACAAGCCCTGTGGCGTGAAATCTATCATTAGCCAAACAATTATTCGGTCTCCAGGCTTTGCCTTAACAAAAGCTATTGCCCTGTTTGCTTTGATGATGGCCTTTTCGATATTCTTCGTATTTTAAGGAAATCAATAAACAACCCTGAAGATAAGTCTAGATAAATAACGGTTACTTCGGGGTGGCCTTTGCTTTGGTCACCCCCAACTAGGTAACATAATGGTAATGCGTTGGACTTACAGTCCTAGAATGATGGGTTCGACTCCATCCCCAGTTTTTTTTAAGTAAACCCACTGTGGCATGACGGTACATGACAAGGGACCCTAGCTTAGAATGCAATGGATGTATGTGGGTTCCCCCCAGCTACCTACTCCTTTTGCTAGGGATTTGGACACGCGAGGAGGAGGCTCTGTTGCTAGCCTTATTGACATAGAGCTACTGCCTTGGCAAGAGCTGCTGTCTTCGCTATGTCAACCGTGCATAAAGAAATGCCATAAACGTTGAAAACAAAGAAATTGCTAGAAGAATGTCGATTGATTCTACGACGTAAACGAATCATGATAATTCGTTGCAACTTGAAGTCCCGCCTTGGCAACCGCTACGTAGCATCCCAGGTTCAGTAAGCACATAGACTCTTAACAAGCTATGGGGCCGGATCATGTTAAGATGAAATGCCATTTGACCTCAGGTGCTGGCAAGGGCATCTAGCCAATGCCTTCCTGGCATGCGTGAATGCTGGGTTGTGAAATTAATCGTTTAAATGCAGAAGCCAACGATAGCACTATGACTACGAGATTAGGTCAGGCCCAAGGATTCCTCCCTTTACCGCGTCCTTTTCTATCTATCTATCACGGATTACCCTTTTAGCATTTGACCATGCCTATCTATTCGTAGCGTCTTAAAAGAGCTTTCGAAAGAATAGTCGTTTAATTTGTTTTTTTGGATTCGTCCGGAGAGAAGCAGTTAGTCGATTTACGCGTGCCGACCTTTTTTTAGAGCTTCGGTTCTTCCGCCTGAGCATCAGTGGAATAAGGACTACATGGCGCTAGCCACACAAATTCTTTGCTTTAAAAGAAAAGTTTTGTTTGCCTATATGATACGTGTTGCACATGAAACGAGGGCGGGGGCGTAGTTTAATCGGTAGAACGCATGTTTTGCAAGCATGAAGTTATTGGTTCAAGTCCGATCGTCTCCATTCGTATACAGATTAGCACATTAAATTTATAACTAGGCTAGGAAATTCAAATTGTAATGAAAACTTCCCTGTTGCCTGGAGCCCAGCACTACATTGGCCGGGACGCCTTACCCCTTGGCACGGCACCTTAAGCTAGGGAAAACCCGGCTAACCGCCACCCCGAGTCGCTGCCGGGGCCTGGTCAAGCGACTCAACGACGAGTGCACAGCGGCAGTTAATGCATGCTACATGCTCTATAGGCTCTTCTGGCCAAGGGAAAGCACCTACTTTAACCAAAAGAGCTCAGTACGGCACCTGTTCGCTACCACCTATACAGAATCGGTGGGTTACCCGCTTTAGGCTGTAGCCGAAGAACAGGCGGGGGGCTGCTACCATAGCCAATCTAAGGCGCGACCTTGAGGGGGTTCTAAGGGCGGCAATTGACCGTTTAATCCTCTTAGAGGAACTCTCCCTGAGCAAGGTAGACATGGTGGCTTGCCACACTGGCATATACGCCGGGCCCTCTAAAGCACCCGAGACATAGGAAGCCTACATATCAGGGTCCCCTTCCCTATGTGAGTACATATTCCTTTGATGGGCTAGACATTTCGACTGCCCAAACCCAAAGCTCAAGCGCTGGCATTCATAAGGGTCAGTTTGCTTGCTGTTTTAGAAACGAAAAAGTTTTCTTGTCGAAGAGTATCTCAAGGATCGAAGAGTTTACATCTTTTCTTAATTCTTCACGAAAGTCGAAACCGTATTTTTCTAGGGCTATAGCGGGATTGGGCTTATTTTGCTTTCGTTGAAGTAATTGTTTTTCTATTTGTCTTAATCGTCGGCTTGGTCTATGCATGGCGAAAAGAGTTATTTTGCCGCGTGGCTTCTCATCTAGTTAAATAACAACACTTTAAAAACAAAGCCTATATCGTAACTATACGTCCCGTTAGATCTTAAA
>NC_140931.1:54388792-54435586 GCF_014529385.1 Adiantum capillus-veneris
CGCCGTGTTACACGTAAGTAGGGTCTAAGGTTGTATAACATAGTGACGACTCTTGTCCTAAGCGTAGTATGCGATTAGGCCATGCCAATACGATTTCAGCGGCTTCGCGCCTACGTATGCCCTGTTACGTGTTATCGCTTCCTTCAAAAAGGCTTGTATTTTCTCTAGGTTCGAAGCAACACAAAAACAAGCCACCTATGTAAGATTCAGCTTGCCAAGTTTAAGTTTACGTTCTTTGAGCTAACCTCGTTCCCTTATTAAGCTACTGCAAGGCAGCTAATAAAGCAGCAAATTGCTAATCTATCAATCAATACATGGAAAGTGGCAGCTTGGACAGTCAGCTTCATGCAGCAACATAAAACGGGATGGTCACGATGGGCAGCCTGTAGCCGCAATGGGGCTTAGTTGGAGAGTTAGAAGCGGATAGCTTTCGGTATAGCGTTTCGCTATTCTTGCATAAGTGTTGTTTTCTCTACATCCTTCATTAGGGTTTTTTGCTCATTAGGCGAATGTGCTTCTAGACAACGCGCTGAGCTAGAGGCATACGTTTCTGACTTCGAGATGGCATGATTCACTTTTTTTGCCAAGCTTTTCACGCTACAGGGGCTGGGCCCCAGACCAGTAGATCTGGGCCAAGACAGGATTTTTGGGGAGAAGGCACTTAAAAAAATCCAATACATACAAGAACTTTAAAAAAGACCGAGGATATAATATCTTTAAGCCAATCTGCCAAAGTGGGAGGGTCCCTTCCCAGTCAGGCACTGAATCACTTGAACCTGAGCTACTGCCCGGAGCAGGTTCTTGTGGAACTCCCTTCGAATTGTTAGTAAAGACTAGGGAATTAGAGGACTCTGCCTGTGGCCTTTCCGTAGGCATCGGCGGAGTTTTTGAGCGTTCTGCACGCGAAGCAAATAAACATGAGAATAAGGAAAAAAGCTAATCCATTAGAAAAAGGTTTCTATTTGATTTGTTTTACCGATATTTCTGGCATTTCAATTTAATTTTCATTGCCTCAGGCAGGATAGCGAATAATCTTACTTTACTAGCGGCCTTTAACTTGCTTGATAAACCAACGGAGCTTTAGATGTCAGCGTCCCAAGCAAGGACTACAACGAGCCATGCCCGTGTCATTAACGGCCAGACTCCTATACATAGTGACTCTACACCGTTTAAGGTATAAAGTTAACTGTAGATAGCCCGACTTACAGCTTATAACATAAAACTTCCTAAATGCCAGCCAAAAACGAATAGGCAAAGCACTGTCAGACTATTTGAATTGCTTTAATATGCTAAAATAAAGCAGAAAATAAGGAAAAAAAAAGTAAATAGGGACGAAAAAAGTTTTACACACAGCGCTTACTAATCCATCGCACCTACTAACGATTAATTATTAGTTAATGCGTTTACTTTGGTAAGTATTTGTATTAAACATTCACAAATTAAAATGGTTGAAGCATTACTATCTGGAATCGTGTTAGGCTTAATTCCGATAACCCTAGCTAGATTTTTTGTAACTGCATACTTGTAATACCGACAGAGTAACCAATTAAATATTCGATGAAATTTAGTTAAGAATCGTCCTACCTAAGATAAGATTTTGATATTGGGAAGGGGGAAGGATTTAAAAGATATCTGTCGAATCCTCCCCCTACCTCCTCGCCTCTTCTCTGTCCAAAAAAGTATTTCAGGAAACAAATAGCAGATGTGCCGCTTTTCTAACGACGAAAATTAATTCTATTCCTATTTCAATTTTAATGTGTACCGCTTAAGCAATCCTTGGGTAGGTAAGAAAAAACACGCCCTGTAGGATTCGAACCTACGACATCGGGTTTTGGAGACCCACGTTCTACCAAACTAAACTAAAGGCGCCCCCTCCTAACCTAAAAGGAGTCACTTCCATCTCCGAAGTAAAAGTTACAGCCAAGGAAGTAGCGACAATATATTTGTATTCGTTGCAGTTTTTTTTTACAACCCATTTGATCAATGGGAATAAAGGTCTGTGGCAAAATCCAGCCATAGCATCAAAGTATAATTAATAAAATATTCCTCAGTTGGGCTCATGATCCGAAGCGGCTCACTGACACTAAGATTGCTGTCTTTACTAGCGCCCCCTAGATCAGATCTAGAGGAGTGATTTCTGTCTCCTGTCGTACTCTGCGGTTGTCCTTTGAATTTCACTGTCTTTGCACGTAACTGCCCCTGCTCTTCCACTGAATTGCCTTTTTGTGTCAATTGTATAAACCCATATTTACGCCTAACTTGATCAGAATACAAGTCAAACATAAACTTTTCCGACCGTTTCAAGTGAATAACCCGTTCATTTAACAGATTCACTTGTTCCCTTAAATGAGCGCTTTCGTTCTTCAATCCTTAGTCGAAATGATGGCAAAGAAGTTATAAAAAATGCCACTGTTAGTGGTAGTAACTACGAAGGGCAAGGTAATAATGCCACTGCCACTATTAGTGGTTAGGACTACAAAGCGAGGTTACCGGCAAGGACTGCGAACACTACCTTATGAAACCTTCCCTAACCATCTTACGGACCTACCCTCTGGAAAGGGAGTAGCCGGCGATCAGTTCAAGCCTACACGAGTGTAGGTTGCCTTGTTTCCTTCCCTCGATGTCGCTTTCTGTTCCGCAAAAAAAAACAAACTAAATAGAATGCAAGAATTCGATCTCCATGTTGCACCAAGTTACTCACGGCCCAGACCCCTACCGTTGAATGAAGCGACAAACAACTCGTTCAATCGTCGGCGCCGGGTTCCGGTTCTCTAACCAAACTAAAGGTAGTTTGCGTGCGTGGTAATGGATGGCAAAACTTATTCTCTCTCAACAAGAATCTCTTGTGCTTCGGTCTTGGATTTGAATATAGCAAGTTAAACGTTAACTAACGGTCTTTGATAGCTTAGCGAGTGTGTTTTTGGCCTGCAAACTACCTATAGGTTAGATAATTTCTTTTGAAAGATGGATAAAGTAGTTCCAGTTTTGCCCTGAGCATCCACGATAACTGATATGGTAGCTCCGCTTCCGCAGAGTGGGTTCGATGATTCATCATCAGATTGAAAAATCGACAATCAACGTTAAGAGGTCAAGTATCCCACCTGGCCAGTTATGACCAAAGGCGTTGAACCTTCCAATAACATACAATGGCAACAGATAAGTAGCGAATAGGATCAAAGAACCGCATCTGCCTTGCAAAACAAATAAAACCAAAATGTGGCCTTGAATTGACGAGCATAAATGCATGCCAAAAAGAGTCTTTTGAGCCTTTTAGTTGCCCTTACTGTGGCAGCCACGGGCTTTAGCAAGGGATAGCAACAAAAGGGGTACAAACAAAAGTGACGAAAGTAAGAGTGCAAGTAAAGTCCCTATCCCTATGGTTAGTTCTATTCTGAAAAAACTACGACTCGGAAAAAAGGAGATAGCTAATCCACAACCTTAGCTGATTTAGCCTCAAGTAACTTTAGTTAACGAATTAGTAACTGAAGTAACCACCAACCCTATCAGTCGAATGGGATGATTGCAGGATTGCTGATATTTATTGCAGTCTGTGCTATCGCAAATGATACAATCTATCGGCTTTACAGTGTGATAGACGAAGCCGTTAAGTCCACTGTGTTTTCGATCTCAATAGCCTCGACTTGCCAGATCTAGCCGATGCGGCGACGTCAACCTGGTGGTCCTAAGCTGATGGGCGATCCTAACGGTTCCCTTTTCCATTCCCTTTCACGCAAGCACGGTTGTAATTTATGTGTTTTTTTAATTTCTTTTTCTATCTTGATTTTTCTCTTTTCTTATCATATTTTCTTTCATTTTATTTATTAAAATTTAAATTATCATGCCGAAGCAAATGGGACAGGAAGTCGATCTAGGAAAGTTCAACCTCCCGATGATGATGAAAGTGACACTATTTTCGATGAAAATGACACTACTTTTGTTTTGGATCCCTTTCATTTTCATTTTCATGTTTTCATCTTTTTACAAGCTCCCATGGATATTAAGATAAGAACAGACCTTATAACGAAAAACAAAACAAAAATAAAAGAAAGCAAAACGAGCTTTGGTTAATCATTCCCCAGTGTGATCTGTTAGTCCCAAGCAATATCCGCGGAATGACCCGCACTACTAATGACGCGAACTCTAACCAGAAACAGACAAAAAAACAGAGATCGTTAGTTGCCACGTCAATAGCTGGGATGTTCAGCCAACTCTCAGGCCTTGATTTAATAGAAAGGTAGCTACCCTCGAAGCCACAAAAGCAAAAGGCCTAGAGCACACATAGGACGAACAATGAATGAGTGTAAGCCTCGTTGCCCGACAATCGACGGTGCTGACTGCACCGAGGGACTCATTATCGTAATAGCGGAAAAAGTAAGGCAGTGACAACTTGGGGATTGTCATTGAGCGTCCCTAGACGCCCAAGAAAAGTAAGTTATTGATGGCTCTTTCATTCTAGGTCTAGGACGAACCATTTACGCTTGCGGCATCTTCTACGAAGTGTAGCTCACGTCTAAGCATCCGGTTAGGGAACGGGGCAACGCCCATGAAGCTCCAGAAACGGAAGGCCTGCCTGGCTGTATGCTCTTAGAAAGAGGATTCTCCACCAAGCTCCAGGGCTAACATGGAGACCCATTGACTTTATTGATTATTAATTGTAAATAACAGCAAATCATATGTAAGGTAAAGGTATTTAAACTCGTGTTAAATCACTGTCTTAACTGTCTTTGTTTACAATTATAAGTAAAATCGTACTATAGTTTAAAACGCCCGCCTTTCGCCATAGCTTAAAGAGAAGACGCTAACATGACGGGAAGAGCCGTATGAGATCATCAGTCTCATGTACGGTTCAGGAGCCAAGCTTATGCAGCAATGTCAGAGCTTAGGTTAACTACATAATTCCAGTTCCACTTTACTACGTGAAGGCGCTCTATAATATTTAGTAAAGCTATTGCGATATGGAAATAAAAGGCATGATAGGGACAAGGGTTTAATCAAACTGTTACGCTCATCAAATATGATCTTGGTGAATACAGGACTGAAAACTCCTGTAATCCTTTTAAAACATGAAGTGACAGCAGAGGTGTCAATTACTGAATAAGCAAGGTATAATTTTGTTGGAATCGAAGATTCGAATCTAGAAAAAGTAGAAGTAAAGGAGCTTCATTTTTATGAACCAAGACTTCTTTTGCCAAAGCCGCGTAAACCGGGAATTATTTTGTCAAAACCATTGAACAAGAAAATAGTTTGGATTGAACCAACTAAGATTTGGCGTGACTGTAACAAGGTCAAAGGGTTGATTTTCAATTTAATTAAGGGTGGGTATGCTGTAGTTATCGCAGGGCTCGTAGCTTTCCTTTTCAGAAGTCCCTCTTACAAACGCAACCGCAAGAAGAATAAAAAAAAGTTTCACCTCTCAAAAAAAAATCAATTTTCTAGAGGTAGATTCCATGAAAACAAAAGCAAAAGCATAAAATCCAGGAACAAGGATCTAAAGTTTCGCAAAAACAGAAATAAGACATCCCGCAGGAGTAGGACATCCAAAATTCCAAACACGAATATAATAAGACGTAATACTGTGGTAAAAAATATTCGTGCTACGCTAGTTTTTAAAAGGGAAAAAGCACCAAAAAAGCCGCCAGCAGGCATTTAGGCGCCGTCGCGTTTATTTACATAAGTATGTATGGAGCTTTTATGGAGTGGCTTCAAAAAAGATGCATGCAGAGTAAAATAGAATGACTAGGGCTATATTGGACAACACAGCACATATTACTTCGTAAATTGCACGTAACATCTTCAAAGAACAAATAACAGGGATGGGGGCTTAATGAATCCTCCACCTCCGGCCGGGGCAGGGGAAATAGCTTAGTCGGTTAGAGTGCTGGTCTGTCACGCCAGAAGCCGCGGGTTCGAATCCCGTTTTCCCCGTTAGCATTATGCTAGTTAGGTTTGTTTTAAAAGTCAGAGTTGATGATATCGATGGAAAGGAAGCCTGACTACCTTTGCCCTTCGAGTAGAGCATGTAGCGAAAAAACCTTGTCAGTCTCTACCTGTTTCGTTTGACCAGGCAAAGCAGTCAAGTGCTGCACCCGGCAATGATGATAGTCTAGTAGCCGGAAATACAGCTAGCCCACGTTTTAACTCAAGCAGCATAGGACACGTAAACTCCCATGCGTGTAAATCAGCGAGGACCACTAAATGTTCCTGCAAGTTGTAGTCAATACCTAGTATGTAAGCCGTTACCTCAAACTTGGAGGTTAATTAAATAAAGGCAAAGTTGGGTTTTTTCGGTGTAGTTGTGAAATAGTCGACAGCTATAACGTTGCTATACAAAACTGTATGTAAGATTCCCACTTCATACAAGTGAACTCTTCGTCATTTAATTATTGTTGAGAAGATAACTATTCTCAGTCATAACATAGAGTACAAAAAAAAAGAAAAGTGCGGGGAAAATAAAAAGACATCATGGACACCTTAGGCATTACTTCACTATTGCCCTTTTCTTCAGCTAAACGGGCATATCCCTAATTGCGGATGTTTCCGATAGTCGTCTTATTTCTATGTTTGATAATATCAAAAAGGGAAAATCCCAATAAAAAACGGATTTTGTTCCAAGAAAGTAAAGGCTTAGACAAAGAAGCATTCGGGGGCAAAGAAGCTGGGGATATATTTAACCTTGAAGTATCTTCTAAAACCGTACTGTTAGAAGACAAAGAAGGTAAGGATGAAAAATGCTTATTTATTGTTAATAAAGAAGCTAAGGACTTATCTTTCGATTGATCCTCAGCATGTTTTTGTTTTTGTTTGTTTAAAGGTGATAATCATCTTGTATTCATAACATTTACAGTGGCGTGGTTGTTTGTTTCCACAAGCCCGCCTAAGGGGCTGCGTTAGCATGCCAGGAAGGGACTCAAAGAACAAAAAACCACGTAACGAAAAGAAGCAGTAAACAGCCAAAGCTAGCAACACCGAGATAACAATGAACAACAAGCAGGTTACTCTAAATGCTTGCTTGTACAGGTAATCTATACCAGTATGGTTTATCCACCATCTGCAACGCGTCGATAAGTCTGCGAGAAGCCAGGGCCGAGAAGTAGTTCCAAACCCCGATAAGCAGTTAGTTACGATTATGTTTCGTCGTCGCACTAATTGAATTGTTCCTGGTTACGCATGGATTATTATACAAGAATCTTATTTAAATTCGTATTGATGATAAAAAAAATGTTGTTTTTGCTTTCGCTTTTCGGGCCTGGGGGTAGAGGTCCCTGTTAAACGCGCTACCCAAGTCAACCCAACCACTTGTGGTTCCGGTTCTCTAACCAAACTAAAGGTAGTTTGCGTGGCCTGGGCAATGAACCCCAAGGTGCCTAAACGGCAACTATGAGTTGATAGGTCGATTTAGCAAAGTGTAGAACCGTAAAGGCTGTTTATTTCCTTTACTCAAACTCGGTCCCTACGGCCAGATTGCGATTAAGCTTTTTTTTAGCTCTTAAAAAGTGAAATAGTAATGGGGCAAAGAGCGGGGATAGGCACAAAACATAAAGCAAGAGGCTCATCTATTACAAACATGCCGGCATGGGTATTGCACACGGCAGCCATTGCGCTTTTATTATATAAAAAGGGTAGCGAATGGTGGGTTCAAATTGTAGCCACATGCTTTGACATATACAAGCTGGTACTTGTTACATCAGCAGAGCAGTTGTTGACTAATGATCCATAATCCTTCCTGTGCTAGGGTCGGGTCTTTCGGTCGCTAATCTGTGCAGTGCAGGAGACCAGACATATGCAACAGTCTTCGACTAGCACGGTTCGGTTATAAAGATCGATGTGTCCGCAGCAATGTTTACTACGTTAATGCCGGGCCCAGGTAAACAGAAGAGATCTCCCGGTCTATAAGCCCAGCCCAGTGATAAAGTATAGTTATCCTTACGTAACCCTGAGATTCTACAGAACCATGTCTAAGTACAGATAGTACAAAATCTAACTTGCTTGCTCTATTTTTAGTATTGAGGATAGCCCTGTACGACAATCTATAGTGCAGACCATAGCAATTCTGCAAGCGGAAAAAGGGACTCGAACCCTCAACTCCAGCCTTGGCAAGGCTATACTCTACCATTAAGCTATTTCCGCCATGTAACCTTTATCTAGTAAGTGCCAGTAAATGTTGTGCTAGGGGCTTTAGCCACTCAACCGAAGGGAAGAGGGATAATGGTTGTTCATTCTTGTAGCAGGCGCTGGCTATGAATTAAAGAAGCAAAGCACGCATAGTAGACGACGCAAACCCTCAGCAATCGAAAGGATAAGGGCTTAATCAAGCAAGATCCCGACAAGAAAAGCAAAATAAACAAGCGATTGAAAAAAGAAAAAGAGAGTCCTGGCTCTCAAAGAAGCGAATCCGACCCCCTATAGCCTGAAACGGCACCTTATCAATCAACGATAGCATGAGCGAGGCGTTAAGTGATGATTCTCGGAAAAGAAAATTCAATGCCAATGCAATAAAAATAACCGTTACTACGAAATAGCTCAGAAAAGACAATATTCAAATGGGACCTTAACAGTGAAGAAGCCATGTGACTCGCACGCTCAGGGAGCACTTATTCAGCCAAACTATTCACATAAGTCGGATAGCGCAAATAGGATCCATTTTTATAAAATCCAAAGTCACCTAGGTTGTACATCAATACGCCTGTCCCCTATCGCTAAGCGTAGGTAACGTTGGATTAGGAACCAAGGGGATTCGAGTGATTCGAGACACCTTCAATAGCCTTCTCAATCCTACCTTTAGACATTACTGTACAATTGATCCTCGCGTTCTATGAATTTTCTCTTTAATAGAAACAGCAGAAAAGATGTAAAAAATGTTGATTAATTCGACTTTTGCTTTTGCTATTGCTAGATGCAACGAAGAAAAGGCTGCTTTAGCAAAAGCAAGATTGAAACGTTACTGAGTGCAATAACTTAGTAAAAGACAAGGTAGCTAACATTATAAGACTAACTACTAGGTACAACGCTCTAAAGCCAGGGCAACAAAACTTAAAATCTGCTATTAGCGTTTGCAATTACGGGAAGGAGTTTCTTTCAGTCCACCTTTGCAGCCTACGGGGCCTTGTAATAGGGATGCCAACTTGCCACAAGACAGAGAAGCCAGGTAAACGTTACAATAGGAATGACGGCAAAAAAGCATGTCTTTGGGAAATCTTTTCCCATTCTATCACAGGATATGATAAAATGCTATCCCGCGAATCCCTGCATTTCATACGATTCGAGATGCAGAAGAGCGCCACACAGAAGCGACTGAAAAACAACCTTCGAAGGGCAATTGCAACAAGCGGAAATGAAAGCTTAGAGATTCGCATTATTGGACTTACGCAGATGGATAGGGAACGACGAGATCTCGTCGATGCAACTGACAACGACTGCACGGAAACGGAACTTGAAGAAAGTAAAAATTATGCAATTCGTTTCGAGAAGCAACGAGCAATTAAGCAGGTTTGACAGTTTCTCGACTAGCATCCGAAATTTCAAAAAAACGGTCGTCTAACGCTGCGAATGATTAATTACTATATCGGCTTGCAACGAGCTATGGCTAACAAATCCACGTAATCGCGACTTTCAGCCCCCATTTCATCATGAAGAAGGTTTCATTTTTACCTCTCCTTTTCGCCAGGTAATAAACATTCAACCTGACGTAGCATCATTTGCAAATCAAAGGGCAGAAAGAAAAGTTGTTAACATCGTTTAAGTGGGAGACAAAATCACCCGTATTCACGGACTTAATAAAGTAATGGCTGGCGAATTGGTGGAATCCGAAGACGGTACAGTTGGCATTGCTTCGAATTCAGAATCTGATAATGTTGAGGCTGTGTTGACGGGTGATGGTCTAACTATATAAAAAGGGGGCTCCGTACAGGCAACGGGTAAGATTGCTTAAATACCAGTCAATGACTCGTTTCTAGGCCGCTAAGTAAATGCGTTGGCGCGACGGAAAAGGTCAAATCCCAGCTTCCGAGTTCAGATCGAGAGAATCTCCCGCGACGAGCAACGCTTTTGCAAACATTCTCGTAGAATAATGAATTTTCTTCAGGTGAAAGGCTGCATTCCATTCGTAGCGGGCTCGAGCGCATCGGATTCTGTGCGACCCTTGTTTGTTTGTAACAGATGTGCCTATCCTATCCTTGCCCTCGCATAAGAGGACTTAAACCCCTTGTAGCCCTGTGATATATGCGACTAGACCGTTTTCAAATCGATGCAGAGAAAACCGGGAAAAGGTATCGAATGACAAATTGTAGTTTAGTTATCTTCGCGGAGCGGAGGGGTTCCTGTGTTTTGTTTGCCGGTCGGGGATGCCTTGTGTAATGTCGTAACGTAACTAAACGTCGCCTGAGCCAAGGGAAGGGAGTTAGCTCGCTCCCTTCACGAAAAAAGGAATCGGATAAGTGTTGGAAGGGCTGAGAGGGCAGCACGAAATAACATCGGGATTCCAGAAGTATGTACTTAAGATAGATCTAAAACAATACCCAAATCCCACCATAAGTAGCAAACCCCATTATTCATATAATGAGACAAAGCTAGGAAAAGAAAATTTACTAAGCCCAAAACGAACCAATAGAAAGAGTTTACAACAAAGAAAACGTATTAATAACAATTATCGAAAGTAAGGCTAAGATAACCAACCTTCAAAAGGAAAATACCAACAAGCAACACAGTGGCTAGGAAAGCTCCAGAGATTCTATAAAAAATAGGAAGGGTCGAAGTAAGCTACGGCTTATAAATAGTAAGATGAAGCGGTAACGGTCAATCAATTTACATTCTGTTGACTTTATTTGATTCGAGAGGCAAGAATGCCTTAGCATGCATCCAAAGGACTTGCGTTGGCTCCGCTTTGCTAACACCAACACAAGGTTTGTTCTTGATATTTATGGCTTTGCTTATTAAATAAATAAAAAAACAAAAACAAAAAAAAATTAAAAACACCATGTTTAACTTAAACACAAACACAAGTAGAAGTGGAGCCTAATGTAGCGAAAGACAGAGATATGGGACATTCTGGGGGTTCGTATCCACTAAAGCAGCCTATCTATGCCGCTGTATTCATAGATTTGTCAATGCTGCAACTATAGAAACTTTCATGAATATTAATACCCAATGCAAAACAAAAAACACAACTTAGGTTTCTTTTCAGTGTTAGTGTAAGAAGTAAACTTTGTGTTTAAGGTCGCAAAGCCAAATAGTAAAGTAGACCCTGTGGTTAAGGTTTACAACGCGTTGTAAACGAGTTGGGGAAGGGCAAGGCCCATACCTTGTCATGAACCTCCCCACCAATAGATAGAGACAAATAGAAATAACCAAACCACGTCCACAAAATACCAGTACCGAGCAGCTGCTTCGAAGCCAAAGTGATGTAAAGGACTGAAATGGCCCATATATTAACGAATACCGCGTATCATCAAGAGAATAGTTCCTATAATGACATAGAACCCATAAAACCCAGTAGCTAAAAAAGAAGTAAACCCATAAATACCGTCAGAGATGATAAAAAGTGCTTCATAATATTCCATTCCTTAAAACCCAGTGAAAACTAAAGCCAGCCAAACGATAGCTACTAAAGCATGAACTGCTTATTATTTTAAACCTGCGAGTATGGCATAATGAGCCCAAGTCACAGCAGCTCCAGAGAGAAGGAGAATAAGGGTATTTAGAAAAGGGATTCCCTAAGGATTTAAAACTTCAATTCCTTTAGGGGGCCAAATAGCTCCAATCTCTACTGCAGGTGCCGAAGAGGAATGAAAAAAGGCCCAAAAAAAGGCTAAAGAAAACATAACCTCCGAGACGATAAACAAAAGAAAACCGTAACGAAGCCCTAATTATACCACTTTAGTGTAATGTCCTTCGTAAGTAGATTCACATGTAACATCACGCCACCATACGAACATAGTATATAAGATTAATCCTAAGCCCAAGGCAAAAAGTGCTCTATCTCCTGTAAATGAATGCATACACATAACAGCACCAATAGTGCTTGCTAGGGCTCCAAGTGACCCTAAGAAAGGCCATGGACTTGGATCCACTAAATGATAGGGATGCTCTTAAGCAGAGGAAGTGATCCCGGCTTCCAATCCTTTTCTTTTGACTATATCATAAAGAGCGTTTTGTTTTTACCATCTTTACACTAAAAAGTTTATACGTTTTCTGTAAATGACTGCTAGAATGATCAAGGCCAAGGCGATCATGTAAATTACAGTAAAGTTTAAGAATTCGAAAGGTGAAGCAAGGTTGACTATCTCTGCTGTCTCTGCAGCCTGCGGCGGCACCGCGGATGTACTTGACGGCGCCGTCTCTTTAACCCAGTGTGATAAAGTAAGTTCGGTTTCAAATGGGCGAATTTCTGCTGGCGGTAGGTTAATGGGGGGAACCTCATTAATTGGGCCAGGGGTTGGAGCCTGCGGGGAGTTTGTTGGGGGCTTTTTAAAATTAAAACAACAACCTAAATTCATTGTTACTTTAAAACTTTGTTTTGCGGTTATTAATACTAATATTCATGGCTGTTCTTTGTGTTTTATGATTAAACAACGGCGAAAACAAAAATGCCAACACCCTCCGTCAACACTACTCCTGTACTTCCGTCTACACTTTCCGTAGAGTTCTATGGGTCGATAGGACCCTACGTAAACCACCGCGAAATCATATATTATAATGCAAAAAAAAGAGGGAAAACAAAAAAAAACAAATAAAATCACTATCACTAAAAAGTGAAAGAAAGCTAGGATGGTGAAAACCAGTGAAAGGGCATGAAAGGTAATTGAGCTCTCCGGTGCTATCGCTTCTGCGGCTGTCTTACGAACCAATCGGATAGATTGGTTATCCACCTCAACTCAAAAAACCCGTACATCTTAAATATGCCAATTATGCTACTTTTTTGTGAGTTAGGATAAGGTTAAATCTTTAACCGTTCCATTCCAAGGATTAGTTAAAACGTTGATTTTGCTTACCTTTTCTTACAAGCGTCATTTTGTAATTAATAATAATTATTAAAAAACAAAAAAAAAGTAAAGAAACAGTCTTATCGCTACGCTCTGGCTCCCCACCCAAAATTCCAGAGCTACGCTTGCTATAACTTACGTTTTCTAAACTAAATGGCACGTAGCAGGGCAGGGGCTTAGCCTCAGATCGTATGGTCTAGGTCAAGACAAAAGAAATGTTTTTTATACTATAGATGTGGTTACCAAATTACCCATGATACAAACGGATTGGCGAAGGGCTAATTACTGTCTTTTTCGTAAATTGCACTATTTTTGGTGTCTGCAAGAGTGTATTTTGCGTCAGTCGCTAACTTAGTCACTAAAAAGGTAAAAGTTAGGTCTTTCTCGCTTTTAGGAAATTTTCAATCCTTAGGGTCATTAATAACTTTTTTTCGTTGAAGATGATTTCGACAACGACTCGATGCCGGTCCTCTCGTACTAAGCCCATCTTACACACGTACTTATGATTACCGTTTACCACTGTGTACATTAGTGAGCAGGTATGCGCTGGCGACGTGTCTATGTAAGATCGTGCGATGGTGCTGATGGCAAATCCATCATTCCCCATGGTATTCCAGCACGTAAACCGGCACTACGACTACGAGGCCAGGCCCAATGATCTATCTATCACGCCCCTCGCTGGCATTGGACCATGCCTATCCATTCGTAGCTAATCGCTTTTCGCGCATTGTGGACTGCAAACGAAAGTGGCACATTGTCTTGTTTAGCAACACCTTACCACATTGGTATTGTTCAGCAACACCGGACTTCAGCAAAGGTGATCAGGGTGGATCCTGCGCCGTCACAACGATTCCTATCCTTCTTACCATTCTTTTGTTTGCAAAGCTAAGTTACGAAAAAAGCTTGTGGGTGATTGACCCCTTTCCGTTTCCCTGCGTGGGAGGGGAGGTAGCAATTATTCTGCGCGCGTCCTTCCGTTCCCACTCCGCCTTCACGTCCTCTAACCTTTATTGCTACCTTTGTAGTGTTTCTTATAATACGTAATAAAGGATCGCCCCGCAATGCCGTCTGTACTGTGGCAAGGAAAGAAGGGAAATGATGTTGCCTGCCCTGCGCAGGACCCCGGCGATTTAAAACCGAAATGAAGCCGCGAAAGAAAGCCCAGCCCGAAAACCATTGATTAGTGCTTTGTCCGATCCAAAGGGCTGCCCACACGGGGTGAATATGTCCGAAGAGCGGGAAAAGGACAGAAGCTAGGGGAGCGAATGGGCAGAAAACGGGATAATCAACCAGATTCGTGGCAACACCTCGAACAAGGGGGCCCGGTGGGATGGAATTCATGTTGCCCCCATCCCTGTTATTCGTTTTTTGCTCGTTTCAAAACAAAATAAAGCCATAAATGGGCGGAGGCATTGGCACTGAAGGGGACTCGAACCCCTAACCACCTGGTTCGAAGCCAGACACTCTATCCAATTGAGCTATCGGTGCGGGGGGGTTGGGCTTTCCTCGGCCCAACCCCTGGTTCTCTGCGCTACCTTCATTTGCCAACCCACCTCTTCACTATATCCCACAATTTCCCTAAACACCTTAATTTATTGATTAATATCAAAGAAGATAAAAGGAGTGTCATACCAACCCAGAGTGAGCCAAGGATTCCCTGGAAACTAAGAAAATTTAAAGTAAGTGAGGAACAAAAGGCTGAAATGGCAGGGTCGACGACAAATTCTTCCAAGGAAGCCGGGATAAATATTTTGGAGACTGAGGCTTCTCCACTTGTACTCGGTCCGGGATCCCCAGAGGAAAGTTCGGTTCCCTGGCGCTCTGGCAAAGCTAATTCTTTTCCTTTACGTGTTGTGGATAGAAGGTCTGAAGGAGGAAAAACCTCAGAAGGTCCTGCTGCTATATTAGCTTCAGGCTTCGTTTGAAAATGGCGGGTTATGTCCAGTTTGTACTTTCTCCAACGCTGGACCAGTACCCAAAGACCTTTAATCGCCTCCTGGTCGCAGGTTGCAGGTTCAACATAACGTTCTGCTTCGACTAATATCTTATACAATTTGAGCTTTGCCTCCACGGCGTCAATCTCAGAAGCCTCGGCCTTCTCAGTTAACGCGTTATTTAGGTTGCGGCTTTGGGTAAGTTGATCCTCTAATTCTGCTGCATGCTCTTGTAACTGCGCGAGTTGTTCCTGGATATTTGTAAACCTAGCTTGCATTCTACAAAGAAAGAACATTATTTCCATCGGATTGACCTGGCAACAGAATGCGCCAATTACCAGACCTGTAAACATCACACAAAGCAGCACAGCGATAAAGGGGAATTTTAACAAAATTAACATAGTAGAGTTGTTCTTTTTTAAATTGAAAATTGGGTCTTAATATTAATAGCAGCCCACGACTGGAATCGAACCAATCGATTTCACCTTATGAAATGAGCATATGCGCAACCGTGGGAATTCAACCCACATAACACCTTGGGGAATAAGTCAGGTAGAAATAAATCTACATTCATAAGTGCTGATATCGAAACCATATGTATAGACGATGTACATGTTCCTTATGCTATGGGCTACGTCTTCATGAGCTCTTTCGAGCCGGTAACATACTGTACCAAAAGCCCTTACTATACTGGTGAGTTTAAGGAAAGAAGTCGTAGCATGTTTAACGATTCGAAAAAAAGACCCTAGCGTCCTTTTTTCTCAATGCCCAGGCATCCATCCAATGCATTCTTTTCGATGCTGTAGGAATTGAACCTACCGAACACCGTACAAAATCTTAATGAGTGTTCGATTTACAATCGCGCAACACTCAACCTGTGGCTGCGTCTTTATTGTATTGGTGAACTGAAAATTGGAGACTCAATTGGCTCAGGATTCATTTTTGTCTTAAATCTAAGAGCCGCAAGCAGCCCTAGATGCATGCTAGGTAGCCTTAATCCTGATTCCGAGGACAGCAAGGGCCAAAGTAGTCAAATCTGCTACTTATGGTTTGATAGACCAAGATCCAGCCATTTCAACGAATGCGCAAGGAAACCGAACCGCTGCGCTAATCCCAAGTCGAACTGCTGCAAGCAAGAGGCGAAACAGCAGTTGCCTTGCTTATTTTTAATTGTTAGTATAGTCTATAAAGACTAAGAAGCATGTCTTAACTCAGTACAGATACAGAATCGCCCTACGCGGGGCAAGGGATAATAAATTGTTATGCAAAAACCTTACCTCACATCAAGAAACAAGCTTCAATCTAAGCTTCAAAAGAGAAAGGCAGACAGGCCATCTAATCTCCTAAAGATCTGCGCCTCCCACGAACCAATGGATGCAAACAAATGGCGCGTCCTTCTATTAAGATGGGCTGAAACAAAAGCCTGTATACTCAACCTATGCGAAGTAGGTACAGTATGGGATGATTTTGCATAACTTCGAACTTTCCATACCATATGATGGGGTCTCTCTTTCGTATTATGCTCTTAGCAGCTCTACAATTACGAGCTATTACAGTGTCATTCAATCAAGTTACGAATGGCGAAAGGCTTAGTTTAATTGACATTTATCAATCCACATTTATGTAATAAAAGAAATGAACCTACGACAATAACGAAACGACCGTTGCAATCGACCCTTTCAATTCAAAATCATCTGTCCCTTCTTGCTTGCCCTAAGAAAATGACTTATAGAGCCTGGCCTGTTATTAATATCTCTCATAACGCGTATACCACTATCAATAAAAGCATCTATAGCTTCTTAAATAACGATTCCAACATTAATAACTTTTGATTCCCTTGTTTCCATGCCATGTAGAGGTCATTACTTTTACGTGTACATTTTCCTACCCCACCAGATATAGATACACCTTTATGCCATGAGCTTTCGCAATATTATTGATCGATTCCATGATAAGAACCGTCTTCTTAACTCCAAATAAACCAATTTTTCTACCTTGACGATACGGCGAGTTAACGACTAATTGACACTCCCAGGGAGCCAACTGGTTACTTCACGAACGGCAAAATTAATTCAACTAATTCATTACTTTATTCGCACTAATGCCACTTTTGCTTTCACTATTACTAGATCCACTATTGTTGTTATCTACGTCTTTTACTTTACTTATTAGTAAATATTGTTAATGGAAGCAAGCTACATGCTCTACTTGGAGGGCAAAGGTAGTCAGGCTTCCTTTCCATCGATATCATCAACTCTGACTTTTAAAACAAACCTAGCTAATATAATGCTAACAGGGAAAACTTTGAACCCTAATAGAAGAAAAGAGCCAATACTCGAATGTTCATAGCGTGCCACGCCACCCCTATTTATGATCGACATAGCCACGCGTTCATGCTAATTCTAGTATCGGCGTCCCATGCCACTTGGTTTTTTTCTTTATCCTAGTATCGTTTGCATTAGTAGTCCCAAAGCAAGCAAGTAAAAGCAGTCTTTGTTACTACATTCTAGTGACCCTATCACATATAGAGTTAACTGATAGGTGTAGATTGTCAATAGAGACAATAATTAAACGCTTAAGCACTACCTTTATTTATAAAAGTATAGTGATAAGTAAAGAAAACTATACGTCGTCGTCATCTGTCTCTAGCAGTTTTCACTATCATATAGGTGTATGAAACGAAAGTGCTAGCAAGTATACCGCTGTTTCAATTCTAATTACGCTATTTGTTCCTTGAATTCGAAAGTCATCAAGTAAGCTAGCTTTCAGGTTGGCGATAAAAAGGATTAAAAAAAGGTTTAACACGCACAGTTTAAGTTTACCTTAAGTTTGCGTCAGGGTGCAAGCAAGCAAGCAAGAATTGGCTGTTTACCATACCATTATGAGGGCAGGGCATTTTTAATAAATCATCCCTATCCCCGTTGTTTGCCCCCGTTCATTGAAGTTAGCAAAGTCATGCAAATAGATGGCAGACTGGATACCTTACACTCCAAGGCGGCTTTTCGTTAAGGTTGTTACGTTTTAATTCTTTGAAACGAGCTTAGTTTCTTGCTAGCACAGTGCTGTTATAACTGTTTTCATCCATTCCTTTGCATGTGGCTCTGTTTAATTGGCGTTATCGTGTCTTATGAAGCTTTAGATAAAATATCAAATTGAACGAAGAAAAGAAAAAATGATGCATTGGATTTACAAGCATCCGGAAGTTAAAACAATTGCTTTAGCGGTCCTAGCTGCGGGAGCCGCGGCCCTTAGCTGTTAGCTAAGTTATAAAATTTACATTAAAGCAAACAAAGAAGCTAACTCTTTCAAGGGAAATAGAAGCCTATTGGCAATGTATAAAGAGCACGACGCTTTCTATGAATTACAAGTACAGCAGCAGGCATCTGACATTGATTTATTTGAAGCAGGGAATGTTATACAAACATAAAAGAGCAAGCACATAATAGTTCTCCTCAGGGTTGCTTGCCCCTTTACCTTGGCTGACATGACGCGTTTAACGACTACATCTTTGCACCTTAGCTAACTCATTTAATACGTTAGTGGTTATGTTATTATACGTTATGTCTTAGTTATCGTCAGACATCCAATGTGAAAGGTAAGATAGGCATGCAAACTCTATCTTTCTGCAAAAGCAAGCACATAACCTTGCTAGAGGCACAAAAGACTTAAGCTGGAAATGCAATCATCACACGAGGCCGCTTAGGATTAAAATGATGCTTAAAAGAGAACGTGATTTGAAAGCATTTATTCTCTTCCTCTACCTTTGCCTTTCATGAAAATGTTGTTTCAAGTTCACTATCAAAATCATAATCTTTTCCATGAATCATTGGTTCACTCGGCGAATGCAGACTCTTTTGTAGACTCGGCTACCTGGCCGCGGAGCTTAGCTTCGAGTGCTTGGACATAACCCTATTGGTACAGCTGTAGATTTTGTTTCGCATTGGGTCGGGGAAGACCCAACCTCTCAGGAATTAAAGAAGACAGTGTTTATTTATTTCATCCCTATAGGGATGTTTCAGATAATTATGGTGAGGTTCAGAAAATACCACAACATTGAGTTTATCATGCTCGACCTCTAAATAATATGGGTAAAAATAATCTAGACAATGAAAAAAAAAAGAAAAAGTTTTGTTTTTGTTTTGATAGAAAGGATTTATTTTCCTTTTCTGAGACAAAAAAGTGCTTTTTTTCAGAAATTGATTTCTTTTATAACGGAAAGGCTTTCTTTTCTGATAAAAGGTAATATATTTTTTAAGTATCCGATAATAACCTTTATAACTAAAGGGATAAGGATAATGGGAAGAATCTTTTTAAATAAAAGGGTAAAACAAAGGCCTCAAAAAAGATCATTTTCTTTATTTCAGTTATTTTATCAATTTTCTAATTCATTTTTTATTTTTTACGCATTACGCTATGTTTAGTTTAATAAGATCTCAAGAAGCTTCTTCAATGAATGTAAGATCACCACAGGATACCGTAAAACCGGGAATATTGACTACTTTAGGATTGACATAAATATGTTTATGATTTATTAGCTATCTAGCTTAAAAAATATGTTCACGAGAGGAAATGCAAACCGGAATAACGTCCAATCTTTTTTCTAGAAAGGGTAAAAAATTAATGTGTTTTTCTTTAATAGTTTTTAGTAATGGTTTAAGCTTCTATATCTTTTTTTTCATGGGTAATCCGTAAAAAAGGAACAGCCTTCACGAAGCATGTAATTTTTCATAAAAATATTGAGATTTATATTTTTTTCATCTTTCGAATGGTCTTTTCCGAAGTGAAGCTAACTTCATAATTAGGTTGGCTATATTCCTTTTTTTCTTTATTTTCCACGCTGTTTTTTTTGTTAAAAGCCTGTCTCTTCAAATGAAGGAAAATCCCCACTCCCAAATAAGGGCTCTCTTTCTTGGATTGAGTTTTTTATGCCAAACATTTTCTCTTATCTAACGACGAATTTTAGATCCTGATACCAACATATCTGTTTTTGTTCATTACCTCTTCGTCTTCAGTACTCGTGGCAGTTTATAGTGCTTGGATAGAAAACGCAAGCGTTTACCCATATATAATATGTAATGAACTGTATGATAGGGCATAGGCTAGAAAAAGTCGCGCTAACGCAAATTCCAAGGTCATAAGATTAAATCAGACCAAACTTCAAAAACGTTTAAACGTAAAGCGTAAAAAGAGCGTTGCTTAGCGGCTGGCTTTGGCTTTTACGGCTCAAAGACGAATCTTCAGGTCCCAGCACTTCCCTTGAAAGCTGCCTAAGAAGGAGCCACAGGTTCTTAGAAAGCTATGGCTATACGCCTTTTACCATAAACCTCTAGTCTAGGAAGGTCTCCTTATCTTACCTTACCCTAATAATTACGTAAGGGCAAACAAGACCGGGCCAATCAAAAACCAAAAGCCGGCCAGGAAAAAAAAAGAAAAGAAGACAGGAACGCTAGTTGCTCTTTTTTGCTTTCCCTTCGCAGCACTAATAATTGGAAAAAAAAACTAATAAATATTGTTTGTTACCTTACTATGACTATGCGTTTTTTTGTTATTCTTTATAATAGCAAAAGCAACTCTAGATGGGAGAAGGGGCTTAGCACAGCCCTGGACTGGACTTTAAGCTTGATACACTGCAGGGGATTAATTATAGACAGCCACACCCACCCCGCAAAAAGCAGCTAGGCAATAAAGTAAGTTGGAATAAGTTTTTTAGAGTACGGAAAGTTCGTGAAAGGAGGGGGAAGGGGTCGGACCTTCCCCCAGCGTTAGTTTGTATTATAAAGTAGGTTTTAATTTTATAGACTGGGTGAATGAAGCGCTAAAGCCAAGTGCTTTCTTTTTTCTTCACTTTGCTTAAGCCAAGCCTTTCACGACCTGACCTGTTAAGCCATAGAATCAATCTAAACCTTACCTTCCGCCGTTGCGTTAGTGAGTAGGAAAAAAGAACTTTACCGTGGTATTTAGACACGACGTCTTTTAGGGAGTCAGCATCCATTATGTGGCACTGGGGTTACGTCACGAATTCTGGTAGTAATAGGACCTCCTTCTTTTGAACCTTTCGGCAAAAATCCCTTTCTTACTTTTCCAATTCCTTTTATTTTCACTTCGACTGACTCAATTTTAAGTTAAGTAGCAGCTTACGCGACACGTTCCGCAGTTGCTTAAGCTGCATACTTATTCGAGCGCGAGCGACGGGAACCCCTAAACTCACTTAAACACCCTGAAAAGGACCCTGTTCTTTTCTCTCCCTTGCAATTTGTTATAGTAATTTTGGTATTACTATAAGTTGATTAAGTATGGGCAATACCGTGGTGCTTTCTTGGCTTGTAGTGCTTTCTTGGCTTGTGGTACTTTCTTGGCTTTTAGTGGTGTTTTCCCTATTTCTATTAATAGCTGTGCTATTATTACTAGTGCTTAAAAGGCTACTTTTACGTAATTGTATTCTTCATTTCCCTTTTTTCGGTTTCGTTTTTTTTTTTTGGCGTCTTGCCTTCCTCTATTCTTGCCTTTAAAAAAACGCGAATTATTCTCCTTTTTCCGTTAATTGATTAGAATTCTTAACTTACGAAAGGTTTTAGCATTGCTGTAGGTTCATTAACCACATAATAGCAATCCTGCTTTGTGGCGAAATCCACGGTAACGGCAGATATTAATTAATCATTTGATATTTTCTTAAATGCCTCTCTTTAATTCTGAATCAACTAGTTTCTTTTTTCAACGTACTATTTTGCTAATCCAGTTAATTTAGTGCCGAGTCGGATTATTAACCTTGGTGTTATCGCTGAGACCTGATTAATCACGAATCCAAGTGGCTTTTTTGGGTCCAATTCCAAAGATTTAGGTTAAGGCAAGTCTGATTTATTTATTGGAAACTAATTTGGTTCCTGGAATATATGACGCGAGTTATTTATTCCCCCCCTCTTTTCTACGTATAATTTCATTTTAATATTTTATACCTCTTCCCTTATAAACTTCAGGAGGTTTGCAGCTTTTAACGCTAACAGCGGATTAAGTAACTTTTTAGGGATCCGTTCCAGTGCAACAAGTGATATTATACTTTGAGCGGAAAACACAAACCGAAGGCGTGACCTAGAGTCAAATCTCATAGCTGAACCCTAGTTTTAAATTCGAAACAGAGCCTTATGGGTTAGTACTGACTTTATATCCAATTGTTTACGAAGAACAAACGGATTAAGCTTCCATAGACTTGACTTGATTTCGTTGTTCGGCTTCTCATTTTGTTCTCAATATTTATGGCAGTTTTTTTAGTAAAATTTTATGTAAGCCGTGTCGAATGTTAGAATCCTGATTAACAAAATGCGCCTCTCTTGTAGTTTCCAAACCAAAGATTCCCTTGCTTCCAAAGCAAAAGCAAAGCCTCCTTGAAAGTTTATAAAGGGTGATTCCCTTGCCTCTGCTTCCAAAGTAGCTTTTGCCTAAACATTTTTAGATTCCTTTGCCTTTTTTAGAGTTTCTAATGATTTTATGCCTTTGTTAGGCACATCTCTATGTTTATAAGCATAATAATAGAATAAAAAAGGCGTTCTTTAAAAAGATCTACTAAGAAGCAGAAACACACTACTGTAAGCACCAGATGAGTAATAAACAGTAATGAAACCCCCCTAACCTAAAAAAGTTAGTGGTTGGCTTGTTTTGTTTGCCCTAGCGACACCATTAAGAGGACTGGGTGATTGTGATTAGAGATCAATTCACTGTCGCTTCGAGTACACGACGAGGTTACGAAACCCGTCATGGCGATAACATGGTAATTTAGAAACAAGGCGTGTATGAGGAACTATCAATGTCTACGGTTTGCGTTGGGATTGCCCTTCGGCACTTCAGGGCTCAACCAATTAAACTCTCGGTGTCTACGGCGTTAGAATGAACTTCGTGCATCCATTTATTTCTACGGAATTACCAACGCTAGACTGGACGTATTCGACCATGCGCCCAGATTATGCAGGGAAAACCAGCGATACTTTTTAAGAGCAAAGGGTACAGGAACGTAGTGGCGTTCTCAACTCATTCCTCTGATCCCAGTATAAATTGGATCGGCGAGAAAGGTTAACCCAACCCTGCTTGACACTTTGTGCCCCTCGCTCCCTAGTCTTGGCATAGGATTTAAAACATCGAAAAGGTGGGCTATAGGAAAAAGCGTAGGGAACCGCTTACTTTAAATAAAACAAGAACTGAAAGAAAGAGGACTGAACATAATACCGGGTGGAAGATACATGCTTTACCTTGCAAGTTGTGAAAGCTTTCTTCTCAATAAGAGTGAGAGTTAGTGGTATATAGCTTTATCGAAGCCCGAAATGAAACGATGTTGCACTGAAGAGGACTCGAACCCCTAACTACCTGGTTCGAAGCCAGGGACTCTATCCAATTGAGCTATCGGTGCGGGGGGGTTGGGTCAAGGAAAGCCCAACCCTGGAAATGTTTTTTGCGTTATTTCAAAATGAGTTTACGTAATTAAAGAAAATTAACTCAATTAAAAGACAAAAAAGTCAATCTTTGTCGTTGATGATCTCTCGGTTGGTTACCGAATAATTTAACCATCCCTTCCCTAAAAGAAAGTAATTACTTGATATATGTAATCCGTAATATTCGGATTCAGTCGTCAGCTGTGGTTTTTACCCTCCCCAGGGTGTCCGCTCTGCCCGTGAGACGGTTTTTTAACCACGACGTCTACGTTTAAGTTTAAAGGCAGTCCCTTTACGAATCCGGCTTCTAAGCCTATGGAACTTAACGAAAATCTGGACAGCGTCCCTGGCTTTATTATGAACGGCTTGGATTTTATCCGCCTCCTCCTGCGAAACAGTTATTTCTGTTTCTGGATTCAGCGGCGGCATGTCTTGCTCAACAAAAACTACTTCTGGAGTCGAAGGCAAGAGCTCAAACAGGGCTTTATACATGTCAATCAAAGGTTGCGCCTGGGAGACTATTTGCGCGGCATAATGCGCTATCACTTCCTGGGAGAAGGGGACCTTCAAGAGGAGTTCTATGCCCTCTTCCGGGGACATGCTTAAAGGGAGAGATACCCCAGAGATGAGCATCAAGCCAGGAATAAGGTCCTTATGGAACGACGTGAACAGACGGGAGTTTGCCTCCTTAAACTGTACCGAAATCTGAGCCCATTCCTGCATTGTGGCTTCGCTGACTATGGAGGGGTTTAACTTGGCAGAGATAGAGTTTACTAGATTGTTTATTTGCGCAGGCTGCAGTTGTGAAACGAATTCATAACCGTTCTCAGCGCTGGGCAATCTGCCTTGTTGGCAGGTTTTTAGTATTTTATCACAATCTTGCCAAGTTTCAAATAAGATTGAACGGCAATCCTCCTCCTTTAGTTGCATAAACTGTGAATGTGAAGACGCTTGAGTTACTATTGAAGAACTACTAGCGCCCATATTCATACAGTATGCTGTTTCAGCAAACCCAAGCCCAATTAGATTTAATAAAATTAAAAAAAGAGCAACAAACAAGAATACCTTTCTCAACGAAAGAAAGGAGAGATATATGGTGAGGTTATTAAAAAGAAAGGAGAGATATATGTTGAGGTTCTTAGAAATAAAGGAGAGATATATGGTGAGGTTATTCAAAAGAAAGGAGAGATTTCTGGTGAGGTTATTCAAATTCAAAAGATTTCTTTTTTTAGTGAGGTTATTCATGTTTATCTTGTTTTCTTTTTTTAAGATACAAATAAGATTGAAAAAGCCATCGTCAAAGCAAACAAGGCAATAGCTTCTGTTAAGGCAAAGCCTAAAGTAACATAACCAAATGATTATTTAGCTAACGATAGATTTCACGCCACAGGGCTTGTCAAAGAACTAAATACGTTTCCAATACCTACTGCTGCTCCTGCTAGGGCTATTGTAGCCGCTCCTACTCCAATTAATTTTGCACCTTCTAGCGTAACTAATTCTTAAGTGTCTGTGTAATAATAATAAAAAAGTGTAGTTAGCACACTTTAAACGAAGTAGAGCGGTTGGCTGGCAAAGAAAGCTTACGCCTTTGAAGAAGAAAGATAGAGTTTGCATGCCTACCTTACCAAACACGTTGGATGTCGTCGGAAAACCAAGACATTTGGTAAACAGTCTTGTTGTCTCTTTGCAAGCAAGCCCATTTAATTGTAACAATTTAACGGATAACAAGATTATTTCCGGATGAATCCAAAGAAAAAACATAGTAAGCA
Organism: Adiantum capillus-veneris; assembly: GCF_014529385.1. Classification (NCBI taxonomy): domain Eukaryota; kingdom Viridiplantae; phylum Streptophyta; class Polypodiopsida; order Polypodiales; family Pteridaceae; genus Adiantum; species Adiantum capillus-veneris. The sequence goes on from NC_140931.1 coordinate 54,413,890, forward strand.
GAGCCCTGACCCAAATGAAGAATAAGTGGTAGATTGGTAATGTTATCATTAAGGTTCATTGGTTTTATATAATGTCAACAATACAACTAAGCATTCGTTGACAGAGTCAAAGTTCCCCGTTTCTCAATCGTGGCATCCACGTTAATAAGTCGAAAGCCTCTTGGGCCGTCATTATCAACCAGGAAGGAAATCCTAGAGGAACTAGGATTTTTGGTCCAGTAGCAAGGGAATTGAGGGAATGTAATTTTGCCAGAGTAGTCTCGTTAGCTCCCGAAGTGTTGCGATAACTAATGAAAAAAAAAAGAAAGCTCGTTTCATTTATTAGAACTCAAAGAAACTTCAATTCCTTTAAAAATTTGGGTTTGAAGAGTTAGTTGTCGAATAGTCCAATACATACACATATACAAATATACAGAAAAATCTATCTATATCTATTCTATCTATATCTATTTAGATAGATACAACTCAATAAAACGAAGATGGATAGCCAATGAAAATGAGTAGAAAGGAAAGAACCTTTTTTCCGCCTTGAATATCATTTAGATTTTGCCAAGAGGAAAGGCTGGAGATTTTAGGAATTACTTAAGTAAAAACAATTCTAATAATTACCGATTGATATTTCACGAATAATGATGCCATCTCCACCACAGTTACTTCAATCAGAAATGCGAATACGAAAAGAAAAGCTATGACTAGGATACCAGCTACTAAAATGACTAGAGGTATCGTGCAAATCTTACTGGAAGAAGGTTTTTTAAAAAGCGTCACGGAACACACAGAGGGGGGGAAAATTTTTATGGATGTCAAGATATTTTGGCAAAGAAAAAAAGCCTTACCTTACGTGGCAACTAAACTATAACTATTAGGTACATTAGCAAACCCGGTCTCAGAATCTATTGCGATCATATAAGAATCCCTAAGATCTTAGGGGGCATGGGAATTGCAATTTTATCAACGTCTTATGGACTCATTACAGATCGGGAAGCTAGGCGAAGAAAAACTGGGGGGGAAATTCTACGCCATATTTGGTAATTGAAAGGGAGAAACAGGGACAAAAGTTACTTATTTTCACCAGTTACGTCTTCAATGAAAAGAATTTTTTTGGAGAAACCTGTAATGTAAATAGGAGGTTTACTTATTCCAAATGATGAAGAAACAGAATCTCATTGACATGGAAGGTACAGTTACAGAATCTTTACCCAATGCCACGTTTTGAGCGTGTTCGGATAATGGATGTCAAGTTTTGACTCATATATCGGGGAGGATGCGACGCAGTTATATAAGAATACTACCAGGAGATAGGGTAAGAGCTGAACTGAGTCCCTATGATCTTACCAAGGGACGCATCATCTACCGCCTTAGAAGTAGGCATACAAACAATAGTCAGTAGATTTCGGTATCAGTTTAGATTTTCGGCAGTTAACCAAACCACTTCTCTTGCCAAATTTCCTATCTTGATTAGATCGAAGAAACATGTAGCAAACCTACAGGTAGATTTACCCAATTAATTCAAGGTTATAGATACGAAAATCCGTGCTTCCATTCGGAAAATATGTAAAAAATGTCGATTGATTCTACGACGTAGACGAATCATGGTAATTTGTTGCAACTCAAAACATAAACAGAAACAAGGATAATAAATATTTCTATCTGAAAAAGAATATTAATTAAACAGAGCTTCCCAATAAAAATAATTAATTAATTATGTCAAGTCAAATAAATCGAGAAAATTCGTTCACGTGGGGGAAAACGCGGAGTTCAAAAGGGAGTCATTCATATACAGGCGAGTTTCAATAACACTATCATTACCGTCACAGACGTCCGGGGACAGGTAATTATTTGGTCTTCCGCCGGTGCCTGTGGATTTAAGGGAACACGCAAAAGCACGCCATTTGCTGCGCAAGCTGCGGCTGAGAATGCAATTAAAGCATCAGTGGATCGGGGTATGAAACAAGCAGAAGTTATGATGAGCGGGCCCGGACCGGGGAGAGACACCGCTTTGCGAGCTATTCGCAGAAGCGGCATAATCCTCAGTTTCATACGTGACGTGACTCCTATGCCGTATAATGGTTGTAGACCCCCCAGAAAGAGACGCGTCTAACTAGTGATTAGTCACATCAAAAGGAGAGAAAAAAAAATTACGTATGCGCACGCAAAAACGAGATGTCGACCTCTAAGCAGGCAATTCAGTGGAAATGCCTTGAATCCAAAATAGAAAGTAAGCGGCTTCATTATGGTCGTTTCCTTGTATCTCCCTTTAAAAGGGGTCAAGCCAGTATTGTAGGAATTGCCATGCGTAGAGCTTTGTCACAAGAGATTGAAGGGACAAGCATAACACGTGCAAGATTTTGCGGAGTCGTGCACGAGTATTCCACAATAACGGGTCTTCAAGAGACAATACATGATGCTTTAGTTAATCCGAAAGAGATTGTGCTTAGGGGCGATTCAAAAGAAGATATTCAAGAGGCGTTTTCATCTGTAACAGGTCCTAAAGAAGTAACTGCGGGCGATCCATCATTACCACCTGGCGTCGAAGCAATTGACAATTCGCAATATATAGCTACCATTACCCAACCAATATCTCTAACTATTGAATTAGAGATTGAAAAAGATTGCGGATATCGTATAGAAAATCTAGCGAAATCCGGAAAGGGACAATTTCCCATCGATGCTGTATTTATGCCTGTCCGAAACGTAAATTATAGCATCCATCTATTTGGAAGTGGTAGAGCGACGCAGGAAATCTCATTCATTGAAATATGGACTAATGGTAGTCCGACACCACACGAAGCACTTAGGAAAGCTTCTGAAAAACTCATGGACTTGCCAACCACCTTCTCGTATGTAAGGGGCGGAGACGTATCTCTCTTCGAAAATGGATTCTCTTGCTTCCTTTGCCTCCTTGAAAGTTTATAAAGGGTGATTCCCTTGCCTCTGCTTCCAAAGTAGCTTTTGCCTAAACATTTTTAGATTCCTTTGCCTTTTTTAGAGTTTCTAATGATTTTATGCCTTTGTTAGGCACATCTCTATGTTTATAAGCATAATAATAGAATAAAAAAGGCGTTCTTTAAAAAGATCTACTACTAAGAAGCAGAAACACACTACTGTAAGCACCAGATGAGTAATAAACAGTAATGAAACCCCCCTAACCTAAAAAAGTTAGTGGTTGGCTTGTTTTGTTTGCCCTAGCGACACCATTAAGAGGACTGGGTGATTGTGATTAGAGATCAATTCACTGTCGCTTCGAGTACACGACGAGGTTACGAAACCCGTCATGGCGATAACATGGTAATTTAGAAACAAGGCGTGTATGAGGAACTATCAATGTCTACGGTTTGCGTTGGGATTGCCCTTCGGCACTTCAGGGCTCAACCAATTAAACTCTCGGTGTCTACGGCGTTAGAATGAACTTCGTGCATCCATTTATTTCTACGGAATTACCAACGCTAGACTGGACGTATTCGACCATGCGCCCAGATTATGCAGGGAAAACCAGCGATACTTTTTAAGAGCAAAGGGTACAGGAACGTAGTGGCGTTCTCAACTCATTCCTCTGATCCCAGTATAAATTGGATCGGCGAGAAAGGTTAACCCAACCCTGCTTGACACTTTGTGCCCCTCGCTCCCTAGTCTTGGCATAGGATTTAAAACATCGAAAAGGTGGGCTATAGGAAAAAGCGTAGGGAACCGCTTACTTTAAATAAAACAAGAACTGAAAGAAAGAGGACTGAACATAATACCGGTGGAAGATACATGCTTTACCTTGCAAGTTGTGAAAGCTTTCTTCTCAATAAGAGTGAGAGTTAGTGGTATATAGCTTTATCGAAGCCCGAAATGAAACGATGTTGCACTGAAGAGGACTCGAACCCCTAACTACCTGGTTCGAAGCCAGGGACTCTATCCAATTGAGCTATCGGTGCGGGGGGGTTGGGTCAAGGAAAGCCCAACCCTGGAAATGTTTTTTGCGTTATTTCAAAATGAGTTTACGTAATTAAAGAAAATTAACTCAATTAAAAGACAAAAAAGTCAATCTTTGTCGTTGATGATCTCTCGGTTGGTTACCGAATAATTTAACCATCCCTTCCCTAAAAGAAAGTAATTACTTGATATATGTAATCCGTAATATTCGGATTCAGTCGTCAGCTGTGGTTTTTACCCTCCCCAGGGTGTCCGCTCTGCCCGTGAGACGGTTTTTTAACCACGACGTCTACGTTTAAGTTTAAAGGCAGTCCCTTTACGAATCCGGCTTCTAAGCCTATGGAACTTAACGAAAATCTGGACAGCGTCCCTGGCTTTATTATGAACGGCTTGGATTTTATCCGCCTCCTCCTGCGAAACAGTTATTTCTGTTTCTGGATTCAGCGGCGGCATGTCTTGCTCAACAAAAACTACTTCTGGAGTCGAAGGCAAGAGCTCAAACAGGGCTTTATACATGTCAATCAAAGGTTGCGCCTGGGAGACTATTTGCGCGGCATAATGCGCTATCACTTCCTGGGAGAAGGGGACCTTCAAGAGGAGTTCTATGCCCTCTTCCGGGGACATGCTTAAAGGGAGAGATACCCCAGAGATGAGCATCAAGCCAGGAATAAGGTCCTTATGGAACGACGTGAACAGACGGGAGTTTGCCTCCTTAAACTGTACCGAAATCTGAGCCCATTCCTGCATTGTGGCTTCGCTGACTATGGAGGGGTTTAACTTGGCAGAGATAGAGTTTACTAGATTGTTTATTTGCGCAGGCTGCAGTTGTGAAACGAATTCATAACCGTTCTCAGCGCTGGGCAATCTGCCTTGTTGGCAGGTTTTTAGTATTTTATCACAATCTTGCCAAGTTTCAAATAAGATTGAACGGCAATCCTCCTCCTTTAGTTGCATAAACTGTGAATGTGAAGACGCTTGAGTTACTATTGAAGAACTACTAGCGCCCATATTCATACAGTATGCTGTTTCAGCAAACCCAAGCCCAATTAGATTTAATAAAATTAAAAAAAGAGCAACAAACAAGAATACCTTTCTCAACGAAAGAAAGGAGAGATATATGGTGAGGTTATTAAAAAAAAGAAAGGAGAGATATATGTTGAGGTTCTTAGAAATAAAGGAGAGATATATGGTGAGGTTATTCAAAAGAAAGGAGAGATTTCTGGTGAGGTTATTCAAATTCAAAAGATTTCTTTTTTTAGTGAGGTTATTCATGTTTATCTTGTTTTCTTTTTTTAAGATACAAATAAGATTGAAAAAGCCATCGTCAAAGCAAACAAGGCAATAGCTTCTGTTAAGGCAAAGCCTAAAGTAACATAACCAAAATGATTATTTAGCTAACGATAGATTTCACGCCACAGGGCTTGTCAAAGAACTAAATACGTTTCCAAACCTACTGCTGCTCCTGCTAGGGCTATTGTAGCCGCTCCTACTCCAATTAATTTTGCACCTTCTAGCGTAACTAATTCTTAAGTGTCTGTGTAATAATAATAAAAAAGTGTAGTTAGCACACTTTAAACGAAGTAGAGCGGTTGGCTGGCAAAGAAAGCTTACGCCTTTGAAGAAAGATAGAGTTTGCATGCCTACCTTACCAAACACGTTGGATGTCGTCGGAAAACCCAAGACATTTGGTAAACAGTCTTGTTGTCTCTTTGCAAGCAAGCCCATTTAATTGTAACAATTTAACGGATAACAAGATTATTACCGGATGAATCCAAAGAAAAAACATAGTAAGCAAGCCCTGACCCAAATGAAGAATAAGTGGTAGATTGGTAATGTTATCATTAAGGTTCATTGGTTTTATATAATGTCAACAATACAACTAAGCATTCGTTGACAGAGTCAAAGTTCCCCGTTTCTCAATCGTGGCATCCACGTTAATAAGTCGAAAGCCTCTTGGGCCGTCATTATCAACCAGAAGGAAATCCTAGAGGACTAGGATTTTTGGTCCAGTAGCAAGGGAATTGAGGGAATGTAATTTTGCCAGAGTAGTCTCGTTAGCTCCCGAAGTGTTGCGATAACTAATGAAAAAAAAAAGAAAGCTCGTTTCATTTATTAGAACTCAAAGAAACTTCAATTCCTTTAAAAATTTGGGTTTGAAGAGTTAGTTGTCGAATAGTCCAATACATACACATATACAAATATACAGAAAAATCTATCTATATCTATTCTATCTATATCTATTTAGATAGATACAACTCAATAAAACGAAGATGGATAGCCAATGAAAATGAGTAGAAAGGAAAGAACCTTTTTTTCCGCCTTGAATATCATTTAGATTTTGCCAAGAGGAAAGGCTGGAGATTTTAGGAATTACTTAAGTAAAAACAATTCTAATAATTACCGATTGATATTTCACGAATAATGATGCCATCTCCACCACAGTTACTTCAATCAGAAATGCGAAACGAAAAGAAAAGCTATGACTAGGATACCAGCTACTAAAATGACTTAGAGGTATCGTGCAAATCTTACTGGAAAAGGTTTTTTAAAAAGCGTCACGGAACACACAGAGGGGGGGAAAATTTTTATGGATGTCAAGATATTTTGGCAAAGAAAAAAGCTTACCTTACGTGGCAACTAAACTATAACTATTAGGTACATTAGCAAACCGGTCTCATAATCTATTGCGATCAAATAAGAATCCCTAAGATCTTAGGGGGCATGGGAATTGCAATTTTATCAACGTCTTATGACTCATTACAGATCGGGAATGCTAGGCGAAGAAAAACTGGGGGGGGAAATTCTACGCCATATTTGGTAATTGAAAGGGAGAAACAGGGACAAAAGTTACTTATTTTCACCAGTTACGTCTTCAATGAAAAGAATTTTTTTGGAGAAACCTGTAATGTAAATAGGAGGTTTACTTATTCCAAATGATGAAGAAACAGAATCTCATTGACATGGAAGGTACAGTTACAGAATCTTTACCCAATGCCACGTTTTGAGCGTGTTCGGATAATGGATGTCAAGTTTTGACTCATATATCGGGGAGGATGCGACGCAGTTATATAAGAATACTACCAGGAGATAGGGTAAGAGCTGAACTGAGTCCCTATGATCTTACCAAGGGACGCATCATCTACCGCCTTAGAAGTAGGCATACAAACAATAGTCAGTAGATTTCGGTATCAGTTTAGATTTTCGGCAGTTAACCAAACCACTTCTCTTGCCAAATTTCCTATCTTGATTAGATCGAAGAAACATGTAGCAAACCTACAGGTAGATTTACCCAATTAATTCAAGGTTATAGATACGAAAATCCGTGCTTCCATTCGGAAAATATGTAAAAAATGTCGATTGATTCTACGACGTAGACGAATCATGGTAATTTGTTGCAACTCAAAACATAAACAGAAACAAGGATAATAAATATTTCTATCTGAAAAAGAATATTAATTAAACAGAGCTTCCCAATAAAAATAATTAATTAATTATGTCAAGTCAAATAAATCGAGAAAAATTCGTTCACGTGGGGGAAAACGCGGAGTTCAAAAGGGAGTCATTCATATACAGGCGAGTTTCAATAACACTATCATTACCGTCACAGACGTCCGGGGACAGGTAATTATTTGGTCTTCCGCCGGTGCCTGTGGATTTAAGGGAACACGCAAAAGCACGCCATTTGCTGCGCAAGCTGCGGCTGAGAATGCAATTAAAGCATCAGTGGATCGGGGTATGAAACAAGCAGAAGTTATGATGAGCGGGCCCGGACCGGGGAGAGACACCGCTTTGCGAGCTATTCGCAGAAGCGGCATAATCCTCAGTTTCATACGTGACGTGACTCCTATGCCGTATAATGGTTGTAGACCCCCCAGAAAGAGACGCGTCTAACTAGTGATTAGTCACATCAAAAGGAGAGAAAAAAAAATTACGTATGCGCACGCAAAAACGAGATGTCGACCTCTAAGCAGGCAATTCAGTGGAAATGCCTTGAATCCAAAATAGAAAGTAAGCGGCTTCATTATGGTCGTTTCCTTGTATCTCCCTTTAAAAGGGGTCAAGCCAGTATTGTAGGAATTGCCATGCGTAGAGCTTTGTCACAAGAGATTGAAGGGACAAGCATAACACGTGCAAGATTTTGCGGAGTCGTGCACGAGTATTCCACAATAACGGGTCTTCAAGAGACAATACATGATGCTTTAGTTAATCCGAAAGAGATTGTGCTTAGGGGCGATTCAAAAGAAGATATTCAAGAGGCGTTTTCATCTGTAACAGGTCCTAAAGAAGTAACTGCGGGCGATCCATCATTACCACCTGGCGTCGAAGCAATTGACAATTCGCAATATATAGCTACCATTACCCAACCAATATCTCTAACTATTGAATTAGAGATTGAAAAAGATTGCGGATATCGTATAGAAAATCTAGCGAAATCCGGAAAGGGACAATTTCCCATCGATGCTGTATTTATGCCTGTCCGAAACGTAAATTATAGCATCCATCTATTTGGAAGTGGTAGAGCGACGCAGGAAATCTCATTCATTGAAATATGGACTAATGGTAGTCCGACACCACACGAAGCACTTAGGAAAGCTTCTGAAAAACTCATGGACTTGCCAACCACCTTCTCGTATGTAAGGGGCGGAGACGTATCTCTCTTCGAAAATGGATTCTCTTGCTTCCTTTGCCTCCTTGAAAGTTTATAAAGGGTGATTCCCTTGCCTCTGCTTCCAAAGTAGCTTTTGCCTAAACATTTTTAGATTCCTTTGCCTTTTTTAGAGTTTCTAATGATTTTATGCCTTTGTTAGGCACATCTCTATGTTTATAAGCATAATAATAGAATAAAAAAGGCGTTCTTTAAAAAGATCTACTAAGAAGCAGAAACACACTACTGTAAGCACCAGATGAGTAATAAACAGTAATGAAACCCCCCTAACCTAAAAAAGTTAGTGGTTGGCTTGTTTTGTTTGCCCTAGCGACACCATTAAGAGGACTGGGTGATTGTGATTAGAGATCAATTCACTGTCGCTTCGAGTACACGACGAGGTTACGAAACCCGTCATGGCGATAACATGGTAATTTAGAAACAAGGCGTGTATGAGGAACTATCAATGTCTACGGTTTGCGTTGGGATTGCCCTTCGGCACTTCAGGGCTCAACCAATTAAACTCTCGGTGTCTACGGCGTTAGAATGAACTTCGTGCATCCATTTATTTCTACGGAATTACCAACGCTAGACTGGACGTATTCGACCATGCGCCCAGATTATGCAGGGAAAACCAGCGATACTTTTTAAGAGCAAAGGGTACAGGAACGTAGTGGCGTTCTCAACTCATTCCTCTGATCCCAGTATAAATTGGATCGGCGAGAAAGGTTAACCCAACCCTGCTTGACACTTTGTGCCCCTCGCTCCCTAGTCTTGGCATAGGATTTAAAACATCGAAAAGGTGGGCTATAGGAAAAAGCGTAGGGAACCGCTTACTTTAAATAAAACAAGAACTGAAAGAAAGAGGACTGAACATAATACCGGGTGGAAGATACATGCTTTACCTTGCAAGTTGTGAAAGCTTTCTTCTCAATAAGAGTGAGAGTTAGTGGTATATAGCTTTATCGAAGCCCGAAATGAAACGATGTTGCACTGAAGAGGACTCGAACCCCTAACTACCTGGTTCGAAGCCAGGGACTCTATCCAATTGAGCTATCGGTGCGGGGGGTTGGGTCAAGGAAAGCCCAACCCTGGAAATGTTTTTTGCGTTATTTCAAAATGAGTTTACGTAATTAAAGAAAATTAACTCAATTAAAAGACAAAAAAGTCAATCTTTGTCGTTGATGATCTCTCGGTTGGTTACCGAATAATTTAACCATCCCTTCCCTAAAAGAAAGTAATTACTTGATATATGTAATCCGTAATATTCGGATTCAGTCGTCAGCTGTGGTTTTTACCCTCCCCAGGGTGTCCGCTCTGCCCGTGAGACGGTTTTTTAACCACGACGTCTACGTTTAAGTTTAAAGGCAGTCCCTTTACGAATCCGGCTTCTAAGCCTATGGAACTTAACGAAAATCTGGACAGCGTCCCTGGCTTTATTATGAACGGCTTGGATTTTATCCGCCTCCTCCTGCGAAACAGTTATTTCTGTTTCTGGATTCAGCGGCGGCATGTCTTGCTCAACAAAAACTACTTCTGGAGTCGAAGGCAAGAGCTCAAACAGGGCTTTATACATGTCAATCAAAGGTTGCGCCTGGGAGACTATTTGCGCGGCATAATGCGCTATCACTTCCTGGGAGAAGGGGACCTTCAAGAGGAGTTCTATGCCCTCTTCCGGGGACATGCTTAAAGGGAGAGATACCCCAGAGATGAGCATCAAGCCAGGAATAAGGTCCTTATGGAACGACGTGAACAGACGGGAGTTTGCCTCCTTAAACTGTACCGAAATCTGAGCCCATTCCTGCATTGTGGCTTCGCTGACTATGGAGGGGTTTAACTTGGCAGAGATAGAGTTTACTAGATTGTTTATTTGCGCAGGCTGCAGTTGTGAAACGAATTCATAACCGTTCTCAGCGCTGGGCAATCTGCCTTGTTGGCAGGTTTTTAGTATTTTATCACAATCTTGCCAAGTTTCAAATAAGATTGAACGGCAATCCTCCTCCTTTAGTTGCATAAACTGTGAATGTGAAGACGCTTGAGTTACTATTGAAGAACTACTAGCGCCCATATTCATACAGTATGCTGTTTCAGCAAACCCAAGCCCAATTAGATTTAATAAAATTAAAAAAAGAGCAACAAACAACAAGAATACCTTTCTCAACGAAAGAAAGGAGAGATATATGGTGAGGTTATTAAAAAGAAAGGAGAGATATATGTTGAGGTTCTTAGAAATAAAGGAGAGATATATGGTGAGGTTATTCAAAAGAAAGGAGAGATTTCTGGTGAGGTTATTCAAATTCAAAAGATTTCTTTTTTTAGTGAGGTTATTCATGTTTATCTTGTTTTCTTTTTTTAAGATACAAATAAGATTGAAAAAGCCATCGTCAAAGCAAACAAGGCAATAGCTTCTGTTAAGGCAAAGCCTAAAGTAACATAACCAAATGATTATTTAGCTAACGATAGATTTCACGCCACAGGGCTTGTCAAAGAACTAAATACGTTTCCAATACCTACTGCTGCTCCTGCTAGGGCTATTGTAGCCGCTCCTACTCCAATTAATTTTGCACCTTCTAGCGTAACTAATTCTTAAGTGTCTGTGTAATAATAATAAAAAAGTGTAGTTAGCACACTTTAAACGAAGTAGAGCGGTTGGCTGGCAAAGAAAGCTTACGCCTTTGAAGAAGAAAGATAGAGTTTGCATGCCTACCTTACCAAACACGTTGGATGTCGTCGGAAAACCAAGACATTTGGTAAACAGTCTTGTTGTCTCTTTGCAAGCAAGCCCATTTAATTGTAACAATTTAACGGATAACAAGATTATTTCCGGATGAATCCAAAGAAAAAACATAGTAAGCAGAGCCCTGACCCAAATGAAGAATAAGTGGTAGATTGGTAATGTTATCATTAAGGTTCATTGGTTTTATATAATGTCAACAATACAACTAAGCATTCGTTGACAGAGTCAAAGTTCCCCGTTTCTCAATCGTGGCATCCACGTTAATAAGTCGAAAGCCTCTTGGGCCGTCATTATCAACCAGGAAGGAAATCCTAGAGGAACTAGGATTTTTGGTCCAGTAGCAAGGGAATTGAGGGAATGTAATTTTGCCAGAGTAGTCTCGTTAGCTCCCGAAGTGTTGCGATAACTAATGAAAAAAAAAAGAAAGCTCGTTTCATTTATTAGAACTCAAAGAAACTTCAATTCCTTTAAAAATTTGGGTTTGAAGAGTTAGTTGTCGAATAGTCCAATACATACACATATACAAATATACAGAAAAATCTATCTATATCTATTCTATCTATATCTATTTAGATAGATACAACTCAATAAAACGAAGATGGATAGCCAATGAAAATGAGTAGAAAGGAAAGAACCTTTTTTCCGCCTTGAATATCATTTAGATTTTGCCAAGAGGAAAGGCTGGAGATTTTAGGAATTACTTAAGTAAAAACAATTCTAATAATTACCGATTGATATTTCACGAATAATGATGCCATCTCCACCACAGTTACTTCAATCAGAAATGCGAATACGAAAAGAAAAGCTATGACTAGGATACCAGCTACTAAAATGACTAGAGGTATCGTGCAAATCTTACTGGAAGAAGGTTTTTTAAAAAGCGTCACGGAACACACAGAGGGGGGGAAAATTTTTATGGATGTCAAGATATTTTGGCAAAGAAAAAAAGCCTTACCTTACGTGGCAACTAAACTATAACTATTAGGTACATTAGCAAACCCGGTCTCAGAATCTATTGCGATCATATAAGAATCCCTAAGATCTTAGGGGGCATGGGAATTGCAATTTTATCAACGTCTTATGGACTCATTACAGATCGGGAAGCTAGGCGAAGAAAAACTGGGGGGGGAAATTCTACGCCATATTTGGTAATTGAAAGGGAGAAACAGGGACAAAAGTTACTTATTTTCACCAGTTACGTCTTCAATGAAAAGAATTTTTTTGGAGAAACCTGTAATGTAAATAGGAGGTTTACTTATTCCAAATGATGAAGAAACAGAATCTCATTGACATGGAAGGTACAGTTACAGAATCTTTACCCAATGCCACGTTTTGAGCGTGTTCGGATAATGGATGTCAAGTTTTGACTCATATATCGGGGAGGATGCGACGCAGTTATATAAGAATACTACCAGGAGATAGGGTAAGAGCTGAACTGAGTCCCTATGATCTTACCAAGGGACGCATCATCTACCGCCTTAGAAGTAGGCATACAAACAATAGTCAGTAGATTTCGGTATCAGTTTAGATTTTCGGCAGTTAACCAAACCACTTCTCTTGCCAAATTTCCTATCTTGATTAGATCGAAGAAACATGTAGCAAACCTACAGGTAGATTTACCCAATTAATTCAAGGTTATAGATACGAAAATCCGTGCTTCCATTCGGAAAATATGTAAAAAATGTCGATTGATTCTACGACGTAGACGAATCATGGTAATTTGTTGCAACTCAAAACATAAACAGAAACAAGGATAATAAATATTTCTATCTGAAAAAGAATATTAATTAAACAGAGCTTCCCAATAAAAATAATTAATTAATTATGTCAAGTCAAATAAATCGAGAAAAATTCGTTCACGTGGGGGAAAACGCGGAGTTCAAAAGGGAGTCATTCATATACAGGCGAGTTTCAATAACACTATCATTACCGTCACAGACGTCCGGGGACAGGTAATTATTTGGTCTTCCGCCGGTGCCTGTGGATTTAAGGGAACACGCAAAAGCACGCCATTTGCTGCGCAAGCTGCGGCTGAGAATGCAATTAAAGCATCAGTGGATCGGGGTATGAAACAAGCAGAAGTTATGATGAGCGGGCCCGGACCGGGGAGAGACACCGCTTTGCGAGCTATTCGCAGAAGCGGCATAATCCTCAGTTTCATACGTGACGTGACTCCTATGCCGTATAATGGTTGTAGACCCCCCAGAAAGAGACGCGTCTAACTAGTGATTAGTCACATCAAAAGGAGAGAAAAAAAAATTACGTATGCGCACGCAAAAACGAGATGTCGACCTCTAAGCAGGCAATTCAGTGGAAATGCCTTGAATCCAAAATAGAAAGTAAGCGGCTTCATTATGGTCGTTTCCTTGTATCTCCCTTTAAAAGGGGTCAAGCCAGTATTGTAGGAATTGCCATGCGTAGAGCTTTGTCACAAGAGATTGAAGGGACAAGCATAACACGTGCAAGATTTTGCGGAGTCGTGCACGAGTATTCCACAATAACGGGTCTTCAAGAGACAATACATGATGCTTTAGTTAATCCGAAAGAGATTGTGCTTAGGGGCGATTCAAAAGAAGATATTCAAGAGGCGTTTTCATCTGTAACAGGTCCTAAAGAAGTAACTGCGGGCGATCCATCATTACCACCTGGCGTCGAAGCAATTGACAATTCGCAATATATAGCTACCATTACCCAACCAATATCTCTAACTATTGAATTAGAGATTGAAAAAGATTGCGGATATCGTATAGAAAATCTAGCGAAATCCGGAAAGGGACAATTTCCCATCGATGCTGTATTTATGCCTGTCCGAAACGTAAATTATAGCATCCATCTATTTGGAAGTGGTAGAGCGACGCAGGAAATCTCATTCATTGAAATATGGACTAATGGTAGTCCGACACCACACGAAGCACTTAGGAAAGCTTCTGAAAAACTCATGGACTTGCCAACCACCTTCTCGTATGTAAGGGGCGGAGACGTATCTCTCTTCGAAAATGGATTCTCTTGCTTCCTTTGCCTCCTTGAAAGTTTATAAAGGGTGATTCCCTTGCCTCTGCTTCCAAAGTAGCTTTTGCCTAAACATTTTTAGATTCCTTTGCCTTTTTTAGAGTTTCTAATGATTTTATGCCTTTGTTAGGCACATCTCTATGTTTATAAGCATAATAATAGAATAAAAAAGGCGTTCTTTAAAAAGATCTACTAAGAAGCAGAAACACACTACTGTAAGCACCAGATGAGTAATAAACAGTAATGAAACCCCCCTAACCTAAAAAAGTTAGTGGTTGGCTTGTTTTGTTTGCCCTAGCGACACCATTAAGAGGACTGGGTGATTGTGATTAGAGATCAATTCACTGTCGCTTCGAGTACACGACGAGGTTACGAAACCCGTCATGGCGATAACATGGTAATTTAGAAACAAGGCGTGTATGAGGAACTATCAATGTCTACGGTTTGCGTTGGGATTGCCCTTCGGCACTTCAGGGCTCAACCAATTAAACTCTCGGTGTCTACGGCGTTAGAATGAACTTCGTGCATCCATTTATTTCTACGGAATTACCAACGCTAGACTGGACGTATTCGACCATGCGCCCAGATTATGCAGGGAAAACCAGCGATACTTTTTAAGAGCAAAGGGTACAGGAACGTAGTGGCGTTCTCAACTCATTCCTCTGATCCCAGTATAAATTGGATCGGCGAGAAAGGTTAACCCAACCCTGCTTGACACTTTGTGCCCCTCGCTCCCTAGTCTTGGCATAGGATTTAAAACATCGAAAAGGTGGGCTATAGGAAAAAGCGTAGGGAACCGCTTACTTTAAATAAAACAAGAACTGAAAGAAAGAGGACTGAACATAATACCGGGTGGAAGATACATGCTTTACCTTGCAAGTTGTGAAAGCTTTCTTCTCAATAAGTGAGAGTTAGTGGTATATAGCTTTATCGAAGCCCGAAATGAAACGATGTTGCACTGAAGAGGACTCGAACCCCTAACTACCTGGTTCGAAGCCAGGGACTCTATCCAATTGAGCTATCGGTGCGGGGGGGTTGGGTCAAGGAAAGCCCAACCCTGGAAATGTTTTTTGCGTTATTTCAAAATGAGTTTACGTAATTAAAGAAAATTAACTCAATTAAAAGACAAAAAAGTCAATCTTTGTCGTTGATGATCTCTCGGTTGGTTACCGAATAATTTAACCATCCCTTCCCTAAAAGAAAGTAATTACTTGATATATGTAATCCGTAATATTCGGATTCAGTCGTCAGCTGTGGTTTTTACCCTCCCCAGGGTGTCCGCTCTGCCCGTGAGACGGTTTTTTAACCACGACGTCTACGTTTAAGTTTAAAGGCAGTCCCTTTACGAATCCGGCTTCTAAGCCTATGGAACTTAACGAAAATCTGGACAGCGTCCCTGGCTTTATTATGAACGGCTTGGATTTTATCCGCCTCCTCCTGCGAAACAGTTATTTCTGTTTCTGGATTCAGCGGCGGCATGTCTTGCTCAACAAAAACTACTTCTGGAGTCGAAGGCAAGAGCTCAAACAGGGCTTTATACATGTCAATCAAAGGTTGCGCCTGGGAGACTATTTGCGCGGCATAATGCGCTATCACTTCCTGGGAGAAGGGGACCTTCAAGAGGAGTTCTATGCCCTCTTCCGGGGACATGCTTAAAGGGAGAGATACCCCAGAGATGAGCATCAAGCCAGGAATAAGGTCCTTATGGAACGACGTGAACAGACGGGAGTTTGCCTCCTTAAACTGTACCGAAATCTGAGCCCATTCCTGCATTGTGGCTTCGCTGACTATGGAGGGGTTTAACTTGGCAGAGATAGAGTTTACTAGATTGTTTATTTGCGCAGGCTGCAGTTGTGAAACGAATTCATAACCGTTCTCAGCGCTGGGCAATCTGCCTTGTTGGCAGGTTTTTAGTATTTTATCACAATCTTGCCAAGTTTCAAATAAGATTGAACGGCAATCCTCCTCCTTTAGTTGCATAAACTGTGAATGTGAAGACGCTTGAGTTACTATTGAAGAACTACTAGCGCCCATATTCATACAGTATGCTGTTTCAGCAAACCCAAGCCCAATTAGATTTAATAAAATTAAAAAAAGAGCAACAAACAAGAATACCTTTCTCAACGAAAGAAAGGAGAGATATATGGTGAGGTTATTAAAAAGAAAGGAGAGATATATGTTGAGGTTCTTAGAAATAAAGGAGAGATATATGGTGAGGTTATTCAAAAGAAAGGAGAGATTTCTGGTGAGGTTATTCAAATTCAAAAGATTTCTGGTGAGGTTATTCAAAAGATTTCTTTTTTTAGTAGAGTTACTCATTTATGTCAAGTTTTCTGTTCAGGTTCAAGCTTGCAGCTTCTTTTAAACAAAGTAAATGAATTTCTTTTGTTATTTCTTTACTTAAGAGCTTTTCTTCTCAAATCTTTGAAAATATGTATGGGTTGTCAAGAAGTTTTTTTTCATATGTTGTGATCTGCGTTAAAGGGATTTAGTCCAGGAACCCATTGACCGCTACATAAATAATTACAATTTATTATTCGATAGGAATTAGGGAATATTATGCTTGTTTAAGTACCTCAGTAGGTCTAGCGCCGCGATGTGGCAAATACCGAGTAGCAGGATCGAGGTCTGACCCAAATTGCGCAAAAGCGGCAACTTCACGATATTATGCTAGCTCCAATTTCAAGGTGCCACAAAGGGCTTTCATAGCTTTCAGCTAAGCAGCAGACCCAACGCGACTAACGAATAATCCTACGTTAATAGCAGGCCGAATTCCGCGATAGAAAAGTTCAGTTTCCAGGAAGATTTATCCATCTATAATGGAAATGACATTAGTAGGAATATAAGCAAAAACGTCTCCAGCTTATGTTTCAATGACAAGTAAAGCGGTTAAGCTACCTGCACCAGTTTAATCTGACCTTTTGGCGGCTCTTTCCAATAAACAGAAATGTAAATAGAAGACATCTCCAGAAAAAGCCTCACGACCTAGTAGTCAACGTAGCAATAATGGCATTTATCAATATGCCACTGATTGCTTACTGAGATCGTCATAGATAATTAATGCGTGCATTCCATGATCTCTAAAAAACTCTCCCATAGCACAAGCCAAATATAGTGCCAGAAATTACAAGGGAGCAGGATCTAAAGCCGTAGCTGCAACAATAATAATATATTCTAAAGCACCAGCTTCTGCGAGAATCTTAACCAATTATGCCACGGTTAAACGTTTTTATCCAATCGCTACGTACACGCAAAACACTTTTTCACTATCGGAAGTGCCCTGTGCGTTGATTAGTTTCTGGTTCAAAATGGTATCAATAGCTATAGCAGTCTTTCCGGTTTATCAGTCGCCGATTATCAGTTCTCATTAACCACGACCTATAGGGACTAGGCTATCTACCGCTTTTAACCCTATTTACATAGGTTCGTGAACAGATTTACGTGCAATAATCCAGAATAGCAATAAGATCGTAGCCCATATTAACCAGGAAAAGAAATCCCCCAAGTCCGGAATGACAGACAGTTCGTACGGAGATTCTATTATTGGGGGATCTATTTGCACCTCTACATGCCCTGCCCCGCTTCCCGAACCTGAAGCTTCCCTTCCTTCTATGGTTTGATTTTTATTGTGGAATTGCTGGAAATTTTCAATATGAGTTTTGGCCTGTCTTAGTTTATTACGTAAAATGAAATTTTCGAAAGAGTGATCCTCTTTCGTGCTTCGTAATTGTTCTAGTTCCTGGGAAATATCGCCGTATTGGCGAGTCAACCCCCGGTTTATTTCAGAGATCTTTAGTACTTGTTTGGCAAGTTTTTTATTATCTTTTGATAATGAAAGTATTTTAAATAAAGTACTTGCTAGTCCCACAGAAGTTAATCCGACTACGAGGAATAATGCTAGTTCCATGTCTTTTGTTTTTTGCTTTTTGGCTAAAGCCCATATTAATGCAGATTTATATTCTGTGATTTCTTCCTCGACTTTGGAAGAAGAAGAAAGCAAGAGCGCTTCACAGCCTACAGAGCTTTGGGCACTGGCCTTGAACCTGTCCAGTGAACCGGAAAAAGATGTAGCTGAGCATGAGGATAGTGATGATAATAGCTGGATCGCGGCGTGCGAAAGACAACGTATGATAATGTTCAAAAAGAAGGCCAAAGCCGAACAAATCGAGATAGATTTCGACGCTGCCGAAGCAGTACGTGAAACCCTGAGAATATTCCAGGAAATCCGGGATACTATCCGTATAAGGAAAGGAGAGATCGATTCGCCAAGCGTCAAAGAGATAGGGAAGCCACAAGACTTTGGTTCAGAGCGAAGCAGAGACGGAAAAAAAGATAGGAAACAGGCGCGGGATCCACCATGAGAGATTAAACCGGTTTATCTAATGCTTTCTGGCACCATGCCAGATATGCCATTTTTTGATGGGTAGAATGGGGTCTAATTATTCACCATGAGAAATTGGTCGAAACGTTTAAAGTCCTAAGGCTTTCGCGTGCACCCTAACCTAAGCCAGGGCAGCCCGGACTTTCTCACGAAGGAGGGACCCATAAAGGAAAGACGATCATAAAGTACCAGAAATGCCCCGAGTTACCACTACATTCTAAAATACGTCAATTATGCCACTTTTAACTAAGTAGAATGGGGTCGGTCATCTGACAGGCGCATGCGAGGCCGTGATAGACGATGATTGGATTTCACGTGATGGAGGCCTATGTGCATTGTTGACTGCACTGCTGAGAGGCATTGGATTTGTTATTGCATAAGAGAGAGGCCCTATGATATATACGACTAGGTTAAACCTTCGCCGATCCGGCTGGCGTCGACCTTTCATTTTCACAATTTATCCCGATTTGATGGGATTTTGCTGATAAAATTATTAGTTTCAGATAGTAGTGATTGGTTAATAAAGCCTATTATTAGGGAACATAATGTATATCAAATAATTGTATATAATAAAAAGAAACCAAAAATACCGGTACTTGACATCAGGGATTCCCTAAGACTATTGCCAGGCAGTTTGAAGTCTTTAGCTGAGACAATGTGCCCAGAATTAGGTAGTAAGGGCTCAATACCTCACGAAGAACTGAATGAGTTTAATATTAAAGAGAAAAACTCAGAAATAATTAAATATTTGGATCAAGATATCTTACTTTTGGCTGGAATTATTAGGAAAGCACAATAAAAATATTGGAATCGATACCTTATAGATATAACAAATAACCTGACCGTATCGTCAATGGCTATGAAAATCTATCGAACCCATTATTATTCTCAAACGTATCCTATTTATAGACCAGAACCAAACAAATCAGCCTTTATTCGGCGAGGCTATTATGGTGGTCACACTGACGTATACATACCCTACGGTAAGAATTTATATTACTACGATGTAAACTCTTTATATCCTTATGCTATGACAAAACCGATGCCCAGCGGAAAACCTGTATGGAAAACTTCTTTGAAAGGGTGCGATCTAGATTCGCTATTTGGCTTTGTGGAGGCTAAAGTAACATGTCCTGATTCAATAAAAAGACCATTTCTTCCCTATAGAGATCCTAAAACAGAAAGCTTAATCTTTCCTATAGGTACATTTACAGGTGTATATTTTACAGAGGAGTTGAAATTTGCAGTAAAATTAGGTTATCAGATAGAGCTTAAACACGGTTATTTCTTTTCTGTGAGTGAAAGCCCCGCCCCTTTTCAGAATTTGTGAAAGAAATCTATGATGAAAGGGTAGAAGCTAAAAAGAAAAAAAGACAAAGATGAGGGTAACGAAGGGATCATACTTCTTATACGAACCCTTTCTGCGTGCGTGCGCAGTATGACTTTTCAAACTAAACCCCACCTCGAGGGCAAGGATCTGCCACTATAACCAACCACTAAGAAACTGCCATGAATATGGAAAATAAAACAGCCTCTGAGTGTGTTAAACATCGAGGCAAAACAAAAAAAAAGATAAATTTTAACAATGGAATTTCTTTTTTTAGGTCTGGGCCTTGCCCTCGGGAGTATTATAACTTGCAGTATTTCTTCATGCTTTGTTATACACATTTGGAAGGAACGGCGTAACGCGCTTTCAGAAGTCGAAAGGCTCCAAAGCATTCACTATTAAAGGCCATTAAAATTAACGATTTAACCATCAGATAATAAATATATCAGGGACAAAATGGTCTGAGGATTAAGTATTGTCTTCAGGGGGCGAAACCTAAAAACCTTATTTTTATTCAAAAAGTACAGAGAACAGATTACACTAGCCCCGGAGCGGAGAAGCTAACCAATAATTCAGGAAAGGGCTGTTTCGATAGATAAGGGAACACTAAAATAGTATTATGTACTTTCTCAAATACAAAAGTGCCAAATTCCCTTCTTCCATCATTGTTCTTTTTGACTTCAAGGGGGAAGCAAAGCAATATTGTATAATTTTTAGAGCAGATGTTAATGAAAAACAGATAGTCATTGTGTGTAAAACCATGGTATAAGTTTTGCGTTTTATAGATATGCAGGTTATTCTTTTATTAGTATTCATAGCTGTTTAGGAGTGGATTTGAACCACTGACCTAAGAATTTTCAGTCCTTCGCTCTAACCAACTGAGCTACCTAAACTAAAAGAAGAATCACTACTAACTATTACCTTTAGTTTTCCTGTAGTCATGACCTTACGCTATCTCTTGCCCCACCTGTCAATTGCGGATAACGGGAATCGAACCCATATCTTCTGCTTGGAAGGCAGATGGTCTACCGTTAATCTATATCCGCCTAAGTTTTATTTCCGAAAGGAGGGTTGTTATGTTATAAAGTAGAGAGATCGTTTCTATAATACGAATCGGCCGATCATTAGCGCGGGCTTAGCTTTCTATGCGGCTTTACTTTACCCTGCTTAAGCACCTAGTAGAATGCAAGTGATGGATCATTCGTGTTCAATTTCTTTCATATACGATAATTCATAAAACGCTATCGCTACCGCGCCTTTTTAATTTAAAAGAACCTATTAATCTTATTAACAGTATTTTTAACATTTTTAGATAGATTTTTTTTTTGTAGAACCTTCTTGTCCTGTAAAACTAACTTAAAGTCTCAATTACTTTTTCTTTTTTTGTTAATTACGCCACTATCACTAGTTCCTTTTTTCTGGAGGTGGGGGACAGACCCCCACCTCGGAAAGATTCAATGATACCACTCAAATACATAGACAACATGCCATTTCATAAGTAACTAGGAAAAGCGGGGAAAGATATAAGAAAAGGAAAACTAATCAGCAAGAAACTAATAGCTAATAGTAACAACTTTTCAGGATCCATTAGTTTATATAGAATCCATCTTTTAGGCGTATCGAAATACATTATTTTCACTAAGCGTATGTAATAAAATAGAGTTACCCTCGGTGTCCCGG
>NC_140931.1:54435786-54485122 GCF_014529385.1 Adiantum capillus-veneris
ACATAACAGAGTATCTATCCGCAAAAATATAAAAAAAAGAACAAACAGTGTAGATACCCAAATCGAATAGCATTATGGATTCACGATTATTGATCTTAGAAAATACTGCCCGGCACACAAAAGACACGTTGGTTCATTGCCAATAAGTTTCTTTAAAGTCTACTTTGTACCTAGGCTCCGAAATCTTACAGGTTGTAACCCAACATTATCTCGTATGGGTGATAGAATAGATTAATGTCATTTAAACCGATGCCTCTTTATAAAACATGATATTAGACGGTCAAGGGTGCATGGATACGAAGTACGGAAGATCTTTACGAAAGAACATAATGTGCCTATTATGTTATTAGGAAATCATTACCCTCCACTTTATCAACTCAGAGGCTTTTCATAGTCGCTTATAGAGGTCCATTTTTTTAGTGAAAAAGGAGCCCTTAGAGGCAGGACGATTATCTTCCACGCTATTACGGAATTGTTATATGTAACATACTTGCAATAAAGCCAACGGGGAAGTTTTGAAAATTTGGTTACCCTTGCTAACAGAGCGATCTTTCTCAGCTAAGCGAGCGTGCAGGCTTTCGCTTACACTCGAAAGATGTTTAAAGAAAGTTTATGATAGACTACCTACCGTGTTTCGGCAACGGTATCTCAAGGGGTTGGGAGGTTCGACAACGCAGCCAAGGCTCAACTTTGTCTTCCGCCGCAATGAAGCAGAGTATGTTAAAAGGGTGGCAAAGTCTAACCCGGAAGACCCTGAAGTAAAACTAATCGAATTGGCACTACAGGTAGAGAAAGAAGTTGGGGATAAAGAACCAGAACAAGAGCAAAGAACCTTAAGTGTAGGTAAACTCAAACAGGAGCAACAAGAACCTAAGCGAACAAGTATGCTTTGAAAAAACCAACCCTTAGTGACTCCGAACAGGAGCAACAAGAACTAAGCAAACAAGTATGCTTTGAAAAAACAAACCCTAGTGACTCCAACAGGAGGGCGGCGATCTTGACGATCCTTGGGCCGAAGCTCATAGAAAAAAATAAATATTAGAAAACCAGAAAGAAAAAAAATTAAAAAGGAAAGCAAAGATTGAGAGATAAAAATAACCCCTGCGTGCCCTGCCGTTAGGAAAGATAGTAAGTAATCTAAAAGAAGGAAGTAAAAGAAGCTTAACTATTCGCTTTTTGTCTTAGTCGCGCCGACACCGAGGAAAGGAAAGTCCGACCCTTTCCTTTCCGCACGTATGTCATAAAGACTTTCTACGCGTAGATTTCGCTTTAGGTTTCATTTCTTTTAACATCAAGCTATATGGCATATTACATGCTTTTTTCTGGCGGGTGAAAACAATGCAAAAGAGGTTTTTTTCCTTGCCTGCCATCTAATGAACCGCAAGGTTCACTTAAGTTGGCGTTATACCTTATGCAGTTAGCAAAGATATGCCAACTCCAAATGTAGAGTTGGGTAATGAGGGACTCAAATTAGAGGCCGCTAGTAAAGTAAAGATTATTCGCTATCCTGGATTCCATTTCCCAAAGACTCTTGCAACCATTCTTTTCTTTTGTCTCTCTTTTGTAGTTTTCTTTCGTGTAGGCATCAGTGTTTAACTTAGTCATCTCTGCAGCTACCTCCTCAGTTACCAGTTAATTTTCCAAACCTAACATATGTATTAATAAGTCGGCCCCTAGTTAAAAGTTTATTTTCCAAACCTACGTCCGGGTGACTACGACCAATACAAAAGTCCCACTAATTATGCCACTTTATCTACGTTTCTTGTCACTATCTTCTTGTTTTAGTTTCTCTAAAAAGATCAACTACACGCACGTAGACCACTGCCATGAATGTCAAAACCTCAAGCCAATATCCTAAATATCCTATGATTAGTTCAATGTTATATGACCCATCATTTTCCAACTTCTTTGCTTTGTCAAAGTAGAGCCTTTCAAGATTTACTAAAGGTATAAAAAGAACATATCGCCAGAATGTCCACACAATCGCTCAGGTAGGAAATTATCGATCAAACGTTTTGTGAAACCATACGCCCGGTTATTCCAACAGAACACTGGTAAAATGATCACATAGCGCCCTTTTACGGCTACATCTTTTGGCTGCATAGACTCTGATGGCAACATGGACTCTGAAAGCGTGGACTTCGCAAGAAGTATAATACGCACAAAGGATTCTTACTTTTAAAGAAAGAAAAGCAAAAGGAGGAACGGGATAGGTTTTACTCCGCCTCCTAAGTGCTAAAGAAAAAGGGAGCTTCTACATAGTTCGGTAGTGGTAGCTACCGTGCCATGGCATGATAGCGGCAAAAGAAACAAAAAAACATCAACATCATAATTATTACCATAAACCAGGACTCCAAAAGACAAGCTAAATTCCATTTCTCCAGACCAAGCGTAATGGCACTTGGGTTTTCTCTTCTTAATCTCGTACCTTGTGTTACCTGCCCACTTGGCGATAGTCAAAGCGAAAGTTAGGGTTTTTTTGTTTTATAGGAAATTGAGATCCCCGGGAATCCAAACACCTCAAAGGGCTGAACACAAAACAATTATAAAAACTGTGAAACAGCTTGTAGCTCAGGGATTTAGAGCACGTGGCTACGAACCACGGTGTCGGGGGTTCGAATCCTCCCTCGCCCATCAAAAAAGGTTATGGATACAAGAGATGAAAAACCCAATACAAAAAGTCACCTTTCAATTTATCATGACCTGCAGTCTGCCAGAATCATTCGCTATTGTTCTATTGGTTTCCAAACGGATATATAGATTTGAAATCTCAAAGAAAGAAAGCATATTATACGTTACTCTCGGATTATCTATATGAAATATTATTATTCTTCAGATGCCATATTAATACACGTTTCGGTATTTTGATTGATATTTGCGGAGTCGATTACCCTTCCCAAAAAAAAAAATCAGAGTTATCTATTAATTACCGACTACTTAATATAAATCATGCATTCGTATCAAAATCAGTGTAAACGAGATCACTCTTGTAAGTTCAGTAATCAGTATATCTTCATTAGCTGGTCGGTGGGAGTGAGAAGTGTGGGACATGTATGGAGTGCGCTTTTGCCATTATCATGAGTTACGCTGTATATTAACGGATTATGGGTTCAAAGGTCACCTATTAAGGAAAGACTTTCCCTTAAGTGGATACGTGGAAGTACGTTACGATGATTTGGAAAAATTGTAGTTTCCGAATTAATAGAAATGGCTTAAGAATTTCGCTATTTTAATTTGGCTAATCCGTGGCGTGGCGACTAATGCCATCTAGATATTTAAGTAGCGAAAACCGCAGCAATACCAGCACTAGCAACAGAGGCAGAAACAACAGTAGCGCCTTCCATTAATGCCTCGTATTAAAAGGGAGGCAACGAAAGTAACAAGGACGTCATCGAGGGCAAGAGGCCGTGAAAGGAACTGTTAAAAGCCATGCTTCTACTTAAAGACTTCTTCGATTGGTTGAAACGTAAGTCCCTGTAGCCGCAATTGAGTCATGCTAATGTAGTTCGTTTTTGTCATCTCCACCATCAAGTTATTAAAAAACTTGTAATGCGAATTATTTCTCTTTTTTTAGGAGTCCCCCTCTTTTTGTTAATTCCCTTTTTATCCTTCTGGGAGCCTCAAATCGCCTATTGTGAGGAGACGAGAAAGACCCTTCTCAGGGAACTCTATCATAGAGAGATTTCTGGGAGGCAATTGCCACTGTCAATTTGTAATAGATTGACAGATGAACACGGGCCCACCCCTATAGAACGTCAGATTCAAAACTTTGCCCAGGTTCCGGAGGAAGATGCGCGATCTTATCTCCTAAGGCCTGAAAGATATCGAAAATATCAGAATAGGTTGTTCGACAGGGGAATGCCCAAGGCAACTATCGCATATGAAGCGATTGCCTCCATGCAGCCGGGAGCGTTAACTCCCTTGCTTAATACCATAATCTTACGGTTGCGGATTTTTCTCAGCAGACTTCGAGGGGGGAGATGAGATGATCGAGGAGGAAAACCGGCGACCCCTTGAGCCAGAGTTAAGCCTAACTGTCCAGCAAAAAAGTTGGATTTCTTCGATCATCCCTGGCATCAAGCAAACCACGGCCAAATTGCTACATAATTTAGTCTCCTAGCCCTTGATTTGAAGGAAGCCGCTAGTGCTGCGGAGCTAAGAATCTTGCGAGTGCCAGAGGAAGCGCCGCTTGAAGAAAGAGTAGAGGCTATACTCAAAATTTAAACGTTTGCAGAAACGTCGCCAAGAAGACGCTGAGGACCCGCAGCTCCTTCCTGCCTTCTTTCTTCGACATTATTTGCAAAAAATCTCGCAAAGCAAAACTCCTCTCATTTAACCTACCTAAACGGGCTCCTTTTTGAAAATATCCCCAACCAATCACAACTACCAGAAGTTTTGGGCAACAAACGCAGGCAGAAGCACTGCTTCAAGAAGCCTTAGTCCGAACGGGCTTGCCGCGGGAGATATTCATCCAGCAGCTGAAAGAACTCGTAGAGGGGGCACAAGCTGAC
The DNA here is from genome assembly GCF_014529385.1 of Adiantum capillus-veneris. Lineage (NCBI taxonomy): Eukaryota > Viridiplantae > Streptophyta > Polypodiopsida > Polypodiales > Pteridaceae > Adiantum > Adiantum capillus-veneris. Next base: position 54,440,298 of record NC_140931.1, read on the forward strand.
AGAAACGAAAGCGAACATTAAATGAACGCCATCAAAATCTACAGCTATAGCTATACCATTTGGATTAGAGCTCCGCCCCCCGGGCCCTTAGCAGTCAGTTCCTGCAAATCACTCTGGCGTTCGGCCGCATGCCATCATTGGGTCTTCCCCAATGAACCATATGTACTGATAATTGAAGGTGCATAAAAATCCCTCTAGAATAAAGAAGCAAACTACAGTTTTGGCCTGCATAAAGAAAGAGAAGGAGTAAGTCTTCGCAGGGTGCAAAGGGAGTCGAAGTTCAAAAACGAGTGGGCCCGGGCCCCCTGTTCGAGGTGTTGCCACGAATCTGGTTGATATCCCTATGGAGGAGCGAAGGCGCATGAAAGGAGGTAGACCTTCAGTGTCACCCTGGGAAGGCCCACTAAATGTGGATTTTGAGCAATAGTGAGGAAACACAGAAATTAGTTTATGGCATGATTCGTATGGAAAGGCCCTTTTGTTGATGCTTGCCTGTTAGAAAAGACGAAAAAGATCAGGGGGAGAATCTGGTTATGTTACTTTAGGCTTTGCCTTAACAGAAGCTATTGCCTTGTTTGCTTTGACGATGGCTTTTTCAATCTTATTTGTATCTTAAAAAAAGAAAACAAGATAAACATGAATAACCTCACTAAAAAAAGAAATCTTTTGAATTTGAATAACCTCACCAGAAATCTCTCCTTTCTTTTGAATAACCTCACCATATATCTCTCCTTTATTTCTAAGAACCTCAACATATATCTCTCCTTTCTTTTTAATAACCTCACCATATATCTCTCCTTTCTTTCGTTGAGAAAGGTATTCTTGTTTGTTGCTCTTTTTTTAATTTTATTAAATCTAATTGGGCTTGGGTTTGCTGAAACAGCATACTGTATGAATATGGGCGCTAGTAGTTCTTCAATAGTAACTCAAGCGTCTTCACATTCACAGTTTATGCAACTAAAGGAGGAGGATTGCCGTTCAATCTTATTTGAAACTTGGCAAGATTGTGATAAAATACTAAAAACCTGCCAACAAGGCAGATTGCCCAGCGCTGAGAACGGTTATGAATTCGTTTCACAACTGCAGCCTGCGCAAATAAACAATCTAGTAAACTCTATCTCTGCCAAGTTAAACCCCTCCATAGTCAGCGAAGCCACAATGCAGGAATGGGCTCAGATTTCGGTACAGTTTAAGGAGGCAAACTCCCGTCTGTTCACGTCGTTCCATAAGGACCTTATTCCTGGCTTGATGCTCATCTCTGGGGTATCTCTCCCTTTAAGCATGTCCCCGGAAGAGGGCATAGAACTCCTCTTGAAGGTCCCCTTCTCCCAGGAAGTGATAGCGCATTATGCCGCGCAAATAGTCTCCCAGGCGCAACCTTTGATTGACATGTATAAAGCCCTGTTTGAGCTCTTGCCTTCGACTCCAGAAGTAGTTTTTGTTGAGCAAGACATGCCGCCGCTGAATCCAGAAACAGAAATAACTGTTTCGCAGGAGGAGGCGGATAAAATCCAAGCCGTTCATAATAAAGCCAGGGACGCTGTCCAGATTTTCGTTAAGTTCCATAGGCTTAGAAGCCGGATTCGTAAAGGGACTGCCTTTAAACTTAAACGTAGACGTCGTGGTTAAAAAACCGTCTCACGGGCAGAGCGGACACCCTGGGGAGGGTAAAAACCACAGCTGACGACTGAATCCGAATATTACGGATTACATATATCAAGTAATTACTTTCTTTTAGGGAAGGGATGGTTAAATTATTCGGTAACCAACCGAGAGATCATCAACGACAAAGATTGACTTTTTTGTCTTTTAATTGAGTTAATTTTCTTTAATTACGTAAACTCATTTTGAAATAACGCAAAAAACATTTCCAGGGTTGGGCTTTCCTTGACCCAACCCCCCCGCACCGATAGCTCAATTGGATAGAGTCCCTGGCTTCGAACCAGGTAGTTAGGGGTTCGAGTCCTCTTCAGTGCAACATCGTTTCATTTCGGGCTTCGATAAAGCTATATACCACTAACTCTCACTCTTATTGAGAAGAAAGCTTTCACAACTTGCAAGGTAAAGCATGTATCTTCCACCCGGTATTATGTTCAGTCCTCTTTCTTTCAGTTCTTGTTTTATTTAAAGTAAGCGGTTCCCTACGCTTTTTCCTATAGCCCACCTTTTCGATGTTTTAAATCCTATGCCAAGACTAGGGAGCGAGGGGCACAAAGTGTCAAGCAGGGTTGGGTTAACCTTTCTCGCCGATCCAATTTATACTGGGATCAGAGGAATGAGTTGAGAACGCCACTACGTTCCTGTACCCTTTGCTCTTAAAAAGTATCGCTGGTTTTCCCTGCATAATCTGGGCGCATGGTCGAATACGTCCAGTCTAGCGTTGGTAATTCCGTAGAAATAAATGGATGCACGAAGTTCATTCTAACGCCGTAGACACCGAGAGTTTAATTGGTTGAGCCCTGAAGTGCCGAAGGGCAATCCCAACGCAAACCGTAGACATTGATAGTTCCTCATACACGCCTTGTTTCTAAATTACCATGTTATCGCCATGACGGGTTTCGTAACCTCGTCGTGTACTCGAAGCGACAGTGAATTGATCTCTAATCACAATCACCCAGTCCTCTTAATGGTGTCGCTAGGGCAAACAAAACAAGCCAACCACTAACTTTTTTAGGTTAGGGGGGTTTCATTACTGTTTATTACTCATCTGGTGCTTACAGTAGTGTGTTTCTGCTTCTTAGTAGATCTTTTTAAAGAACGCCTTTTTTATTCTATTATTATGCTTATAAACATAGAGATGTGCCTAACAAAGGCATAAAATCATTAGAAACTCTAAAAAAGGCAAAGGAATCTAAAAATGTTTAGGCAAAAGCTACTTTGGAAGCAGAGGCAAGGGAATCACCCTTTATAAACTTTCAAGGAGGCAAAGGAAGCAAGAGAATCCATTTTCGAAGAGAGATACGTCTCCGCCCCTTACATACGAGAAGGTGGTTGGCAAGTCCATGAGTTTTTCAGAAGCTTTCCTAAGTGCTTCGTGTGGTGTCGGACTACCATTAGTCCATATTTCAATGAATGAGATTTCCTGCGTCGCTCTACCACTTCCAAATAGATGGATGCTATAATTTACGTTTCGGACAGGCATAAATACAGCATCGATGGGAAATTGTCCCTTTCCGGATTTCGCTAGATTTTCTATACGATATCCGCAATCTTTTTCAATCTCTAATTCAATAGTTAGAGATATTGGTTGGGTAATGGTAGCTATATATTGCGAATTGTCAATTGCTTCGACGCCAGGTGGTAATGATGGATCGCCCGCAGTTACTTCTTTAGGACCTGTTACAGATGAAAACGCCTCTTGAATATCTTCTTTTGAATCGCCCCTAAGCACAATCTCTTTCGGATTAACTAAAGCATCATGTATTGTCTCTTGAAGACCCGTTATTGTGGAATACTCGTGCACGACTCCGCAAAATCTTGCACGTGTTATGCTTGTCCCTTCAATCTCTTGTGACAAAGCTCTACGCATGGCAATTCCTACAATACTGGCTTGACCCCTTTTAAAGGGAGATACAAGGAAACGACCATAATGAAGCCGCTTACTTTCTATTTTGGATTCAAGGCATTTCCACTGAATTGCCTGCTTAGAGGTCGACATCTCGTTTTTGCGTGCGCATACGTAATTTTTTTTTCTCTCCTTTTGATGTGACTAATCACTAGTTAGACGCGTCTCTTTCTGGGGGGTCTACAACCATTATACGGCATAGGAGTCACGTCACGTATGAAACTGAGGATTATGCCGCTTCTGCGAATAGCTCGCAAAGCGGTGTCTCTCCCCGGTCCGGGCCCGCTCATCATAACTTCTGCTTGTTTCATACCCCGATCCACTGATGCTTTAATTGCATTCTCAGCCGCAGCTTGCGCAGCAAATGGCGTGCTTTTGCGTGTTCCCTTAAATCCACAGGCACCGGCGGAAGACCAAATAATTACCTGTCCCCGGACGTCTGTGACGGTAATGATAGTGTTATTGAAACTCGCCTGTATATGAATGACTCCCTTTTGAACTCCGCGTTTTCCCCCACGTGAACGAATTTTTCTCGATTTATTTGACTTGACATAATTAATTAATTATTTTTATTGGGAAGCTCTGTTTAATTAATATTCTTTTTCAGATAGAAATATTTATTATCCTTGTTTCTGTTTATGTTTTGAGTTGCAACAAATTACCATGATTCGTCTACGTCGTAGAATCAATCGACATTTTTTACATATTTTCCGAATGGAAGCACGGATTTTCGTATCTATAACCTTGAATTAATTGGGTAAATCTACCTGTAGGTTTGCTACATGTTTCTTCGATCTAATCAAGATAGGAAATTTGGCAAGAGAAGTGGTTTGGTTAACTGCCGAAAATCTAAACTGATACCGAAATCTACTGACTATTGTTTGTATGCCTACTTCTAAGGCGGTAGATGATGCGTCCCTTGGTAAGATCATAGGGACTCAGTTCAGCTCTTACCCTATCTCCTGGTAGTATTCTTATATAACTGCGTCGCATCCTCCCCGATATATGAGTCAAAACTTGACATCCATTATCCGAACACGCTCAAAACGTGGCATTGGGTAAAGATTCTGTAACTGTACCTTCCATGTCAATGAGATTCTGTTTCTTCATCATTTGGAATAAGTAAACCTCCTATTTACATTACAGGTTTCTCCAAAAAAATTCTTTTCATTGAAGACGTAACTGGTGAAAATAAGTAACTTTTGTCCCTGTTTCTCCCTTTCAATTACCAAATATGGCGTAGAATTTCCCCCCCCAGTTTTTCTTCGCCTAGCTTCCCGATCTGTAATGAGTCCATAAGACGTTGATAAAATTGCAATTCCCATGCCCCCTAAGATCTTAGGGATTCTTATATGATCGCAATAGATTCTGAGACCGGGTTTGCTAATGTACCTAATAGTTATAGTTTAGTTGCCACGTAAGGTAAGGCTTTTTTTTCTTTGCCAAAATATCTTGACATCCATAAAAATTTTCCCCCCCTCTGTGTGTTCCGTGACGCTTTTAAAAAACCTTCTTCCAGTAAGATTTGCACGATACCTCTAGTCATTTTAGTAGCTGGTATCCTAGTCATAGCTTTTCTTTTCGTATTCGCATTTCTGATTGAAGTAACTGTGGTGGAGATGGCATCATTATTCGTGAAATATCAATCGGTAATTATTAGAATTGTTTTTACTTAAGTAATTCCTAAAATCTCCAGCCTTTCCTCTTGGCAAAATCTAAATGATATTCAAGGCGGAAAAAAGGTTCTTTCCTTTCTACTCATTTTCATTGGCTATCCATCTTCGTTTTATTGAGTTGTATCTATCTAAATAGATATAGATAGAATAGATATAGATAGATTTTTCTGTATATTTGTATATGTGTATGTATTGGACTATTCGACAACTAACTCTTCAAACCCAAATTTTTAAAGGAATTGAAGTTTCTTTGAGTTCTAATAAATGAAACGAGCTTTCTTTTTTTTTTCATTAGTTATCGCAACACTTCGGGAGCTAACGAGACTACTCTGGCAAAATTACATTCCCTCAATTCCCTTGCTACTGGACCAAAAATCCTAGTTCCTCTAGGATTTCCTTCCTGGTTGATAATGACGGCCCAAGAGGCTTTCGACTTATTAACGTGGATGCCACGATTGAGAAACGGGGAACTTTGACTCTGTCAACGAATGCTTAGTTGTATTGTTGACATTATATAAAACCAATGAACCTTAATGATAACATTACCAATCTACCACTTATTCTTCATTTGGGTCAGGGCTCTGCTTACTATGTTTTTTCTTTGGATTCATCCGGAAATAATCTTGTTATCCGTTAAATTGTTACAATTAAATGGGCTTGCTTGCAAAGAGACAACAAGACTGTTTACCAAATGTCTTGGTTTTCCGACGACATCCAACGTGTTTGGTAAGGTAGGCATGCAAACTCTATCTTTCTTCTTCAAAGGCGTAAGCTTTCTTTGCCAGCCAACCGCTCTACTTCGTTTAAAGTGTGCTAACTACACTTTTTTATTATTATTACACAGACACTTAAGAATTAGTTACGCTAGAAGGTGCAAAATTAATTGGAGTAGGAGCGGCTACAATAGCCCTAGCAGGAGCAGCAGTAGGTATTGGAAACGTATTTAGTTCTTTGACAAGCCCTGTGGCGTGAAATCTATCGTTAGCTAAATAATCATTTGGTTATGTTACTTTAGGCTTTGCCTTAACAGAAGCTATTGCCTTGTTTGCTTTGACGATGGCTTTTTCAATCTTATTTGTATCTTAAAAAAAGAAAACAAGATAAACATGAATAACCTCACTAAAAAAAGAAATCTTTTGAATTTGAATAACCTCACCAGAAATCTCTCCTTTCTTTTGAATAACCTCACCATATATCTCTCCTTTATTTCTAAGAACCTCAACATATATCTCTCCTTTCTTTTTAATAACCTCACCATATATCTCTCCTTTCTTTCGTTGAGAAAGGTATTCTTGTTTGTTGCTCTTTTTTTAATTTTATTAAATCTAATTGGGCTTGGGTTTGCTGAAACAGCATACTGTATGAATATGGGCGCTAGTAGTTCTTCAATAGTAACTCAAGCGTCTTCACATTCACAGTTTATGCAACTAAAGGAGGAGGATTGCCGTTCAATCTTATTTGAAACTTGGCAAGATTGTGATAAAATACTAAAAACCTGCCAACAAGGCAGATTGCCCAGCGCTGAGAACGGTTATGAATTCGTTTCACAACTGCAGCCTGCGCAAATAAACAATCTAGTAAACTCTATCTCTGCCAAGTTAAACCCCTCCATAGTCAGCGAAGCCACAATGCAGGAATGGGCTCAGATTTCGGTACAGTTTAAGGAGGCAAACTCCCGTCTGTTCACGTCGTTCCATAAGGACCTTATTCCTGGCTTGATGCTCATCTCTGGGGTATCTCTCCCTTTAAGCATGTCCCCGGAAGAGGGCATAGAACTCCTCTTGAAGGTCCCCTTCTCCCAGGAAGTGATAGCGCATTATGCCGCGCAAATAGTCTCCCAGGCGCAACCTTTGATTGACATGTATAAAGCCCTGTTTGAGCTCTTGCCTTCGACTCCAGAAGTAGTTTTTGTTGAGCAAGACATGCCGCCGCTGAATCCAGAAACAGAAATAACTGTTTCGCAGGAGGAGGCGGATAAAATCCAAGCCGTTCATAATAAAGCCAGGGACGCTGTCCAGATTTTCGTTAAGTTCCATAGGCTTAGAAGCCGGATTCGTAAAGGGACTGCCTTTAAACTTAAACGTAGACGTCGTGGTTAAAAAACCGTCTCACGGGCAGAGCGGACACCCTGGGGAGGGTAAAAACCACAGCTGACGACTGAATCCGAATATTACGGATTACATATATCAAGTAATTACTTTCTTTTAGGGAAGGGATGGTTAAATTATTCGGTAACCAACCGAGAGATCATCAACGACAAAGATTGACTTTTTTGTCTTTTAATTGAGTTAATTTTCTTTAATTACGTAAACTCATTTTGAAATAACGCAAAAAACATTTCCAGGGTTGGGCTTTCCTTGACCCAACCCCCCCGCACCGATAGCTCAATTGGATAGAGTCCCTGGCTTCGAACCAGGTAGTTAGGGGTTCGAGTCCTCTTCAGTGCAACATCGTTTCATTTCGGGCTTCGATAAAGCTATATACCACTAACTCTCACTCTTATTGAGAAGAAAGCTTTCACAACTTGCAAGGTAAAGCATGTATCTTCCACCCGGTATTATGTTCAGTCCTCTTTCTTTCAGTTCTTGTTTTATTTAAAGTAAGCGGTTCCCTACGCTTTTTCCTATAGCCCACCTTTTCGATGTTTTAAATCCTATGCCAAGACTAGGGAGCGAGGGGCACAAAGTGTCAAGCAGGGTTGGGTTAACCTTTCTCGCCGATCCAATTTATACTGGGATCAGAGGAATGAGTTGAGAACGCCACTACGTTCCTGTACCCTTTGCTCTTAAAAAGTATCGCTGGTTTTCCCTGCATAATCTGGGCGCATGGTCGAATACGTCCAGTCTAGCGTTGGTAATTCCGTAGAAATAAATGGATGCACGAAGTTCATTCTAACGCCGTAGACACCGAGAGTTTAATTGGTTGAGCCCTGAAGTGCCGAAGGGCAATCCCAACGCAAACCGTAGACATTGATAGTTCCTCATACACGCCTTGTTTCTAAATTACCATGTTATCGCCATGACGGGTTTCGTAACCTCGTCGTGTACTCGAAGCGACAGTGAATTGATCTCTAATCACAATCACCCAGTCCTCTTAATGGTGTCGCTAGGGCAAACAAAACAAGCCAACCACGGGAAGGAAGGCAGAAAATTGAGTAAATAGAAGCAGAGGATCAATAATGTCTGGGTTATTGCACTGGCCCACTTTCCCTTCTTGCCTGCTTTCGATACTTTCTGCCTACAACCTCTAGCCTTTCTTGCTATCAAAGCAGTGCTTGCTTGGTTGCGGGGAGGCTAACCTTTCTCAGTTCCACGAGGCCTACTTTGGCTGCCTTTGCAGGATATCGCCTATCTTTACTTTTTAGGGGTTACGGGGGCTATCTTTCTTTCTTGATCGTATCGGTTCCTTTTTTGCTTTGTACGTACCCTGCATTAGTCTTGATCCTAAGTGGCGAGGCAAGGAAAAGGTATTCTGTACAATGAAACAACGAGGGCCGCAGGCAACGGGCAGTTCATATCTATGGCAACGCCAATCTATCGGTTACACGAAAACGCGTCGCGCCTTCGCTTCGGCTGCCCCCTTCGTCCCTTAGAGAGCAGTAAGACTTTAGCCATCGCAAATCAGTCAGTACTAACGTGTTCATCCCTTCGGGCCTCAATTTATTCATGTATTCAAAGCGGCAGCTAAAAGTTCAAGTGCTTCGCCGTGTTACACGTAAGTAGGGTCTAAGGTTGTATAACATAGTGACGAGGCTCTTGTCCTAAGCGTAGTAATGCGATTAGGCCATGCCAATACGATTTCAGCGGCTTCGCGCCTACGTATGCCCTGGTTACGTGTTATCGCTTCCCTTCAAAAAGGCTTGTATTTTCTCTAGGTTTCGAAGCAACACAAAAACAAGCCAACCTATGTAAGATTCAGCTTGCCAAGTTTAAGTTTAAGTTCTTTGAGCTAACCTCGTTCCCTTATTAAGCTACTGCAAGGCAGCTAATAAAGCAGCAAATTGCTAATCTATCAATCAATACATGGAAAGTGGCAGCTTGGACAGTCAGCTTCATGGCAGCAACATAAAACGGGATGGTCACGATGGGCAGCCTGTAGCCGCAATGGGGCTTAGTTGGGAGAGTTAGAAGCGGATAGCTTTCGGTATAGCGTTTCGCTATTCTTGCATAAGTGTTGTTTTCTCTACATCCTTCATTAGGGTTTTTTGCTCATTAGGCGAATGTGCTTCTAGACAACGCGCTGAGCTAGAGGCATACGTTTCTGACTTCGAGATGGCATGATTCACTTTTTTTGCCAAGCTTTTCACGCTACAGGGGCTGGGCCCCAGACCAGTAGATCTGGGCCAAGACAGGATTTTTGGGGGAGAAGGCACTTAAAAAAATCCAATACATACAAGAACTTTAAAAAAGACCGAGGATATAATATCTTTAAGCCAATCTGCCAAAGTGGGAGGGTCCCTTCCCAGTCAGGCACTGAATCACTTGAACCTGAGCTACTGCCCGGAGCAGGTTCTTGTGGAACTCCCTTCGAATTGTTAGTAAAGACTAGGGAATTAGAGGACTCTGCCTGTGGCCTTTCCGTAGGCATCGGCGGAGTTTTTGAGCGTTCTGCACGCGAAGCAAATAAACATGAGAATAAGGAAAAAAGCTAATCCATTAGAAAAAGGTTTCTATTTGATTTGTTTTACCGATATTTCTGGCATTTCAATTTAATTTTCATTGCCTCAGGCAGGATAGCGAATAATCTTACTTTACTAGCGGCCTTTAACTTGCTTGATAAACCAACGGAGCTTTAGATGTCAGCGTCCCAAGCAAGGACTACAACGAGCCATGCCCGTGTCATTAACGGCCAGACTCCTATACATAGTGACTCTACACCGTTTAAGGTATAAAGTTAACTGTAGATAGCCCGACTTACAGCTTATAACATAAAACTTCCTAAATGCCAGCCAAAAACGAATAGGCAAAGCACTGTCAGACTATTTGAATTGCTTTAATATGCTAAAATAAAGCAGAAAATAAGGAAAAAAAAAGTAAATAGGGACGAAAAAGTTTTACACACAGCGCTTACTAATCCATCGCACCTACTAACGATTAATTATTAGTTAATGCGTTTACTTTGGTAAGTATTTGTATTAAACATTCACAAATTAAAATGGTTGAAGCATTACTATCTGGAATCGTGTTAGGCTTAATTCCGATAACCCTAGCTAGATTTTTTGTAACTGCATACTTGTAATACCGACAGAGTAACCAATTAAATATTCGATGAAATTTAGTTAAGAATCGTCCTACCTAAGATAAGATTTTGATATTGGGAAGGGGGAAGGATTTAAAAGATATCTGTCGAATCCTCCCCCTACCTCCTCGCCTCTTCTCTGTCCAAAAAAGTATTTCAGGAAACAAATAGCAGATGTGCCGCTTTTCTAACGACGAAAATTAATTCTATTCCTATTTCAATTTTAATGTGTACCGCTTAAGCAATCCTTGGGTAGGTAAGAAAAAACACGCCCTGTAGGATTCGAACCTACGACATCGGGTTTTGGAGACCCACGTTCTACCAAACTAAACTAAAGGCGCCCCCTCCTAACCTAAAAGGAGTCACTTCAATCTCCGAAGTAAAAGTTACAGCCAAGGAAGTAGCGACAATATATTTGTATTCGTTGCAGTTTTTTTTACAACCCATTTGATCAATGGGGAATAAAGGTCTGTGGCAAAATCCAGCCATAGCATCAAAGTATAATTAATAAAATATTCCTCAGTTGGGCTCATGATCCGAAGCGGCTCACTGACACTAAGATTGCTGTCTTTACTAGCGCCCCCTAGATCAGATCTAGAGGAGTGATTTCTGTCTCCTGTCGTACTCTGCGGTTGTCCTTTGAATTTCACTGTCTTTGCACGTAACTGCCCCTGCTCTTCCACTGAATTGCCTTTTTGTGTCAATTGTATAAACCCATATTTACGCCTAACTTGATCAGAATACAAGTCAAACATAAACTTTTCCGACCGTTTCAAGTGAATAACCCGTTCATTTAACAGATTCACTTGTTCCCTTAAATGAGCGCTTTCGTTCTTCAATCCTTAGTCGAAATGATGGCAAAGAAGTTATAAAAAATGCCACTGTTAGTGGTAGTAACTACGAAGGGCAAGGTAATAATGCCACTGCCACTATTAGTGGTTAGGACTACAAAGCGAGGTTACCGGCAAGGACTGCGAACACTACCTTATGAAACCTTCCCTAACCATCTTACGGACCTACCCTCTGGAAAGGGAGTAGCCGGCGATCAGTTCAAGCCTACACGAGTGTAGGTTGCCTTGTTTCCTTCCCTCGATGTCGCTTTCTGTTCCGCAAAAAAAAACAAACTAAATAGAATGCAAGAATTCGATCTCCATGTTGCACCAAGTTACTCACGGCCCAGACCCCTACCGTTGAATGAAGCGACAAACAACTCGTTCAATCGTCGGCGCCGGGTTCCGGTTCTCTAACCAAACTAAAGGTAGTTTGCGTGCGTGGTAATGGATGGCAAAACTTATTCTCTCTCAACAAGAATCTCTTGTGCTTCGGTCTTGGATTTGAATATAGCAAGTTAACGTTAACTAACGGTCTTTGATAGCTTAGCGAGTGTGTTTTTGGCCTGCAAACTACCTATAGGTTAGATAATTTCTTTTGAAAGATGGATAAAGTAGTTCCAGTTTTGCCCTGAGCATTCCACGATAACTGATATGGTAGCTCCGCTTCCGCAGAGTGGGTTCGATGATTCATCATCAGATTGAAAAATCGACAATCAACGTTAAGAGGTCAAGTATCCCACCTGGCCAGTTATGACCAAAGGCGTTGAACCTTCCAATAACATACAATGGCAACAGATAAGTAGCGAATAGGATCAAAGAACCGCATCTGCCTTGCAAAACAAATAAAACCAAAATGTGGCCTTGAATTGACGAGCATAAATGCATGCCAAAAAGAGTCTTTTGAGCCTTTTAGTTGCCCTTACTGTGGCAGCCACGGGCTTTAGCAAGGGATAGCAACAAAAGGGGTACAAACAAAAGTGACGAAAGTAAGAGTGCAAGTAAAGTCCCTATCCCTATGGTTAGTTCTATTCTGAAAAAACTACGACTCGGAAAAAAAGGAGATAGCTAATCCACAACCTTAGCTGATTTAGCCTCAAGTAACTTTAGTTAACGAATTAGTAACTGAAGTAACCACCAACCCTATCAGTCGAATGGGATGATTGCAGGATTGCTGATATTTATTGCAGTCTGTGCTATCGCAAATGATACAATCTATCGGCTTTACAGTGTGATAGACGAAGCCGTTAAGTCCACTGTGTTTTCGATCTCAATAGCCTCGACTTGCCAGATCTAGCCGATGCGGCGACGTCAACCTGGTGGTCCTAAGCTGATGGGCGATCCTAACGGTTCCCTTTTCCATTCCCTTTCACGCAAGCACGGTTGTAATTTATGTGTTTTTTTAATTTCTTTTTCTATCTTGATTTTTCTCTTTTCTTATCATATTTTCTTTCATTTTATTTATTAAAATTTAAATTATCATGCCGAAGCAAATGGGACAGGAAGTCGATCTAGGAAAGTTCAACCTCCCGATGATGATGAAAGTGACACTATTTTCGATGAAAATGACACTACTTTTGTTTTGGATCCCTTTCATTTTCATTTTCATGTTTTCATCTTTTTACAAGCTCCCATGGATATTAAGATAAGAACAGACCTTATAACGAAAAACAAAACAAAAATAAAAGAAAGCAAAACGAGCTTTGGTTAATCATTCCCCAGTGTGATCTGTTAGTCCCAAGCAATATCCGCGGAATGACCCGCACTACTAATGACGCGAACTCTAACCAGAAACAGACAAAAAAACAGAGATCGTTAGTTGCCACGTCAATAGCTGGGATGTTCAGCCAACTCTCAGGCCTTGATTTAATAGAAAGGTAGCTACCCTCGAAGCCACAAAAGCAAAAGGCCTAGAGCACACATAGGACGAACAATGAATGAGTGTAAGCCTCGTTGCCCGACAATCGACGGTGCTGACTGCACCGAGGGACTCATTATCGTAATAGCGGAAAAAGTAAGGCAGTGACAACTTGGGGATTGTCATTGAGCGTCCCTAGACGCCCAAGAAAAGTAAGTTATTGATGGCTCTTTCATTCTAGGTCTAGGACGAACCATTTACGCTTGCGGCATCTTCTACGAAGTGTAGCTCACGTCTAAGCATCCGGTTAGGGAACGGGGCAACGCCCATGAAGCTCCAGAAACGGAAGGCCTGCCTGGCTGTATGCTCTTAGAAAGAGGATTCTCCACCAAGCTCCAGGGCTAACATGGAGACCCATTGACTTTATTGATTATTAATTGTAAATAACAGCAAATCATATGTAAGGTAAAGGTATTTAAACTCGTGTTAAATCACTGTCTTAACTGTCTTTGTTTACAATTATAAGTAAAATCGTACTATAGTTTAAAACGCCCGCCTTTCGCCATAGCTTAAAGAGAAGACGCTAACATGACGGGAAGAGCCGTATGAGATCATCAGTCTCATGTACGGTTCAGGAGCCAAGCTTATGCAGCAATGTCAGAGCTTAGGTTAACTACATAATTCCAGTTCCACTTTACTACGTGAAGGCGCTCTATAATATTTAGTAAAGCTATTGCGATATGGAAATAAAAGGCATGATAGGGACAAGGGTTTAATCAAACTGTTACGCTCATCAAATATGATCTTGGTGAATACAGGACTGAAAACTCCTGTAATCCTTTTAAAACATGAAGTGACAGCAGAGGTGTCAATTACTGAATAAGCAAGGTATAATTTTGTTGGAATCGAAGATTCGAATCTAGAAAAAGTAGAAGTAAAGGAGCTTCATTTTTATGAACCAAGACTTCTTTTGCCAAAGCCGCGTAAACCGGGAATTATTTTGTCAAAACCATTGAACAAGAAAATAGTTTGGATTGAACCAACTAAGATTTGGCGTGACTGTAACAAGGTCAAAGGGTTGATTTTCAATTTAATTAAGGGTGGGTATGCTGTAGTTATCGCAGGGCTCGTAGCTTTCCTTTTCAGAAGTCCCTCTTACAAACGCAACCGCAAGAAGAATAAAAAAAAGTTTCACCTCTCAAAAAAAAATCAATTTTCTAGAGGTAGATTCCATGAAAACAAAAGCAAAAGCATAAAATCCAGGAACAAGGATCTAAAGTTTCGCAAAAACAGAAATAAGACATCCCGCAGGAGTAGGACATCCAAAATTCCAAACACGAATATAATAAGACGTAATACTGTGGTAAAAAATATTCGTGCTACGCTAGTTTTAAAAGGGAAAAAGCACCAAAAAAGCCGCCAGCAGGCATTTAGGCGCCGTCGCGTTTATTTACATAAGTATGTATGGAGCTTTTATGGAGTGGCTTCAAAAAAGATGCATGCAGAGTAAAATAGAATGACTAGGGCTATATTGGACAACACAGCACATATTACTTCGTAAATTGCACGTAACATCTTCAAAGAACAAATAACAGGGATGGGGGCTTAATGAATCCTCCACCTCCGGCCGGGGCAGGGGAAATAGCTTAGTCGGTTAGAGTGCTGGTCTGTCACGCCAGAAGCCGCGGGTTCGAATCCCGTTTTCCCCGTTAGCATTATGCTAGTTAGGTTTGTTTTAAAAGTCAGAGTTGATGATATCGATGGAAAGGAAGCCTGACTACCTTTGCCCTTCGAGTAGAGCATGTAGCGAAAAAACCTTGTCAGTCTCTACCTGTTTCGTTTGACCAGGCAAAGCAGTCAAGTGCTGCACCCGGCAATGATGATAGTCTAGTAGCCGGAAATACAGCTAGCCCACGTTTTAACTCAAGCAGCATAGGACACGTAAACTCCCATGCGTGTAAATCAGCGAGGACCACTAAATGTTCCTGCAAGTTGTAGTCAATACCTAGTATGTAAGCCGTTACCTCAAACTTGGAGGTTAATTAAATAAAGGCAAAGTTGGGTTTTTTCGGTGTAGTTGTGAAATAGTCGACAGCTATAACGTTGCTATACAAAACTGTATGTAAGATTCCCACTTCATACAAGTGAACTCTTCGTCATTTAATTATTGTTGAGAAGATAACTATTCTCAGTCATAACATAGAGTACAAAAAAAAAGAAAAGTGCGGGGAAAATAAAAAGACATCATGGACACCTTAGGCATTACTTCACTATTGCCCTTTTCTTCAGCTAAACGGGCATATCCCTAATTGCGGATGTTTCCGATAGTCGTCTTATTTCTATGTTTGATAATATCAAAAAGGGAAAATCCCAATAAAAAACGGATTTTGTTCCAAGAAAGTAAAGGCTTAGACAAAGAAGCATTCGGGGGCAAAGAAGCTGGGGATATATTTAACCTTGAAGTATCTTCTAAAACCGTACTGTTAGAAGACAAAGAAGGTAAGGATGAAAAATGCTTATTTATTGTTAATAAAGAAGCTAAGGACTTATCTTTCGATTGATCCTCAGCATGTTTTTGTTTTTGTTTGTTTAAAGGTGATAATCATCTTGTATTCATAACATTTACAGTGGCGTGGTTGTTTGTTTCCACAAGCCCGCCTAAGGGGCTGCGTTAGCATGCCAGGAAGGGACTCAAAGAACAAAAAACCACGTAACGAAAAGAAGCAGTAAACAGCCAAAGCTAGCAACACCGAGATAACAATGAACAACAAGCAGGTTACTCTAAATGCTTGCTTGTACAGGTAATCTATACCAGTATGGTTTATCCACCATCTGCAACGCGTCGATAAGTCTGCGAGAAGCCAGGGCCGAGAAGTAGTTCCAAACCCCGATAAGCAGTTAGTTACGATTATGTTTCGTCGTCGCACTAATTGAATTGTTCCTGGTTACGCATGGATTATTATACAAGAATCTTATTTAAATTCGTATTGATGATAAAAAAAATGTTGTTTTTGCTTTCGCTTTTCGGGCCTGGGGGTAGAGGTCCCTGTTAAACGCGCTACCCAAGTCAACCCAACCACTTGTGGTTCCGGTTCTCTAACCAAACTAAAGGTAGTTTGCGTGGCCTGGGCAATGAACCCCAAGGTGCCTAAACGGCAACTATGAGTTGATAGGTCGATTTAGCAAAGTGTAGAACCGTAAAGGCTGTTTATTTCCTTTACTCAAACTCGGTCCCTACGGCCA
This sequence comes from Adiantum capillus-veneris, assembly GCF_014529385.1. Classification (NCBI taxonomy): domain Eukaryota; kingdom Viridiplantae; phylum Streptophyta; class Polypodiopsida; order Polypodiales; family Pteridaceae; genus Adiantum; species Adiantum capillus-veneris. Next base: position 54,456,708 of record NC_140931.1, read on the forward strand.
GATTGCGATTAAGCTTTTTTTTAGCTCTTAAAAAGTGAAATAGTAATGGGGCAAAGAGCGGGGATAGGCACAAAACATAAAGCAAGAGGCTCATCTATTACAAACATGCCGGCATGGGTATTGCACACGGCAGCCATTGCGCTTTTATTATATAAAAAGGGTAGCGAATGGTGGGTTCAAATTGTAGCCACATGCTTTGACATATACAAGCTGGTACTTGTTACATCAGCAGAGCAGTTGTTGACTAATGATCCATAATCCTTCCTGTGCTAGGGTCGGGTCTTTCGGTCGCTAATCTGTGCAGTGCAGGAGACCAGACATATGCAACAGTCTTCGACTAGCACGGTTCGGTTATAAAGATCGATGTGTCCGCAGCAATGTTTACTACGTTAATGCCGGGCCCAGGTAAACAGAAGAGATCTCCCGGTCTATAAGCCCAGCCCAGTGATAAAGTATAGTTATCCTTACGTAACCCTGAGATTCTACAGAACCATGTCTAAGTACAGATAGTACAAAATCTAACTTGCTTGCTCTATTTTTAGTATTGAGGATAGCCCTGTACGACAATCTATAGTGCAGACCATAGCAATTCTGCAAGCGGAAAAAGGGACTCGAACCCTCAACTCCAGCCTTGGCAAGGCTATACTCTACCATTAAGCTATTTCCGCCATGTAACTTTTATCTAGTAATGTGCCAGTAAATGTTGTGCTAGGGGCTTTAGCCACTCAACCGAGGGAAGAGGGATAATGGTTGTTCATTCTTGTAGCAGGCGCTGGCTATGAATTAAAAGAAGCAAAGCACGCATAGTAGACGACGCAAACCCTCAGCAATCGAAAGGATAAGGGCTTAATCAAGCAAGATCCGACAAGAAAAGCAAAATAAACAAGCGATTGAAAAAAGAAAAGAGAGTCCTGGCTCTCAAAGAAGCGAATCCGACCCCCTATAGCCTGAAACGGCAACCTTATCAATCAACGATAGCATGAGCGAGGCGTTAAGTGATGATTCTCGGAAAAGAAAATTCAATGCCAATGCAATAAAAATAACCGTTACTACGAAATAGCTCAGAAAAAGACAATATTCAAATGGGACCTTAACAGTGAAGAAGCCATGTGACTCGCACGCTCAGGGGAGCACTTATTCAGCCAAACTATTCACATAAGTTCGGATAGCGCAAATAGGATCCATTTTTATAAAATCCAAAGTCACCTAGGTTGTACATCAATACGCCTGTCCCCTATCGCTAAGCGTAGGTAACGTTGGATTAGGAACCAAGGGGATTCGAGTGATTCGAGACACCTTCAATAGCCTTCTCAATCCTACCTTTAGACATTACTGTACAATTTGATCCTCGCGTTCTATGAATTTTCTCTTTAATAGAAACAGCAGAAAGATGTAAAAAATGTTGATTAATTCGACTTTTGCTTTTGCTATTGCTAGATGCAACGAAGAAAAGCTGCTTTAGCAAAAGCAAGATTGAAACGTTACTGAGTGCAATAACTTAGTAAAAGACAAGGTAGCTAACATTATAAGACTAACTACTAGGTACAACGCTCTAAAGCCAGGGCAACAAAACTTAAAATCTGCTATTAGCGTTTGCAATTACGGGAAGGAGTTTCTTTCAGTCCACCTTTGCAGCCTACGGGGCCTTGTAATAGGGATGCCAACTTGCCACAAGACAGAGAAGCCAGGTAAACGTTACAATAGGAATGACGGCAAAAAAGCATGTCTTTGGGAAATCTTTTTCCATTCTATCACAGGATATGATAAAATGCTATCCCGCGAATCCCTGCATTTCATACGATTCGAGATGCAGAGAGCGCCACACAGAAGCGACTGAAAAAAACCTTCGAAGGGCAATTGCAACAAGCGGAAATGAAAGCTTAGAGATTCGCATTATTGGACTTACGCAGATGATAGGGAACGACGAGATCTCGTCGATGCAACTGACAACGACTGCACGGAAACGGAACTTGAAGAAAGTAAAAATTATGCAATTGTTTCGAGAAGCAACGAGCAATTAAGCAGGTTTTGACAGTTTCTCGACTAGCATCCGAAATTTCAAAAAAACGGTCGTCTAACGCTGCGAATGATTAATTACTATATCGGCTTGCAACGAGCTATGGCTAACAATTCCACGTAATCGCGACTTTCAGCCCCCATTTCATCATGAAGAAGGTTTCATTTTTACCTCTCCTTTTCGCCAGGTAATAAACATTCAACCTGACGTTAGCATCATTTGCAAATCAAAGGGCAGAAAGAAAAGTTGTTAACATCGTTTAAGTGGGAGACAAAATCACCCGTATTCACGGACTTAATAAAGTAATGGCTGGCGAATTGGTGGGAATCCGAAGACGGTACAGTTGGCATTGCTTCGAATTCAGAATCTGATAATGTTGAGGCTGTGTTGACGGGTGATGGTCTAACTATATAAAAAGGGGGCTCCGTACAGGCAACGGGAGATTGCTTAAATACCAGTCAATGACTCGTTTCTAGGCCGCTAAGTAAATGCGTTGGCGCGACGGAAAAGGTCAAATCCCAGCTTCCGAGTTCAGATCGAGAGAATCTCCCGCGACGAGCAACGCTTTTGCAAACATTCTCGTAGAATAATGAATTTTCTTCAGGTGAAAGGCTGCATTCCATTCGTAGCGGGCTCGAGCGCATCGGATTCTGTGCGACCCTTGTTTGTTTGTAACAGATGTGCCTATCCTATCCTTGCCCTCGCATAAGAGGACTTAAACCCCTTGTAGCCCTGTGATATATGCGACTAGACCGTTTTCAAATCGATGCAGAGAAAACCGGGAAAAGGTATCGAATGACAAATTGTAGTTTAGTTATCTTCGCGGAGCGGAGGGGTTCCTGTGTTTTGTTTGCCGGTCGGGGATGCCTTGTGTAATGTCGTAACGTAACTAAACGTCGCCTGAGCCAAGGGAAGGGAGTTAGCTCGCTCCCTCACGAAAAAAGGATCGGGGAATCGGTTGAAGGGCTGAGAGGGCAGCACGAAATAACATCGGGATTCCAGAAGTATGTACTTAAGATAGATCTAAAACAATACCCAAATCCCACCATAAGTAGCAAACCCCATTATTCATATAATGAGACAAAGCTAGGAAAAGAAAATTTACTAAGCCCAAAACGAACCAATAGAAAGAGTTTACAACAAAGAAAACGTATTAATAACAATTATCGAAAGTAAGGCTAAGATAACCAACCTTCAAAAGGAAAATACCAACAAGCAACACAGTGGCTAGGAAAGCTCCAGAGATTCTATAAAAAATAGGAAGGGTCGAAGTAAGCTACGGCTTATAAATAGTAAGATGAAGCGGTAACGGTCAATCAATTTACATTCTGTTGACTTTATTTGATTCGAGAGGCAAGAATGCCTTAGCATGCATCCAAAGGACTTGCGTTGGCTCCGCTTTGCTAACACCAACACAAGGTTTGTTCTTGATATTTATGGCTTTGCTTATTAAATAAATAAAAAAACAAAAACAAAAAAAAATTAAAAACACCATGTTTAACTTAAACACAAACACAAGTAGAAGTGGAGCCTAATGTAGCGAAAGACAGAGATATGGGACATTCTGGGGGTTCGTATCCACTAAAGCAGCCTATCTATGCCGCTGTATTCATAGATTTGTCATATGCTGCAATACAGCAAAGAAACTTTCATGATTATAATACTGCAAAAAACACAAAAACACAACTTAGGTTTCTTTTCAGTGTTAGTGTAAGAAGTAAACTTTGTGTTTAAGGTCGCAAAGCCAAATAGTAAAGTAGACCCTGTGGTTAAGGTTTACAACGCGTTGTAAACGAGTTGGGGAAGGGCAAGGCCCATACCTTGTCATGAACCTCCCCACCAATAGATAGAGACAAATAGAAATAACCAAACCACGTCCACAAAATACCAGTACCGAGCAGCTGCTTCGAAGCCAAAGTGATGTAAAGGACTGAAATGGCCCATATATTAACGAATACCGCGTATCATCAAGAGAATAGTTCCTATAATGACATAGAACCATAAAACCCAGTAGCTAAAAAAGAAGTAAACCCATAAATACCGTCAGAGATGATAAAAAGTGCTTCATAATATTCCATTCCTTAAAACCCAGTGAAAACTAAAGCCAGCCAAACGATAGCTACTAAAGCATGAACTGCTTATTATTTTAAACCTGCGAGTATGGCATAATGAGCCCAAGTCACAGCAGCTCAGAGAGAAGAGAAGAGAAGAAATGGAATAAGGGTTTAGAAAAGGATTCCCTAAGGATTTAAAACTTCAATTCCTTTAGGGGGCCAAATAGCTCCAATCTCTACTGCAGGTGCCGAAGAGGAATGAAAAAAGGCCCAAAAAAAGGCTAAAGAAAACATAACCTCCGAGACGATAAACAAAAGAAAACCGTAACGAAGCCCTAATTATACCACTTTAGTGTAATGTCCTTCGTAAGTAGATTCACATGTACATCACGCCACCATACGAACATAGTATATAAGATTAATCCTAAGCCCAAGGCAAAAAGTGCTCTATCTCCTGTAAATGAATGCATACACATAACAGCACCAATAGTGCTTGCTAGGGCTCCAAGTGACCCTAAGAAAGGCCATGGACTTGGATCCACTAAATGATAGGGATGCTCTTAAGCAGAGGAGTGATCCCGGCTTCCAATCCTTTTCTTTTGACTATATCATAAAGAGCGTTTTGTTTTTACCATCTTTACACTAAAAAGTTTATACGTTTTCTGTAAATGACTGCTAGAATGATCAAGGCCAAGGCGATCATGTAAATTACAGTAAAGTTTAAGAATTCGAAAGGTGAAGCAAGGTTGACTATCTCTGCTGTCTCTGCAGCCTGCGGCGGCACCGCGGATGTACTTGACGGCGCCGTCTCTTTAACCCAGTGTGATAAAGTAAGTTCGGTTTCAAATGGGCGAATTTCTGCTGGCGGTAGGTTAATGGGGGGAACCTCATTAATTGGGCCAGGGGTTGGAGCCTGCGGGGAGTTTGTTGGGGGCTTTTAAAATTAAAACAACAACCTAAATTCATTGTTACTTTAAAACTTTGTTTTGCGGTTATTAATACTAATATTCATGGCTGTTCTTTGTGTTTTATGATTAAACAACGGCGAAAACAAAAATGCCAACACCCTCCGTCAACACTACTCCTGTACTTCCGTCTACACTTTCCGTAGAGTTCTATGGGTCGATAGGACCCTACGTAAACCACCGCGAAATCATATATTATAATGCAAAAAAAAGAGGGAAAACAAAAAAAAACAAATAAAATCACTATCACTAAAAAGTGAAAGAAAGCTAGGATGGTGAAAACCAGTGAAAGGGCATGAAAGGTAATTGAGCTCTCCGGTGCTATCGCTTCTGCGGCTGTCTTACGAACCAATCGGATAGATTGGTTATCCACCTCAACTCAAAAAACCCGTACATCTTAAATATGCCAATTATGCTACTTTTTTGTGAGTTAGGATAAGGTTAAATCTTTAACCGTTCCATTCCAAGGATTAGTTAAAACGTTGATTTTGCTTACCTTTTCTTACAAGCGTCATTTTGTAATTAATAATAATTATTAAAAAACAAAAAAAAAGACCGGTTCGTAAAAAAGAGCCATCTTTACACCTTCCAGTTTGTATGTCTAAAGGAAATGACTGTGAAAATGACAATAACCAAAACTATTATCACAACAGAAATGTAAGTAAACAATAATTCAAAGAAAAAAAAGAATGGGAGGGAAGCAATTTGAAATCCTCCATTACCTGCGACAGCAACGGGGACGGGTTGATCGGCAACAATCTTGCTTGCGACCTGTAAATTAGCGTTATAACAACGATAACAGCAACGGCCTATTATGGCTTCGACTCTTTTTATTGTCATTTTTCTTCTTAAGGCTTTGAGCATGGTTGTTTGGCTTAGTTTTTGTATGTTTTGTTTTGTTTATTACAAACATGGGTTACATAGAATAGAATGCAGGGTAGTTTGGGAACCACATCTATAGTATAAAAAACTTATCTTTTGTCTTGACCCAGATCTACTGGTCTGGGGCTAAGGCCCTAAATTGGTTAAGAAACTCTACCAAATGTTTTGGTTATCCAACGACACCCAACGTAAATGGTAGGGTAGGTAGGCTTTTGTTGTCTTTGCCTACAGCTTGCTTTTTTTGCTAGCTAACCGCTTTACTTAGGCATGAGCTTTTTTGCGTGCTAGCATAACTATGCTATAGAAACACCCTTATAAAAATGCGCTAAAAAAAAGGAAAAACTTCATTTGTAAGAGACAAGACGCGTCATCTCCTGGGTAGGTAAGATAACAGCCTTTTTAGTTAGGTGCTGCGTTAGCTCTTGCCTAAAAGATCTTAAAAAGGTGCTTATTTACCATGTCTCATGTCTCAGTTGGGATATATGGTTTCAGCTCTGGGCATTAGTGCTTATTGATCTATCCTATTCACCTTATAACACACGCCTATTTTAAAGCTTTGTTGTTTGTTTTGTTTTTAAGTTTCTTTTTTAATAAAATGTATTTTTAAACAATTATAAGGTTTAAAAACACTTAAATTGGGGTTAAAAGTATAGTTAGAGTAATACGTTTTAGTAAGATGCAAGGAATAGCTATGGTTAGAGTAATACGTTTTAGTAAGATGCAGGGAATAGCTATAGATTTGTGTTGGAGGGTAAATGGGCCGTAAATCAATACGATCGTAATAGTAATTGCAGCGTTTAAACTGCATAATATAAGAAGCTTTTGGGATAAAAGAAGAGTAAATCATGGTTAATAGTAATTATTTTATAAGTTTCCACTGTTTATTCTCTAGTAGAAAGAGCAACAAGCCATTTATTCTCTAGCTGAATGAGATATCTGGCAATTTATTCTCTAACCGAATGAGATATCTGGCAATTTATTCTCTAACCGAATGAGATATCAGGCAATAAAGTCTCTAGCCGAATGAGATATCAGGCAATAAAGTCTCTAGCCGAATGAGATACGACCATGTTTCACATTTAAATTAAGTAGCCGTAAAAAGTTAAATTAAGAGTGATGTGGTTGTCAAGCTAGAAAATCTCTAGCCGAATGAGATGTCATGCCACAGAAAGCCCAGGCAGAAAGGGTGAAGCCGTCAAAACATGAAAATGTTTTATTCCCATTAAGAGGAACATAAGTGCTATAGTGCTTTTAAACGAAGAACTTGAAGCAAAACTCCATTGCCTTGCGTCTTCTCGAGCCAAAAACAATCCAACCTCCTGATGTGATGAAACAGCTGCTTTTGCTTCTTTTTCAGGAATAGAAGAGAAAGAGAAGGAAAGAAAGGCAAAAAAACAAAGGCAAGATGGTAGAGGAGATCCAGAATTGGCCTAAAGCCGAACCCCAGAGGGGAAGCAATACTGTCCGGTCCTTACAGACGGTGTTGGCATAGAGCAGTTAAGTTAAAGCTTTAGTTCCTAGGTGCATAAGTATATAAATAAACGTATGAGTTATTATACTTGCATAACCTCCGGGTCTGCAACAAATACTCCAATCATAATAGATATAATTTGGCTTATAGAGGGATAAGCTAGCATACGTTTCATGTTTGCTTATTTGAGTAACGGCAATTTTGTTTTTTAATATTATGTTAGAAGTGGCCAATAATCCTACTACCATATGCCACTTGTTAGGGAAATGTAGGAAAATTAAGCCAAAGAATCACTTAAGGAGCTGCTACTTTAGAAGTAACAAAAAAAAAAGCAACGACTGGTGTAGGAGAGTCAGAGTCGAAAAGGAGATTTTCGATCTTTCCGCTCATTTAGAACCGTGCATGAAATTAAAACTTTACACGGTGTTTTAGTTATTTTCTCCGGATGCAAGACTCGAACTTGCGACCCATGGATTAACAGTCCACTGCTCTACCGACTGAGCTAATCCGAAACAAGAATGGGGACCCCGCTACGTAGTTATTATAAAACATTACTAAGCCATTGTTGAAATTTTGGCTATTGTATTGGCAAAATTGTTGTTTCAGTATTAATGGTTGACATGAAGCAAATGAGGCTAAGGAATCTTGGCGATAGTTACCTAGATAACATTCATTTATGTATACTACTATAATGCCATCGTGATATGCTCAAGCCAGAGTTGTTCTTTTTTGTTTAATTACTACATAGAAATCTATTTCATTGCTAATTAATAGCAATAATAATGCAATAACATTTGGGTGCATAGCTCAGTTGGTAGAGCATTGGGCTTTTAATCTAATGGTCGCAGGTTCAAGTCCTGCTACACCCAGACTTGAGACTTATAGTAATGTAATGATTATGTTTGTTTGTGTGCAAAAAGATCACTCCGCTTCGGCCTGGTTGTGTTAAAGGGGCCATCTATAGTGGCTAGGTTGTGCAGTTAAATTGCCCCTTGCATCCACTTGTAGCCTTAACATCATCCATTTGAAAGCGCGCTTGCTAAACTGCCGCCGACCGGAGGGGAAAGCTGGCTTGCTTGCTTTCCTTAGTGATAGATAGAGAAATCATTGGGCCTGACCTCGTAGTCGTAGTGCTATTGTTGGTTCCCCTTCTGCGCCATACCGAGCCAATCACAACGCGTTGTAATGGTATAGTGGAATAATCTTTAAAATGCAAGGCAAAATCATAAACTTTGAAAAACGACAGAAAAGAAGAAAAAACACCCAATCCTTGGGCTGTGCTTGAGGGTTCGAAAAGGAAGTATTTCCCTCTGGAACTGGCGTATCGTAAACTGGAGGGACTTTTTGTAAAGGGAACTGCACTAGTTTTTATGCCATCATACTTGTCTTTACCTGGTTCTTTAGATTTAAGCAAGTCACCTATTCTTAGTTGTGCGGGCATCCGGGTTTTTAATTGCAGTTTTATATGAAATTCACTTTTTATGCCCAAACTATACCATTCTTTCTCTAAGGCGTGACCCTTCGAGCTTGAATGGACCCAATTGGCCTCTAGATCCTTATTGATTCAATCTACGACCCTTTCTTTTTTTGATTTGGGATTATTGTCTTTATTTCATAGTAAAGACTTAAATTATAAGTTTATGGTTAAACTTTTCACGCAAGCGAAGCAAAATGAACTTTAAAGCGAATAGATTAAATAAAGGATGGCGTTGTCGAAAGGTAAGACAAAGATTCTTGCCGTTCTTTTTTGACAATTTCTTTTCGCTACTTCGAAATTAACCGAAAGGGCAAAGCCCTTCTCTACCTGGCTACAATGACTCGCTTTTCCCTGAGTGCATTGCTGGCTTGTTCAAAGGTAAGCTAGAGCAGAGCGATCTTGAAGGCCCACAGTCCTTGCCTATTAGCGTAATATGGGTAAGGTTACCGGATCATTGATTGTCTAGCCTTTGCATCGTTTCATTTCGTAGCCAAAGCGGCCTAGGATTATTGATTGCAGGGCCTGGCGCGAATGGGCAAAAAAGCGGGCTCTATCCGCGAGTCGGCGCTCACTAACGAGGCCTTGTGCTCAACAGGGCCACTGGGCTGTGGGGCAAGGGACGACCCAACCAAGCGTAAGGTTACGGACCGAAGTAAACTTGTTAGCCGGCTCCCGTTGTGCCTGGCCCTGTACTACACATCCTTTTCGTTTCTGCATACATTGTCACCTATCCTGTTCGCGGCTTCGATGAACCGCAGATTCAATCCACAGCAGCCATTCCATCTACGCAGAGTTTCAAGCCCGTAGACGTTAGCCAACGCTCATTTTTCGGATCAAAAAGGCTGAATCTCGGCTTAATCACCACCTTTCGGGATTCTTTGAAGTGAGTTCAAAGGCTTGGATAGGCCATTTGGTTTATGTAGCTATTCCCGAAGCGAAGGGCGGACATGTTAGATGGAACGACTTATTAACTACCGCTTCGCATCCCCAGGGATTAGGACCGTTTTTTTCGGGTCAGTGGAGCGTTTATGCACAAAATCCCGACTCCAACACTCATTTGTTCAATAGCACTGTGCGGGGTGGAAACAGCTATTCTAACTTTTTTAAGTTAGCATTTGCAGACTCAAAGTTTGTGGTTAACTGATATTGCTTATCACTACTTGGCAATAGCCGTTGTGTTTGTAATTGCTGGCCAGTAGTACAGGACTAACAAAGGTATTGGATATAGCATGAAGGAAATTTTAGATGCTTCTATTTCCCCAGGAGGCAGGTTGGGACGTGGACACAAGGGACTTTACGATACGATGAAGAATTCCCTTCACTTTCAATTGGGACTCGCTTTAGCTGTTTTGAAGGTCATCACTTCCCTCGTCGCGCAATATATGTATTTCCTACCCGCTTATGCTTTCATAGCACAGGATTTTACAACCCAAGCCGCGCGCGCTATATACACATCACTAATACATTGCCGGGTTTATTATGGCAAAAGCTAAAACGGAGCCATCTGTTTTTTCAGAGATTACGATTTTAAGCAAAATAGAGATAATGTCTTAGCAAGAATGCTAGAGCACAAAGAAGCAATAATATCTTACTTAAGTTAGGCTAGCTTCTTTTTGGGGTTTCATACGTTAGGTCTTTCTGTTTACAACGACGTCATATTGGCCTTTTCTTTAGGACTCCGGAAAAACAGATTCTAATTGAACCTGTATTTGCTCAGTGGATCCAATTGGCTCATAGTAAAGCTTCGTATGGTTTTGACGTGCTTTTATCTTCTAAGATAGTCCGGCAAGTAATGTAATGCCAGTCGGAGCTTGTGGTTACCTGGTTGGTTAGATGCTGTTAACAGCAACAGCAATTCATTATTTTTAACGATTGGTCTTGGGGATTTTTTAGTGAACTATGCCATTGCTTCAGGCTTATACACAACTACGTTAATTTTGATAAAAGGACGGATAAAAAAGAATTTGATTACAGCTTTCCGTTACTGTGTCTTTAAAATTCCTCGTATTCTAGGCACTCTCTATAACCCTTCCCTACTACGATTGCACAATACGATAACTTTTAGGATTGTTAGGTGCCTGCCTTTCAAGAGCTGCAGCAACCTAGTTGCAATTGATGCGGTGAGCTCGACTAGTGCTTTTCTAACGCTATTGCCGGCCCTACTGTTAATGCGCGAGATAATTACTTTGGGGTTCATTGAGCTGGAAATCCCCACCGACATATGCAGTGCAACGAGTCAATTTAATCGAAGCAGAGCTTCACTCAGTTTAAGAGCAGCTCCCTTCAGTCCAAAGCAAGGCTTAATAAATGCATTGCAAATGGGCGGTTTTATTCAATTTAATCGAAGCAGAGCTTCCTTCAATCTAATAGCAGCTCCCTTCGGTCCAAAGTAAGGCTTTAAGTCTCCTTTGGGGTCCTATAAAGCAGTATACTATTACCCCTACTATGCAGTATTTACTACTTAGGGCTATTCAAGGATTGTCAACATGGGAGGCTAAGGCAGGGTGTCCCATCCCACGTAGAGCCATGTATCACACTGGTAAGATTAGTATCGTCTATTATCGGATTAAGACCCTCCATAATGGCAGGGTAATGTAAGAAAGCCTCTTTATCTTTGGCAGCCTGTAGAGATTTTTCTATATATTCCATGCTTTCATTTGCCTGCAAGCCACATAATACAAATGCAGAGCCAGTGGCTTAGTTAATCTCACTAGAATTGCACTTAGTGATGAGTCATCAATAATGTGGCCATTGTCTGCAGTGGTGTGTACATTGCACGGTCTACTGCTGGTCTGTAAGTTGGTGACAGGGCCGCTGTACGCCTGGCCCAGGCTTAAAGCATTTATGCTTGCTGATACCACATTTAAAAGGGATAGCATCTGACACATAAGCAAAATTGAGGCTTTGGCTTTTTAACAGAAAATCGATTTAATGGCAAAGACTTTCAAGGCTCGATAGAACAGGCTGCTATAAGACTGGAAGCCCAACCTACTTAACTCAGGGGTTAGAGTATCGTTTTCATACGGCGAGAGTCATTGGTTCAAATCCAATAGTAGGTAACACTTCTTAGATACCGCGATTACTAGACTAAATCGGTATTAAATCGGTACCTAATATAATAAGAGAAGTTTCACTGTATACAAGACATGTTGCACGCATAGCACCGTAATATGTACGTAGAATATAGGATTTTTGCGTGCGCTAGATCGAAAAGGGCTAAACGGTGGTTGAAGCTTATAATTTGGCTTTAGCTTTGTTGTTGTTGTTTCTAATGTAGCTGTTGTTGTATAGGGTGTCTTAACAGTATCCCTGTCATCGTAAAGTTCTATTGCTACAAAACGAATCACTCTCTTCTTCTTGGGGAGTGTTCACCTGGTCCAGCAAGCGCATGCCATGGATGGGCATAGTGATTAGTTTTCCTCTAAGCGATCTTAGGCGATGACCTTGTCATAGCCGATAGTAGGGTCGCTTAGCCATATGCTTAAGCGTCTAGCATTGGCTCGGCGAAGTATCTTATGTTTTGGAAGAGATCGTTTGAGTTTGCCTTGCAGTGGGGTGGGGTGTGTGCCGCTAAAGTGTCTAACAGCTCTCGACTCCAGCTCATTACATGTTCACTTTACCTTTTTTTTGAACCGCCACCTATAATGCATGAAACTACTCTTAGCCTCTGCCGCCGCCACAGAAGCATCCTTTGATCTGCTTAGCGAGTGCCTTCACAAATCGACAAAGGCGGCATTTGTTGTTGTTGTTATTTCCATTTCCACCAGCCGGCGATCTGCTCGGCGACTCAAGGATAGGAGGAAGGGGGGCCATTTTAGAGATGAGAAAGAAAAGAAATACTATAATTATAAAGAATAGGAATACTAATTTTAGAACGGCCACCGGCTCAAAGGATATGAAAAAGTGCGGGAGGCCGGGACAACTGAAGAAAGGCAAAAAAAGAGCAGTGTTACTTAATTCTGTTTTCTTCTCTTCCAAAACATCTCCTTCAGTTTTCTTTATTATTTTACGTAAATACAAAAACAACTTTTCCAGCTTTTCAAAAAGAAACATGATAATAAAATAAAGAAAAAAGAATAAAAGAGCCATTTATCCAGTAATAACGTATAGTGCCTCCACTAGTTAACATCCAATCCAACCTAAAAGTAAGCGATCAAGTAAAAGACAGCAAAACATTCTTTAGTAAATTGGTCAAAAACTTAAACTCCGTACTGCGGAAATGTTAAGGAAAAGTAGGGCCAATAATGACACAAAGACTGGTCCTATAGCGGCCACTCCTCCTAATTTGTTAGGGATACTTCACAAAACAGCATGAATTGATAAGGAATACCATTCTAGTACAATATGAGCCAGAATGAACATCGGATTCGCAGGCATATAATGTCAGGGTGTCCTAAGACATTAGGTGCATAGAAGAGCCAAATGAAAAAACAAATAGCAAATGCTACCCGACCTACTAAATCTTTAGCGTAAAAATAGGGATAAAAAGCGATTTTATCCACAGAAGACTTTAGACCCAATGGATTATTGAATCCGTATTAATACAACGCAGCCAAATAGATAGGACTAACGCCTGCAATTACAAAAGGGAGCAAGTAATAAAGACTAGAAAAACGATTTAAGGTGGCATTGTCTACGAAAAAACCACCCCAAAGCCAAGTAACTATGGTATTTCCTACTTTAGGTACGGCACTGGCTGAGCTAGTAATTACTATAGCTCCCAAAAGCTCATTTAACCCCAAGAGAGTACATAGCCTATAAAAACAGTAACAATCATTAATAAAAAGATGACCACTCCGAGACACCAAATGAATTCTCTAGGACTAGTATAGCTTCCATAATACAGACCACAAAAAATATAAATATGAACTGCAGTAAAAAACATACTGGCCCCATTGGCATACATGTAACGAAGCAACCAGCCTCCCTTTACATCTCTCATAATGTGTTCTACGCTGTTGAAAGCTAAATTGACATGAGGTGTATAATGCATAGCCAAAAAGACGCCAGTAATAATCTAAATGACTAAACAAGGACCAGCTAACGAACCAAACCCCCACCAATAATTTATATTGCTTAGAATTAGATGATCTATCAAATGCTAGTTAAGTATAGAAAATAAAGGCTATTTAATAACTGAGAGTCGCTTAGCCATGATAGTAATAATAGTTCTTTTGAGTATTCTTGCGTGCGGCCCTAGCATTTATTAAGCATCTGTTTCATTGGAGCTCAACTCTTCAGTGTCGATTACTCCCAATCCAGAGCGCCTTTATTCCATTCGTAAATAAATCCAATGGTCAGAATCCATACAAACACCATCATGAACCAAAATCCAAACCACCATCTTATTCAAGGATACTGCCCAAGGAAACAAAAAAGTCACTTCCAATCAAAGATAATGAATAGAGGAGAGACCAAATAAAATCATATATCAAAACGACTTCTGACATCACCGGATAGATCAAAACCGCGTTCGTAAGCTGACAATTTATCTAGATAAGCCGGACCTTTTAAAGCAAATGCAAAAGAGGCACCGACTAGGATTAGGGAAAGTAGCAAACTGATGCCCAAGTAGAGAGGAATAGGGGTAAATTCAGAAATAGGGATAAAAGCGGGTTCGAAGTTCATGTTTTTTGTTTGACTTTTCTTTTCGCATTGGGTTTTTCATTCTTGTATCCATAACCTTTTTCTTTCTGTTTTGCAAATGGCTTTAAGGCTTCCTTTTTGGCTTCTTTCCTTCCTAGATACAATTAAAATAGTGAACCGAGAAAGATTCATGAACTATTACTGCTGCAACGACACATCTTTACTTTATAACATTTAGCAAACAGCCTCGACAGTGTGACGAAATGGGGCCGTGTCTTAGTTGGTTTTTTCAAGTCTAAACTCTATAAAAAAAAGGGCTATAGGCACGCACATATAAGCAATAGCTTTTTTGTGTTTTGTTTAAAAAAAACAGGACAAACCTATATAATAATGAAACCCGTGAAAAGAAGATGACGACGATAACTTGTGAGTCTCTTTACATATAACTATGCTCTTAGCAGCTCTACAATTACGAGCTATTATGGTGTCATTTGATCAAGTTACGAATGGCGAAAGGCAAAGGATTGACATTTATCAAGCGAGGCTCTTTGAAGAAAGCTTAATAGGAAATACGTGCGGTGCGTAAAGAACGGACGGAATTACGCTTCAATCAGTGCACGATAACTTTTAAAAAAAGGCCAAAGAAGACTTGGACCTTTAATAGCCTGGCCATTCATAGAGCGACTAAACCTAGCTCTTTGATTTCTTAACGGCCTGGCCATCATATCATAGGGAAAGAGCGTCTTGTAATTTTCGATTCTGTACTGTACTTCAGCATAATCATCAAGGAAAAGTGTAGGAGGAAAGAGGATTCGAACCCATGATACAAAGTATTGTAGGTTGATTTAGCAAACCAATGCCTTAAGCCGCTCAGCCATACCTCCGGGAAGGGAAGGGATCGGACCTTCCCCCAGCGTTAGTTTGTATTTTCAAGTTCTGTTTTATAATAAAAAAAAGAAAGTCTATATCTGTATCTATAAAAGGAAACTACAAACTATGAAAATAAGATACGATCGATTATCCATTTTCTTTTTCAATCAGTGAAATGTTGCAGCTATTTGATTGAAACACTTGTTTGAATTTCTGTCCAAAGTCAGCCGCGGCAGATGTAGAGACAACGAATCCATCTTCGGCATACGATGCCGACATGAAGATTTCAGGCAATTCCACAAACAGTAATTCCGGAGCCTGCAGAAGTTATTAGAACAACTCGAAATAGGCTTTTGGCTTTCTTTAAAAGCTGACCGGCCAATTCGGGTTTTTGGGGGGTAATCTGATGGTTGAAAGGCAATTTAAGATTTCCGGTAAGGGGAGGGTTGAAGTAGAGGGAATTTTGAGCCCCGTGTGATGTAATGTATAATCCAATGTTAATCGCAAGCTCATGGAATTTAACAAACAATTGCTTATTTGCCATTTCCAGGTTATTAAGTAAAGTAGTTGCCTTATAAGCGAAAGCCCTTGCTTGCTTGATTCCCGTCAATTTGTTGCGTTATCCCATGCGTGGCTGTGGAGATATAATTATGATTTTAACGAACCTATAAGGGATTGTAGTTGTTTGGGAAACAAGGCTCAACCAGATCATGTGTTACCCAAGCCTTGGGCAATTGCCCCATTTGGTATGTTTCGGTCAAACCCGAATTTATTGCCAATTTTGAAGAAGATAAGACCAGACATCTTCTATAAAAATATGCCTGCCGGCCAAAAGTGTTCTATCAATTTCAATTCACTCCCTGCGCAAAGAACTATAGCTATTCCCGCCCCTGGAAAAGCCAGAATAACTAAGCTAAGATCATTAAACAAAGTAATGAAAATGAAAAGTGAAAAAAGTCATTGTTTATTGTTTTTTTTCTTCTTTTTTATGCGCTCTTTGATAGTTTTTTCCTTTTTTCTTTGTTTTTTCCTTTTTTATGGAATTTTTTTTGTAAATTCCTTTGGCTTTTTTGCTGGGGTTTTAAGCATTTTTTAAATAAATGACTGTTTTTATGACTAATGAGCAAAATGGATTTGTGAACCATATAGAATCATTATTCACCGGAATGGGATGAGTAATTAATCTGTGTAATTCCTTGGGAGAATAGAATCTACCAAAAATGCAATAAGTATTCATAATCAATTAGCTTCAAATATAGCGTAAAAATCTCTACATGCATTCAATATAACCAAACCATCTAGAATTTAGCGTGTTATCAGTCCCTCAAAATATCTTTACATCTTTAATAAACGTGGGCTAGAGTGCTGCGTGGATGAAGATTTTAAGCGTTTCTCATGTTTCATATGTTCCCAATTAGTTAAAAAACCACCAATCCATTTAGAATTAATATGATTTTAATTGGTTTTTTTTGCCATTTTTGTTATTATTTCATTGCATAAAGGATCAGTATTTACTAACAGTAAATGGCCTCCTTTATGAATAATAGATTTAATCATATTACAAGCAATCTTCAATAAGAAAAGTGTTTTTTCTAAATCGATAATAGCCCTTTTATGTCTAAATCCATATGAATATCTTTAATAGTATAGGGTAGAGGGTCCTTAATAGCCTAGATGTGCACTTGTACTCGGTAATCTCTAAAGAATGACTTTCTGTTTTTCTTTGGAATAATATTTTTTTCTTTTTCTTCTATCTTATATGGATAGGCCGTAACGGTGTATAATATTTTTTTATTCTTATTCTTTGAGATTTCAAATCTATATATCCGTTTGGAAACCAATAGAACAATAGCGAATGATTCTGGCAGACTGCAGGTCATGATAAATTGAAAGGTGACTTTTTGTATTGGGTTTTTCATCTCTTGTATCCATAACCTTTTTTGTTTTGAAACCTCAAAAAACAAAAAAGTAACCTACTGTGTACACTATTCATGCAGGTCGCTACTTATGCGACACTTTGCGAAGGTTAATTAAACGGGCCAAACGGCCCATCTCCTTCGGAATCAGAGCTAACAACAGTCGAATTTGCGCCTGCGTCCGCAGTTAAATTTGTGTCCACACCCGCAGTACTTGTTACTAGTTCCTGATAAGCAGTGATCACTTCACTTACCGCCGGGATTATCCGATTCTCGTTCATTTAGCTCCGCTGCGCGAGCTTTGCCTTTTTCCGGCGAATTTATTGTTTTTTCGAAGGGCTTTACTTTACTAAGGCAAAAAGGAGGTTCCGTCTTCGTCTCTTAGACAACGGGTCACGTCTTGCACTACGTCAAGTTTAGCCAAGACGCTTTGCACTTGTTGATCTGCTAGATTAATTCCCTTTTTCTCCGAGCTTCTAGCTTTGGCAAATGAAATCAACGATTTGAATCTGTCATGGCTCTGAATTTGACCCCATCCTGACTCGGAAAAAAGTGGCATAATTAGCATGGCCCCGCCTTTTCAGGTGTGACGCGTTGTCCGCTACGTTTTCGATCTCAGTAGTGAGCTAGCCAATGCTAGACTAACGGAACGGCAGTCCGGGCCACCGCCTTACTACGTGTGTGTTTGTGTATTTCTCCGCTCCGGAGTTGCGGCCTTTGAGGACTCTGTTCGGGCCTTTTCGTTCGCACTCTCCTTTGCCATCCATCCCATCTACACGTCTGCTCGGAGCCGTTACGGGTCTGCATGGCATGCAATGTAGTCAATCAATTGAAACCTGGTACGCGTAAAGCGAATGAATCCTAGTTTCAAAAGAAAAAAAAAATACCTTTTCAAAAAATTACGGGGGATAAGACCTTATATAAAGATACAATAAAGAAGTTACTTAAATTTAAAACAAACGCTAACTTTTTGAAGATTTGTAATTCATGTAACTATACTTTTAGATTAGTAAATAAACTATCAAAAGATTACAACAAATTTAAAACAGATGTTAATAAGCCTGTAACCAATATGTTTACTGAAGTATCAATTCCTTTATCGGTTTCAGAACCAAACCCCCCTGTATCGTCAGTGCCAGATCCTTTATCTATGCCTGATCCTGTATCGTCAGTGCCTAATCCTGTATCGTCAGTGCCGGATTCTGTATCTAACGTGTCCGATCCTATATCGTCTACGCCTGATAGTTTGTTGCCTATGCCTAAACCTTTATCGTCGGCTGATCCTTTATTGTCACCTGATTCTTTCTCGTTACCTTGCTGCTGAGGATCAATCGATAGATCAATCCTCGGCCCAAAATTAACAATAAATACGCATAAATCATCTTCGTCGAAACCCGTAGCTTCTTCGTTGAAACCAATTGCTTTTTTGCCAGTAGCTTCTCCGTCTTCGCCCGCAGCGTCGAAACCCGTAGCATCTTTGCCAATTGCTTCTTCGTTGAAACCCGCAGTTTCTCAGCTAATTGCTTCTTTGCCTTACGCTTCTTCGTCGAAACCAATTGCTTTTTCTTCTTCTTTGTCGGGTATACAATGTGTTTCAACCCCGCATATAGTAAATTCAGTAATAAGTAATAAGTTATCAAGCCTAAAACTATTGTTATTAAAAGTGGTAAGTTTATTTCCATTAATATTTCATATAATAAATAATAGTTATTTAGGTGAGATAAATGAGAATAGTTTAATTGACAATTTTAATAGTAATTTAATACAATATGATATAAGTATTCTTTTAAGTATAGTTATAGCATTAGTAGTATCATACGCATTGAATTATAAATCAATGTCAAATAACAAGTTACTAAGAAAAATCTTATTTCAAGTGTTGATAACATTTCTTTTTGTTTCTTTTCTGAGACAAAAAAGTGCTTTTTTTGCGTGCTAGCTACACCTTTTTATTATTATTACACAGACACTTAAGAATTAGTTACGCTAGAAGGTGCAAAATTAATTGGAGTAGGAGCGGCTACCATAGCCCTAGCAGGAGCAGCAGTAGGTATTGGAAACGTATTTAGTTCCATGAATAACCTCACTAAAAAAAGAAATCTTTTGAATTTGAATAACCTCACCAGAAATCTCTCCTTTCTTTTGAATAACCTCACCATATATCTCTCCTTTATTTCTAAGAACCTCAACATATATCTCTCCTTTCTTTTTAATAACCTCACCATATATCTCTCCTTTCTTTCGTTGAGAAAGGTATTCTTGTTTGTTGCTCTTTTTTTAATTTTATTAAATCTAATTGGGCTTGGGTTTGCTGAAACAGCATACTGTATGAATATGGGCGCTAGTAGTTCTTCAATAGTAACTCAAGCGTCTTCACATTCACAGTTTATGCAACTAAAGGAGGAGGATTGCCGTTCAATCTTATTTGAAACTTGGCAAGATTGTGATAAAATACTAAAAACCTGCCAACAAGGCAGATTGCCCAGCGCTGAGAACGGTTATGAATTCGTTTCACAACTGCAGCCTGCGCAAATAAACAATCTAGTAAACTCTATCTCTGCCAAGTTAAACCCCTCCATAGTCAGCGAAGCCACAATGCAGGAATGGGCTCAGATTTCGGTACAGTTTAAGGAGGCAAACTCCCGTCTGTTCACGTCGTTCCATAAGGACCTTATTCCTGGCTTGATGCTCATCTCTGGGGTATCTCTCCCTTTAAGCATGTCCCGGAAGAGGGCATAGAACTCCTCTTGAAGGTCCCCTTCTCCCAGGAAGTGATAGCGCATTATGCCGCGCAAATAGTCTCCCAGGCGCAACCTTTGATTGACATGTATAAAGCCCTGTTTGAGCTCTTGCCTTCGACTCAGAAGTAGTTTTTGTTGAGCAAGACATGCCGCCGCTGAATCCAGAAACAGAAATAACTGTTTCGCAGGAGGAGGCGGATAAAATCCAAGCCGTTCATAATAAAGCCAGGGACGCTGTCCAGATTTTCGTTAAGTTCCATAGGCTTAGAAGCCGGATTCGTAAAGGGACTGCCTTTAAACTTAAACGTAGACGTCGTGGTTAAAAAACCGTCTCACGGGCAGAGCGGACACCCTGGGGAGGGTAAAAACCACAGCTGACGACTGAATCCGAATATTACGGATTACATATATCAAGTAATTACTTTCTTTTAGGGAAGGGATGGTTAAATTATTCGGTAACCAACCGAGAGATCATCAACGACAAAGATTGACTTTTTTGTCTTTTAATTGAGTTAATTTTCTTTAATTACGTAAACTCATTTTGAAATAACGCAAAAAACATTTCCAGGGTTGGGCTTTCCTTGACCCAACCCCCCCGCACCGATAGCTCAATTGGATAGAGTCCCTGGCTTCGAACCAGGTAGTTAGGGGTTCGAGTCCTCTTCAGTGCAACATCGTTTCATTTCGGGCTTCGATAAAGCTATATACCACTAACTCTCACTCTTATTGAGAAGAAAGCTTTCACAACTTGCAAGGTAAAGCATGTATCTTCCACCCGGTATTATGTTCAGTCCTCTTTCTTTCAGTTCTTGTTTTATTTAAAGTAAGCGGTTCCCTACGCTTTTTCCTATAGCCCACCTTTTCGATGTTTTAAATCCTATGCCAAGACTAGGGAGCGAGGGGCACAAAGTGTCAAGCAGGGTTGGGTTAACCTTTCTCGCCGATCCAATTTATACTGGGATCAGAGGAATGAGTTGAGAACGCCACTACGTTCCTGTACCCTTTGCTCTTAAAAAGTATCGCTGGTTTTCCCTGCATAATCTGGGCGCATGGTCGAATACGTCCAGTCTAGCGTTGGTAATTCCGTAGAAATAAATGGATGCACGAAGTTCATTCTAACGCCGTAGACACCGAGAGTTTAATTGGTTGAGCCCTGAAGTGCCGAAGGGCAATCCCAACGCAAACCGTAGACATTGATAGTTCCTCATACACGCCTTGTTTCTAAATTACCATGTTATCGCCATGACGGGTTTCGTAACCTCGTCGTGTACTCGAAGCGACAGTGAATTGATCTCTAATCACAATCACCCAGTCCTCTTAATGGTGTCGCTAGGGCAAACAAAACAAGCCAACCACGGGAAGGAAGGCAGAAAATTGAGTAAATAGAAGCAGAGGATCAATAATGTCTGGGTTATTGCACTGGCCACTTTCCCTTCTTGCCTGCTTTCGATACTTTCTGCCTACAACCTCTAGCCTTTCTTGCTATCAAAGCAGTGCTTGCTTGGTTGCGGGGAGGCTAACCTTTCTCAGTTCCACGAGGCCTACTTTGGCTGCCTTTGCAGGATATCGCCTATCTTTACTTTTTAGGGGTTACGGGGGCTATCTTTCTTTCTTGATCGTATCGGTTCCTTTTTTGCTTTGTACGTACCCTGCATTAGTCTTGATCCTAAGTGGCGAGGCAAGGAAAAGGTATTCTGTACAATGAAACAACGAGGGCCGCAGGCAACGGGCAGTTCATATCTATGGCAACGCCAATCTATCGGTTACACGAAAACGCGTCGCGCCTTCGCTTCGGCTGCCCCCTTCGTCCCTTAGAGAGCAGTAAGACTTTAGCCATCGCAAATCAGTCAGTACTAACGTGTTCATCCCTTCGGGCCTCAATTTATTCATGTATTCAAAGCGGCAGCTAAAAGTTCAAGTGCTTCGCCGTGTTACACGTAAGTAGGGTCTAAGGTTGTATAACATAGTGACGAGGCTCTTGTCCTAAGCGTAGTAATGCGATTAGGCCATGCCAATACGATTTCAGCGGCTTCGCGCCTACGTATGCCCTGGTTACGTGTTATCGCTTCCCTTCAAAAAGGCTTGTATTTTCTCTAGGTTTCGAAGCAACACAAAAACAAGCCAACCTATGTAAGATTCAGCTTGCCAAGTTTAAGTTTAAGTTCTTTGAGCTAACCTCGTTCCCTTATTAAGCTACTGCAAGGCAGCTAATAAAGCAGCAAATTGCTAATCTATCAATCAATACATGGAAAGTGGCAGCTTGGACAGTCAGCTTCATGGCAGCAACATAAAACGGGATGGTCACGATGGGCAGCCTGTAGCCGCAATGGGGCTTAGTTGGGAGAGTTAGAAGCGGATAGCTTTCGGTATAGCGTTTCGCTATTCTTGCATAAGTGTTGTTTTCTCTACATCCTTCATTAGGGTTTTTTGCTCATTAGGCGAATGTGCTTCTAGACAACGCGCTGAGCTAGAGGCATACGTTTCTGACTTCGAGATGGCATGATTCACTTTTTTTGCCAAGCTTTTCACGCTACAGGGGCTGGGCCCCAGACCAGTAGATCTGGGCCAAGACAGGATTTTTGGGGGAGAAGGCACTTAAAAAAATCCAATACATACAAGAACTTTAAAAAAGACCGAGGATATAATATCTTTAAGCCAATCTGCCAAAGTGGGAGGGTCCCTTCCCAGTCAGGCACTGAATCACTTGAACCTGAGCTACTGCCCGGAGCAGGTTCTTGTGGAACTCCCTTCGAATTGTTAGTAAAGACTAGGGAATTAGAGGACTCTGCCTGTGGCCTTTCCGTAGGCATCGGCGGAGTTTTTGAGCGTTCTGCACGCGAAGCAAATAAACATGAGAATAAGGAAAAAAGCTAATCCATTAGAAAAAGGTTTCTATTTGATTTGTTTTACCGATATTTCTGGCATTTCAATTTAATTTTCATTGCCTCAGGCAGGATAGCGAATAATCTTACTTTACTAGCGGCCTTTAACTTGCTTGATAAACCAACGGAGCTTTAGATGTCAGCGTCCCAAGCAAGGACTACAACGAGCCATGCCCGTGTCATTAACGGCCAGACTCCTATACATAGTGACTCTACACCGTTTAAGGTATAAAGTTAACTGTAGATAGCCCGACTTACAGCTTATAACATAAAACTTCCTAAATGCCAGCCAAAAACGAATAGGCAAAGCACTGTCAGACTATTTGAATTGCTTTAATATGCTAAAATAAAGCAGAATAATAAGGAAAAAAAAGATTCCAATTCCTATCTTATTCGATCATAACGACTTTACCTGTCTCTGTCGAATCTAATCTTGCTGATAACTCAATAAGATGAAGCAATAGCCATAAAAGAAGAACTGCCATGAATACCGGAACAAAAAAGAAAGGATTCATTAAGTACGTACTTACTAACAGTATCGTTGCCTCTGCTTGGTAGCTTCATAGCAGGTGCTTTTGGTCGTTTCTTAGGGTCAAAAGGAACCGCCATAGTAACTATTACGTGTGCTTTATTCTCTTTTACTTTCTCCCTGACTGTTTTTTACGAAGTTGCACTGGGAGCCAGTGCTTGCTATATAGAGATTGCTTCATGGATTTCCTTGGAGATGTTTGATGCTTCCTGGGGCTTCTTTGGCGACTGTGAAGTCACCGGATGAATTGCCGGATAGATCGATTGTCTGGACGCTGCTGTTGCTTTGTGGCGAGACGGGCTCGACTCACTCTATGGAATAATTTTCTTTTTTAGAGCCCCATAGCATGTTGAAAAAGGGGCCTGGCCTACTAGACTCAAAAACTGCCCTTGGCGGCTCCCGACCGTGTCTCCGAGACACGGGTAAGACTTACGGATCATGAACTACAGATCGGTGGAGAAGGGATCCTGGCTAGCGTCAGACAGGGTCCCCCCACACAATACAGAAGGCTATGGATAAGGCATATCCCTCGCGCATGCGCAGCAAGAAGGCGCAGATGCCTAGACAAATAAAGGCCTAACTGAGTCTAATAAGGACAACACACACACCATTAGCAAGCGCACCCGTGCCTCAACATCAATAGAGTATTCGGTGGAACCGGCGAACCATGCATTCGGCCCGCTGCCGGTTAAATGCGTAAAACAGAGGGCCCACAGTACCCGCTTCTTTAATTAGCAAAAACCAACTCCCGGATCGCCAATAGGCAAGTTCTCCCCTGGCCTAGTGAAATTGCCGTAGGGCTCAGCGACGCAAGGATATTGAATAAAGCGTAAAGCCTTTTCCTAGCTTCCAACTGCCCCCCAGAGCCTCAGGGAAGGAAAGCGCTTGAATTAACAGAAGGAAAAGGGCCTAAGTCGGCTCGGCAGATGCCGTACACTTGAGTGTTCCCGCGACACTGTACCCTTGAATGAGACACAGGTAAGTGAGATCTCCCTGCCTGGGTACACAGAAGTTATCCCTTTACTAACCGTAATCCTAAGTTGGTGAGCCGTGTGATGGGCGACCATCTTACACAGTTCAAAGAGCACCTGATTCTGTCACTTGGGTAAACGGCCGCGTCATGTCATGATACAAAAACTCGCTTGATTTGTAAAGGGAAAGGCCTGGTGAAGTCACTTTTGACTCGGTGTTCGATAGTCTGACCGTAGTTATGCTAATTGTAGTGATATTCGTCAGTAGCTTGGTTTATCTTTATCCCATTTCATATATGTCCGAGGATCCACATAGCCCCTGATTCATGTGTTACTTATCTATCCTTACCCCTCTTACGCTAATGTTGGTTACTGGGGATAACTCTATTTAATTATTTCCAGGACGGGAGGGAGTAGGTCTCGTTTTATATTTGTCGATTAATTCTCGGTTCGCACGACTTTAAGCCAATAAAGCAGCTATTAAAGCTATGCCTGTTAATTGAGTAGGTGATTTCGGATCAGCTCTCGGGATTATTGGTCGTTTTACTCTTTTTTAAGTAGTGGACTCTTCTACCACTTTTGCTCGTGTTAGTGTTTTTTCTAAATCTAATCATTATTTTCTTTTTTGTAATATGGGATTTTATGCCATAACTGTTATTCGTATTTTACCTCTTGTCGGCGCTATCGGGAAATCTGCATAAATGGGATTGCATACTCGGTTACCCGACGCAATGGAGGGTCTCACTCCAGTATCCGCTTTGATTTATGCAGCTATTATGGTAACAGCAGGCGTATTCATGATAGCAAGGTGCTCCCCTTTATTTGAATATTCACCCAATGCTTTGATTGTTATTACTTTTGTGGGAGCTATAACGTTATTCTTCGCGGCAACTACTGGAATGTTGTAAAACGATCTAAAGAGAGTCGTAGCTTATCCAATTTGTAGTTAATTAGGCTATATGATCCCTGCTCGCGGCATTCCTAATTATTCAGTTAGCGTATTTCATTTAATGAATCACGCTTTTTTTAAAGCATTACCTTTTTTGAGCGCAGGTTCAGCAATTTATGCTATGTTAGATGAATAAGATATGCGTAGAATGGGAGGGCTTGTTTCTCTATTACCTTCCACTTATGTTATGATGCTTATAGGCAGCTTATTCTTAATTGGATTCCCTTTCTTGACCGGATTTCATTCTAAAGATGCGATTTTGGAGCCCGCCTATACCAAAGTGCGACTTGAGGGACATAAGACAATATGTATAGCCCTCCTATAAGAGAAGAGAAAAGGGCTATATTGCCATCTCAGCCCAGTGGGAGGCTCCTACCCCACCATGCGTTCCTTTGGGGAGGGTGTGAAGCATGGAAAACAAAGCAAAGAATAGACAATGCAACATAGAACCTGCTAAAAGAAGCAAGATTATTCCTTTTGATTAACCACAGTGAACTGTGCAACGACGCTTCGCTTCTACAAAGCGGCCTAGCACACACCTACGAGCTGTAATTAAATAGGCCCTTGCTCCTGTAGGGAAGGGATGTGATTTAAGACACGACGTTTGGTTGCGTGCTCCGATCGGCAAATGATCACCGGAGTATAGCACAGGATCGCTTTTCCTTGTAATAAAGTCAACATGTCGACAAGGTAAACCCAATGGGCTCCCCTCAGGAGGTCTGGTCGTAAGATCAGATACCGTCCAGTGGGCAGAAGACGATATGAAAAGCTTTAGCTTACCTTCAAGAGAGGTAAGATAGGCAACAATTTGCCGACCAAAGTGCTGACTCGAATCCTGGATAACAAAACACTATTGCCGGGCCACTTCCATTAACCACACAAGAGTAGAGGTAGTCGGGACTGTGAGTAGTACTAAGTAAATATGAGTCAATCGCGAAGTTACGGCGGCGGGGGAAGGGAAAGAATTTGCCTTTCGTGCGTGCCCCGCCCCAAAAGAAGAGAAAAGAAAGATGTTACAACTGGGCTAGGGAAAAGCGAATTAGAAACAGGCAAATGCGTAACTTGCGAAGTAACATTACGTGTGTCCATCAGTGACTTGCTGAGGCCAGCCCAGCCGTCACTTTTTTTTGCTGCTTAAGCCGTATGCAAGGAAACTTGCATGTGCGGTTCAAAGAGGGGGGAAAGCTTGAAAGAGCCTATCCTTCCTGATTATACCATTAGTGGTAACTTCGCTTTCCGGTTAGGAAGCGTCTCTGTCTTCTTTACTTCCTATCACTCTTTTCGTTTACTTTTCTTAACATTTCTAGCACCAACCAATTCATTCAAGCGAGACATCTTATGATGCCACGATGCGCCTATTCTTATGGCCATCCCCTTGATCCTTCTGGCTTTCGGAAGCATTTTTGTAGGATACTTAGCCAAAGTGTGACCTGTTAGCCCATAAGTCAGTCCCGTGACGAAACGGCTGTTGCTCACCTAGCATGATCCAAGCAAAGTGAACAATAATTGAGGATTGGATGCGAGCGAAACTCCCGCCAATGGCTGAGATGTTCAGTCGACTCTTTTCCCTTTGTAGGAGGTCTGGCAGCCTCTGAGTCACAGATAAGCAAAAAGGAAGAGAGAAAAGAGGCCCCGGCGAACCTTCATAAGTGAACAAGTGTAAGCTTTGCCGCCCAACAGTATCCAGTACTGACTACATCGAGGGACAGGCCCAGTGAGCAAAGGGCAAAAACAAAGGGTACAAGCAGTGTCAGTTTTCGGCCTTGCATCGAACATCCAATGGACCATGGACTAATAAACAGCCACTGCATGAAAAGACTATGTCCAAGAGACCGCCCCACAAGGTACATCTTGCGCCTATGGGCCACTATAACTGTTCAATACACTTGAAACTGGAGTACCCTAATAAGGTTCCCTTGCGGTGGGCTGCCAAGCTACAAGCCCTACGGGAGCAGGATTCTCCGAAAAGCAAAAGCCCTAACAAATAAAGGCTAGGGATATGCCCATTTGGAGATTTAGGATCTCGATGGTCAATGGAAAGAGAAATGGACTATAAGTATATTTTACATAGATAATACTTAAACAATACCTTGATGGAAACAAATCCCCTGGCCCAAAGCTAAGGCAGTTGTAGACCTAGAATTTACCAACAAGCTTCTTGCCCCAACGAACGATATGAACAAAATGTATGTTCTTTAATCTAGGCAACTCATCAAAATGTACACGCAAGATTATAGTAATACGAGTCACACAGGGTAACCAAAAAACAAAACACCCCAGACCTCGACAATGGGGTAAGTGGTGACCTTAGGGTCGCAAGGAATAGAGACGGCAAGAGAAGGTCTCCTGTTGGGTAGAAAGGCTATAGTACTCATTTGTTGAATATAGATACTAAAGCCTGAGAAAGAGAAAAGCGACTGCTTCGCACCTTTAGCTTTTATTTGTTTTGCCAACCACTAAACTAACAGGTGGAGGTGAGGTGAACCCCGCGCTGCGGAGTTGACCACACGAATAAAGGTTCAATGGGAACGCAAGTCCTCGAAAGCACATTACATAAGGGGGCGGGAACTGGAGAGGGCCCTGAAGGTTCCTTTACTCGTCTCGTAAAGCCGGCCAACAAAATAACTTCCATTCCAACAAAACAAAGAATACTTGACAACAAAAAGACTTATAGGGCCAAAGGCTCCCGGGGCTATGCCAGGAAAAGCTGCACAACCCCTTCTTTCTTTTTACTTTCTTTTTTCAGTTGAAAAGTAATCGCCGAACCGAATAGTTGAATGGCTAGCTAAGAGCACATAAAAGTAAGACAGAAGCTTAGTAAAACGTAAAGCGTTTAAAATCAATCAACGAAACTACAAACAAACAAAAAAAAAAGCTTTGCAAACGCAAACAAAGGCCAGAAGCCTTTGTGGCCCAAAAAAAATTGTTTAGGTAATCTATCTCCAGGTATACATATATTTAGAGATTGCCTTACATATCGTATAGAATTGTTTTTTGAAACAAAGACTTAATAAAAGGCAACCTCAGCTCCTATGCAGGCATTGTCATATTGAAAATCCCTTTTTGAACCTTCGTTCGTAAAGCCAATAAAGATCTTCGATCCTG